>NC_091763.1:111464834-111805218 GCF_029378745.1 Bos indicus
TGAAGATATCAACAATATACAGAGCCTATAGTGATCACAGGCTGAAACTCAGGTATTTCTGTAATTCATCTTCCTTCTCTTGGTGCACCACGGCAGTACTGAGGAAAGAACCTCTCTCAAGGCCTGTGTTGTGCCTGTCATTACTGTATTACCACATTTAATCCTTAACACGTGGCTGCTCGGATGAGTTATTCCCAGTAACTCAGGAGAAAAATCAAGTCTGAGAGGTGAGGAACACCCAGGAGTCTGGGAGCAATAGATCTGAATCTATTCACAGGTTATTCCCGTGAGCAGCATGCTGTCTCCAGCTCCCTGTGTGCTGAGCTGTTGCTGCTTAATGAGATTCATGGTGGACATGCTGTTATTGTTGCTCAGTCACTAAGGCATGCCTGACTTTTTGCGACCCCATGGACTGCAGCACTCCGGGCCTCTCTGTCCTTCACCATCTCCTGGAGTTTGCTTGAACTCATGTCCATCGAGTCAGTGATGCCATCCAACTGTCTCATCCTCTGTCATCCCCTTCTCCTCCTGCCTTCAATCTTTCTCACCATCACAGTGGAAATGGAGAGAAAATATGAAATTACTTGCCTGACTTGAGGAGTCTGCTGAACACCAGAAGATGTTCTTTAGAATATGTTTTTGACACAGATTTGACCCCTTTCTTCCCTTTTTAACTTTCCTTCCCTTTTATTTTTTTTAATTATGGTAAAAGTCACACAAGACACACTATTTTAACCACACTTAACTGCACAGTTCAGTGACACTAAAGACATTCACAATGTCATGAGACTCTCACCATTATCCATCTCCCAAAATTTTCACTTCCTAAACTGAAACTCTGTCCCCATTAAACACTAATGCTCCATCCCCCTCCCTACCCTCCCTAGCCCCCTGCCCCCCTCCCCCGCACCGGGCATCTCAGTGTACTTTCTGACTCCATGAATTTGACTCTTCTAGGTAACTCGTCTAAGTGGAATTAAGCAGTATTTGTTTGCACTTAATATATTGGAATGCGTTTTTAAGGTTAACTTGATATATATCCTGGGAAGCAACACATTACTGACTCACAAAATGAAGTTTTCAAAATGTACAGTAATTTGCTTGTACAAAGAAAACCTGTTTGGGAGTTTGTTTTGTTTTGTTCCTGAAAGGTCATCTTGAAGGCATTTTCCTTGAACCCCCTTTTCTCTGCAGATTATATGTAGAGGATACGGAAAGACTGTGATGAAGCACTGCCGCGAGACGCGACGGTGACAGAGGAGCAGGCTTAACTGTGACAGGCGGTGCTGGTCCCTTTCCTATTTCCCCTCTGAAAATGGAACCGTCCTTCGGTCTGCTGGGTCAACAGGGCGTGCCTGGTGCGTGCTGTGCGGGGAAGGGGCCTTCCGTAATTGCAAGAGGCAGACAGTTCATCTGGAAGCTCTAGAAAATGAGAGAAGGAAAAAAAAAAACAAAAACTGAGCTCTAAATGTCCATCTGGGTTTTGAAAAGTAGATATTTGAAGTTGTGGCAGGCTGCTTTGTAATTAAATCGGTCACCAAGGTCCATTTTCATAGCAGTCCAATTCCAGATGTGATCATAGCATAATGAACCATGCCTTTATAAATCTTACGTTTCCCGGGATCAAAATATCTGCCAGAATTTTCCTCCCAATTTAAAGAGTTTAAATGCCACATTATTTTTGAAAAGTGCTTTGCTCTACTGGTGTTTTTGTGTCACAGAAAACAGTTGGAGGGAATGGCATGGAATGACAGATAAAGGAAAACCTCCCTCCTGTTTTAATAAAAACAGAATTCACTGTACTTGCATCCTGCTGTCCAGCCTTGATTCACATGGGCCAATTTCTCTTCTGGCTACTAAGATAAATGTAGTATTTACTGAAGAAAGGTGATCGTGTTTTCTGCTCTGCTATATATCAATCCTGAAGGGTCAGAATGCACTTGTTATCTAGATACGCAATCCGGTATATGTAGAGGGATCTTACCCTTATGTGGTTTGAAGCTCATCTTCCATTTATTTCTATTTCAAACTGAGTTTAAAAGTTAGCTACCCATCAGAGAAGGAGGATGGAATGATCGGGTTAGACAGGGGCAAGCTCCTTAGAGTCCTTCTTGGGTAATTTCTCTGATGGACTCAAACTAATTCTGATACTCTACCTGTCGCTAGGAACAGTGTTTAATTCCCATGCAATTATGTGAGTTTGTGTGAAATCTCTTTCTAAAACCCCTGGACAGAATTTATTTCAGTTCTGAAGCAATGACTGCTAATACCTTGAATAATTATAGAGACATTCCCCATTCTGGGGCTTCCCTTGTGGCTCAGACAGTAAAGAACCTGCTTGTAATGCAAGAGTTCAGTTCAGTCCAGTTGCTCAGTCACGTCCGACTCTTTGCAACCCCATGGACTGCAGCATGCCAGGCCTCCCTGTCCATCACCAACTCCCAGAGTTTACTCAGACTCATGTCCATCGAGTCGGTGATGCCATCCAACCATCTCATCCTCTGTCATCCCCTTCTCCTCCCGCCTTCAATCTTTCCCAGCATCAGGGTCTTTTCCAAGGAGTCAGTTCTTCACATCAGGTGTCCAAAGTATTGGAATTTCAGCTTCAACATCAGTCCTTCCAATGAATATTCAGGACTCATTTCCTTTAGTATAGACTGGTTGCATCTCCTGGCAGTCCAAGGGACTCTCAAGAGTCATCTCCAACACCACAGTTCAAAAACATCAATTCTTCCGGGCTCAGCTTTCTTCACAGTCCAACTCTAACATCCATACATGACCACTGGGAAAACCATAGCCTTGACTAGACGGACCTTTGTTGGCAAAGTACTGTTTCTGCTTTTTAATATGCTGTCTAGGTTGGTCATAACTTTCCTTCCAAGAAGTAAGCATCTCTTAATTTCATGGCTGCAGTCACCATCTGCAGTGATTTTGGAGCCCCCAAAAATAAAGTCTGACACTGTTTCCACTGTTTCCCCATCTGTTTGCCTTGAAGTGATGGGACCAGATGCCATGATCCTAGTTTTCTGAATGTTAAGCAATGCAGGAGACTCAGGTTCAATCCCCGGGTTGGGAAGATCTCCTGGATAAAGAAATGGCAACCCACTCCAGTATTCTTGCCTGGAGAATTCCATGGATAGAGGAGCCTGGCGGGCTATGGTCCTTGGGGTCACAAAGAGAAAAGACTGAGCAACTAACACTTTCACTTTTCCCCATGCTAAAGTTTACATGCAGACTGAGTCATGCCAATCCAGTAGTGGTAAATGCAATTAGAGTAAATTATATAAATGAACTACGAGACATCATGATTCCATCAGTTCAGTTCAGTTCAGTCACTCAGTTGTGTCTGACTCTTTGCGACCCCATGAATCGCAGCACACCAGGCCTCCCTGTCCATCACCAACTCCCGGAGTTCACTCAGACTCACATCCATCGAGTCAGTGATGCCATCCAGCCATCTCATCCTCTGTCGTCCCTTTCTCCTCCTGCCCCCAATCCCTCCCAGCATCAGAGTCTTTTCTAATGAGTCAACTCTTCCCATGAGGTGCATGATTCCATAGCGATGCTCAAAAAAGGATTTAAAAAAGGAAAGGGAAATAAAAGAATTGGAGAAACAAAAAAAAAGTGTACTGTTACAACTGGAAGCTAAGGTATAACAACTTCTGTCTTGAAATTGATAGCTATTTGTAAATCATCTACACTTTAATAAAAATAGTTCTGAGAGAAAAAAAAAAAACTTTAAATGTTTAAGCATTGATAATTAAAGGGAAGGAATAGGTATTTTTCCTGCCTCTCTAGTAAGAATTCTACTTCAGACTAACTAAAAGCCTTAGGAGATGAGTAAAACTTTCTAAACAGTAGGATTTATAGGAATAGAAAAGCATCACGTTGCAATCTCTAGTGAAATCATTGGTTTAGGTCATCAACAAATAGTAAAACATTAGTGAAGATTTGATGGGAAATTTTAGAGTGATGGGATTAGGCCAGTGCCATCCAAACTACATTAGTGTATCTTAGCCTCACTGAAGTACATCACTCAGGCTTAATGTTGCCCCCAAGATTAAGCAAATGTGATGTGCAGAGTACCACTTCTGAAGTAGCGTGAAGGAAAACAACTTAGATAAAACCAAACCATTAAAGGCTAGTTTACAGGAATGTGGGGGAGAGAGAACCAAGCTAAGCATCAGGAAGCAGTCAGTCAAATGCAAAACATCAAAGACAGGATAATTTTTGTAGTTCCTTCAATAAATCAAAGGAAACAATGAGAAGGGTAAAGATGGAGCACCTCTACTTCTTTAAAGAAACTAATAAGATGTAACAGCTAAATACAATATAGAGAACATTTTTGTACCCTGATTCAAACAATCCATAAATTATATTTTTAGACAATAGGAGAAATTTGAGTATGGGCTGGATATTGTTATTGCTCAGTCACTGAATCATGTCTAATTCTTTGCAGTCCCATGAACTGTACACACCACACTCCTCTGTCCTCCACTGTCTCCCGGAGTTTGCTCGAATTCATGTCCATTGAGTCACTAGTACTATCCAACCATATCATCCTGTATCACTCCCTTCTCCTTTTGCCTTCAATCTTTCCCAGCATCAGGGTCTTTGCAGAGTTGGCTCTTTGCATCAGGTGGCCAAAGTATTGGAGCTTCAGCTTCAGCATCAGTCCTTCCAATGAATAATCAGAGTTGATTTCCTTTAGGACTGACTGGGTTGATCTTCTTGAAGTCCAGAGGACTCTCAAAAGTCTTCTCCAGCAACACAGTTCGAAAGCATGAATTCTTTGGCACTCAGCCTTCTGGTATCTCAGATGGTAAAGTGTCTGTCTACAATGTGAGAGACATGGGTTCGATCCCTGGGTTGGGAAGATTCCCTGGAGAAGGAAATGGCAACCCACTCCAGTACTCTTGCCTTGAAAATCCCATGGACGGAGGAGCTTGGGGCAGGCTTTGAGACCCCATGGGGTCTTAAAGAGTCGGGCACAACGGAGCAACTTCACTTTCACTTTCAGCCTTCTTTATGGTCCAGCTCTCACATACGTACATGACTACTGGAAAAATAATAGTTTGACTATCCAGACCTTTGTTGGCAAAGTGACATCTCTGCTAGATACTAGATGAGATACTTGTACTAATTTTGTAGGAGCACTGCCTCCTATAAGAAAAAAATTGAATGTATATTGAAACATTTATTGGTAAATGACTTCAGATTTGCAATTTGGTTGAAAGTAACCCATCCCAGTAAAAAGGAATAGGGCAGAGAAAAAAATGGGAATAATTAAAACTAAGATGGTAAATAATAGTTTTTGAAGCTTAGTGATGGATCTGGGTGGACTATATTTTCTACTTTTGCCATGCCTAGAAATTTCCTAATAAGTTAGAAATAACGTGAAAGAAGTTTTAAAGCACACACCAAAAAGGACAGACAATAGAAGGTAATTCATTAACTTCCATTCCAACTATGTTCGTGTATAAGGGTTTCCAAAAATCTTCATATAAAACAGAAAATTGTGAATTTAAGGTAGATGCCTACATACCAGTGATGTGAAAGTCGCTCAGTCGTGTCTGACTGTTTGCGACCCCAAATAGTCCATGGAATTCTCCAGGCCAGAATACTGGAGTGGGTGGATGGCATTTAAAGAGAGACATGCTGGCGAGTTGTGATCTCAGGCAGAAAAATTAACCCCGGTAACTGGGATGGTGACAACTTAAATTCATCTGAGTTATGAGAATTGTCAGGCATATTTGTGTTTTCTGATTTTTGGAACAATGACCTTCCCAAGCCTTATCTTCATAAGTGAGTCAGACATGAGATAGATTTAAAGAATAAAATTTTTAAACGTGGTTAGTCGCATTTCAAATGTTTTTTTTGTTGTATTTTGGCTTTGCTTTTAAAAGGTCACTGTTGTTAGTTTAATAGCAAACAAAAGCACTTCAGTTAACCCTGTACCAGCTTCCTGGCCGTGTAACCGAGTATTTGCACAGGGCCCTGTGCTGAGATGGGCCCTGCAGTTGGTTCAGTGCCCTGTCATCATCATCTTGAAATCCTTCACAATTTTTGAACAAGGAGCTTCAAATTTTCATTTTGCCTGGGGTCTGAAACTAGGCAGCTGGTCCTGGTTAAAGTGTATTGTACATAAAGTGTGTGTGTTGGGAGAAAGGAGATCTAGTGAGCTTGATTGGTTATAACTCATTCTCCTGAAGGAGACACATCATTCACTTCAGGGTCACTTTATAGCCTCTTTGTTTTTTAACTTTCGAACTCTTTGGGGGACAACTAAGTAAATAGTCTCTAGCTCTGTATTATTACTTGTGATTCTATTAACTTCATGAAAATAACCCTCAAAAGCAAAATCCAATTTCAAGACATGCTTGCTATCTAGATCAAGAATTTTCTTTTGAAATACAATTTTCAGATACAGATGTGCTTCCGGAGTTCTAAAATACTAAGTTTAATAAAAGGTAAATCTGTCTGAACATTTAGAACTCTTCTGGCACTCTTTGTTATGCAAACATACACATTTACTGAGTTTGCTGCTGCTGCTGCTAAGTCGCTTCAGTCGTGTCCGACTCTTTGTGACCCCATAGATGGCAGCCCACCATGCTCCCCCGTCCCTGGGATTCTCTAGGCAAGAACACTGGAATGGGTTGCCATTTCCTTCTCCAATGCATGAAAGTGAAAAGGAAAGTGAAGTTGCTCAGTTGTGTCTGACCCTCAGTGACCCCATGGACTGCAGCCTTCCAGGCTTGCCGGGGTCCAGCCCTGGTGGATCCAGGGAATTCGAAGGGGGGACGGCATCGGCGATCAAGAAACAATTGGTTAATTAAGTGTTAATTAAGGATATAAAGAGTGGTTAAATAAGGATAGCTCAGTGAGGAAATTCAGTGGAGAAAAGAGGCGGAATAATTCAGCCAGAAGGTGAGAGAAAGAACGACATGGGGAGACCAAGTTTCAGTGAACAAGGCCCGCACTTTATTTTCCCAAGTAGTTTTTATACCTTAAGTTATGCATAGAAGATAATGGGGGAAGGGGTAGAGTTATGCAGTAAGCCAGGCTTTCTTCCTGCAAACATCATATGCAAAAGTTTAGGTGATTTGCATCATCTTCTGGCCCAGAGGCCTATTAACATTTTAAGACCCTTTCTTCAGAAAACTTATTTTTCTCTAAAGGTGACTAGTCAGGCGCCACCCTCCAAAAGCATTAAAGTTGCATTCCTATAGGGCAAAGGTGTGGTGGGCTACAACAAGAAAAAGAATTAACTCAAGGGTCCAAGGTTACAAACATTAAAGCTACTACTTACACCAATCATATTAATCAATACACTGCCAGGGACACAGCAGGTAAGGGATATGGAAACTTAGCAGCAAACATTGGCCCAACAAGTGAAAAACCCTTCACCAATACAATTTCTAATCAATCTTTTAACTGCTCAAAGGAATCTGTATTTAGACAGTTTAGAACATCTCCTCCCTCTCACAGTTGGGAGGCTCTGAGCAATCACATGTGGCCGGAAAAACCTATTCAGGCAGGCTAGAGGACTTCCAAAGGAGTTTGTAGGTTGAAACACTATCACACCCAGGAACTTTATTAACTGGAGCTGTAAGCTAACTCTTTTTTTAGAGAGAGGTAGTGGGGGATAGCCCCCCGTAAAGTCAGAGGTGTAGGTGAGAGCACAAAGCAGAAAGTAGGCAGACTCTGGTTTTGGGGGTAGATGCTCGGGAATTTCCAGGGGGATTCCTGAGGCTAGATCCCGCCTTTGCGTATGCCGAGCCTCCTTCCTCATGACCTTTGCCACGGGCGGAGCTCCTGCTCCCAGCACAGGCTCCTCCATCTATGGGATTTTCCAGGCAAGGGCACTGGAGTGGGGAGTTTTTGTTTTTCCCTGTAATAGAAGAATGGTTTCATTAAGGAAGTAATAGCAGGACTTGCAAGGTTACTATTTACGGTATGGTGGTGGTGGTTTAGTTACTAAATCATGTTTGACTCTTTACGACCCCATCGACCGTAGCCTACCACGTTCCTCTGTCCATGGGATTTCCCAGGCAAGAGTACTAGAGTGGGTTGAAATTCCTTCTCCAGAGGATCTCCCTGATCCAGGGATCAAATCCACGGACCTTGTCTCCTGTACTGCAGGCACATTCTTTACTGCTGAGCCCCCAAGAAAGCCCTATTTGTTGCATACATGGTTTAAATAGTGATGTGATATCCGATTAATAGCAGCGGATCAACAATCCCAGTTATACAAATCTTCACTGAAGTCACCATACAGCTCATTCTCTGACATGCCAGGAATTAGACTGGCTGATGTCTTGTCACAGTGCCAAAGTTAACCGTGGTCTCAGAACACTGAAGAAAGGCTGAGCTGTGCATAAATTAACTGCCATTAAAACAGATTTAAAAAGTAATCCTGAAAGGCCACTTTTAAGAAGAAACAGTGCTTTGAATACATCGTAATTCTTTTCCAATATGTAAAAGATACTTCTAGAAGGGAATGCTTTTAATAAAAAGTTTGTATTAGAGGAGTAGACAGGAAATTGCTTTTTAGAAATTAACCTTTCATGGTAACAGTATTGGGTTGATAGTTTTTATTCCTCCAAAGCCACAAACTTTCCCTCAGATGTCAGTGTGCGTTTTTGTGTTAACTGACATTCCAGAATGGAACTAGGAAAGAAATTATACCCTAAACCATGGCTTCTTAAGCTGATGTCACAAATATTTCTCTCTCTTCCACCCTCCATTCCCTCTCTGCCTCCCTCTCTCTTTCCCTCTCCCTCTCTTTTTCTCCAAATAATATTGTCGTGACTAGTACCTACATATTGATTTCTTCTTTTACAGATGTACCACAATCTATGTGGGCATTCCTCAGGTAGTTTTACTGTTTCTAAATATTTAATGTTTCAAATACTGCTCTATTATGTATCCTTAGAGATGTTTCCAATGTGTCTTCTTATTTGTACAGGATCCCCAGAGGTGAACTGCTGGGTCATGGGGAATAAATTTAACATTTTGAGAGAGAATCACCCCGAAGACTGGGCCAGCACACAGATCTACCAACAGTGCTTTTAGACCATTTTCTCCTAACCATCATCAGTGCCGCACATACAAGTGCCGGTTTGATGGGCAAAAATAATTGTTGTTTTACTTTGTGTTGCCTTTTCAGCTTTCCTAAGGAATGAGTGCATGCTAGGTTGCTGCAGTCGTGTCTGACTCTTTGTGACCCCATGGACAGTAGCCCGCCAGGCTCCTCTGTTCATGGAATTCTCTAGGCAGGAATACTGCGGTGGGTTGCCACTTCCTCCTCCTGGTGATCTTTCCAACCCAGAGATTGAACCCACATCTCTTAAGCCCCCTGCATTGGCAGGTGGGTTCATTACCACTAGCACCACCTGGGAAGGAATAATTGACAAAACTGTAAGACATTTAAAGTGTCCATGATGACTCGATACACACACACACACACACACACACACTGTGAAAGGATTCCCCCACTGAGTTTATTAACACAGCTGTCACTTCACATATTTACCATTCTTGTGTGCATGAGAACATTTACATTTTCCTGTCTTATCAAGTTTCAATTATACAATGCAGTGTTGTCCTCTATAGTCCATATTATGCATTGGATCCTCAGAGCTTACTCATCTTAGAACTGAAAGTTTGAACCTTTTTACCAAATTCTCTTGTCCCTCCACCCAGCATCTGGCAATGACTTTTCTATTCTGTTTCTATGAGTTCAACTTGTTTTCTTCTTCTTTTTAAGATCTCACATTGAAGTGATACCGTGCAGTATTTGTCTTTCTCTGTTTGATTTATTTCACTCAGCATAATGCCTTCTCTGTTCATCCATGTAGTTGCAGGGTTTCCTTCTGTTTAAGGCTAAATAATATTCCATTGTATATCACATTTTCTTTATCCACTTGTTGTTCAGTTGCTCAGTCATGCCTGACTCTGCAACCACCAGGCTTCCCTGTCCTTCACTATCAATAGACAATTGTCCCCATATCGTGACTATTATAAATAATGCTATAATGAACATGGGAGTGCATTATCTCTTCAAGATAATGACTTCATTTTCAATCAATATACACCCAGAAATGGGATTGCTGGATCATATGGTAGAACTATTTTTAACTTCTTGAAGACTTTCTGTAGTGTTTTCCATGATAATTATACCAAGTTTACATTCCCACCAACAATGAACAAGCCATGTCTTTAAATGAAATGGAAAGAAACTATTTTAACAGGTTACATTTATTGAGTATCAATTATGTTCCAGGTACTGTTCTTTTAATTTCCTTAAAAAATTCCTTCGTTTAATTACCATAGCACACCTGTTAGTTAGCTAATGTTTTCCCCTATTTTACTGACAATGAAGCTGAGGTTCAAAGAAATCATTAACACATCCAAGGTCATAAAGTTGTTAGTGACAGAGCCAGAGTGGAAACCCACATCTTATTCAAAAGCCCAGCTCCTTGTACTAATCTCACTTACAATTAATGACCCTGAGAGACCAAAGGTAATGTATGTTTTCACTGCGGTGCAAAGTGTTATGAAAGAGAGATATTATAAGCAGAGGAAGGTGGACTTTCATAGAGAAGTCAGCACTTCTGACTTTGAAGAGAGTGGGCAAATGTTGCCAGCAGACTGACATATCTTAAGGAGTCTTTGCAGCGTGTGTCCTGATTTCAAGCTGTATTTTTATTAGGTCTTCTGTTTTCTCCCTTCTTGAGAACAGCATGAGCCGTTTGGTTTTAGTAATAATTTTCCTGCTGCTGGTGTAGCACAGGCCTATCACTGAGGTTTACAAGGAGTCGGCTTCTTCCTAAGAACTAAGTACAAAGGTGAATTGGAATCTGGATGCAAGTCTCTTTGGCATCATCCCTTTAGTGGATTTATCAAAATTAGCCAGGAAACTTTAAAGTTCCAGAATACTTAAATGAGTGTTTCTATTAGGTGTGAAGGGGATAGTGGGGGATGGTGGTCTATCTAAATGGTCAGATGGTCGTGATATGAAAATAAGTTATTAAACACCCTGGTTGAATAACCTCAGAATTCACTTACATAATAAGCTTTGATGTTAATGTTAGTCTCTCAGTCGTGTCCGACTCTTTGTGACCCCATGGACTGTAGCCTGCCAGGCTCCTCTGTGCATGGAATTCTGCAGGCAAGAATACTGGAGTGGGTTTCCATTCTCTTCTCTGAGGAATCTTCCTGATCCAGGGATCAAACTTGGGTCTCCTGCATTGCAGGCAGATTCTTTACCGTCTGAGCCATCAGGGAAGCCCCATAAGCTTTGGTACCAGTGGAGTAATCTGTTAACATGTCTTTTATTTTAGTATTTGCAAATGGGTATAAGAATGAGAGCATTAAGACCTGCCTCTCCCTGCTGCCAGCTGCCAAGTGACTTATAATTAGGGGGCTTGTTTGGGACAGTCCATCATCAGTCTTTAGTCCAAATACTTCTTGCTCTTCAGTCCTGACTCAAGGCTGGGCTGACTCCCCTTTCCTTTTTGTCCTATCCTTTTCCCCCATTTAGAGAGGGCTTGTTTCTAAACAATTTGGCTAAATTTCATGAGCCATTTCCTTGAACTATTCAAAGAAGCAGATTTCCAGCAGAAGGACATTTGCATTCTGAATTAGAGTTCCAGAGACTGATGGCTCACCTCCTCCACGTTTCTTCAGTCCTACTTGGTGTTTCATGGCCTGTCCTAAGAAGACTAATTTGAAGCCTCTTAAATTTCATTTCGGAGAAGGCAATGGCACCCCACTCCAGTCCTCTTGCCTGGAAAATCCCATGGACGGAAGAGCCTGGTGGGCTGCAGTCCATGGGGTCGCTAAGAGTCGGACACGACTGAGCGACTTCACTTTCACTTTTCACTATCATGCACTGGAGAAGGCAATGGCAACCCACTCCAGTGTTCTTGCCTGGAGAATCCCAGAGACAGCGGAGCCTGGTGGGCTGCCATCTATGGGGTCACACAGAGTCAGATACAACTGAAGTGACTTAGCAGCAGCAGCAGCAAGTTTCATTTGCCCCTTAATTTTAAGCTCTCTCAATATAAATAGAACAGAAAAGTTATGAATAAATGAGCACAAAATAATAATGCATCATTGCTCTTGTTTTTTATTTCAATGTTATACATTTTAAATTTTCTCCTCTTATTTTTTCCTTAATTGGCCCATGTGTTTCTAGATACCCTCATACTAGTTTCCTTACACTTTCAGATAAAATCCTGAGCCTGGAGTTTAATAATTATACCCCTACAAACCATGAGCTGATTTTGGTTGCATAAACGTTGTAAATAAGTAAAGATCAACTCATTAAAATGTGGCAATTGCAATACATGTATAAGAAATTAAAGTTAGCAAGTTTCATGGATGAAATATGCTCATTCTCTTCTAGCTACCAATTCTGGAGGGCATATTTATCTCTTTGTAAGAAAGTTTTATATGAAAAATTATAACTTTGGAAAGATAGCTAAATATAAAGTAATTAGGAAAGAGAAAATTTTTCATTAAAAAATAGAAAATGATATAGATATCTCTCATAGTCTCTTAACATGCAAGAGAGTAAAACTGAAAAAAAGAATCAAACATAGGGACTTCCCTTGTGGTCCAGTGGTTAAGACTCTGTGCTTCCAGGGCAAGGGGTGTGGTTTCGGTCCCTGGTTGGGAAGCTAAGATCTCACATGCTGAGTGGTGCAGCCAAAAGCAAACAAACATCAAACAAAAAAGCAAATAGAATCAAACATAGACAACGAGCAAATATCTTCTTAATAAGATTTCAGAAACATATAGTTTAAAGGTTCACCGATCTGATTTGTAACAAAACTAGTTACAAATGCAAAATATAGTTTTAATAAGAAAACGCAATTCTCCTTGCATCAGTTGAAGGTCTTTCTTGAAAAAAGTGGGACATCTGATAACTGTTCTACTTATCTTACTGAAAAAGTTACCTTCCAGATGATTACTGATAATGCTTCTCTCTCTTTTTTGGTTCTAAGAAGCCCTCAGGAGCCCACATGCCAGGCAGTGAGAGGCAGTTCTTACTGAATTCTCTTTCCTAAGCCCTAGCTTAGGTTTGTTCTGATGCCCTAAATTCAAGGAAGAGCCATATATCCTATTTAAGGCTAATTCAGCTTTGGCTTTGGGGTGGGCCTCTGCCCACCTACAGCAAGGGCCCCTGAACTTGGTCTTCAGTAGGTTAATTAAATACTAATATTTAACTGCTAACAGCCACAAGCATTTGTGTTGGCTTTCTTTGGAGAAAAGCTGTTCTTTTCCTTCAGATTTCCTTCCACTGAAAGAAATTCTTCTTAGTTTCTGAAGAATTCCACTTATCAGTGTAATAAGATATTTTTACCTCATTCATTGAGTTTTCCTTATAATAAATTATTCATAAAGCCTTGAAGAAAAATTATTATTTCCTTTTACACTATATAGCTGACCTAGTTTCCCTGACTCCATGGCAAAGAACCTGCCTGCCAATGCAGGAGACATGGGTTCAATCCCTGGTTTGGGAAGATCCTTTGCAGAAGGAAATGGCAACCCACTCCAGTGTTCTTGCCTGGGAGATCCCAGGCACAGAGGACCCTGGCTGGCTATAGTCGGTGGAGTTGCAAAAGGGTTGAACACAACTTAGCGACTAAACAACAATAAGAAGAATAACTGACCTAATGCTTTCCAATGGACCATAACCCTCAAATCCATAAGTTGCTCATTTGCTCTGAACAGCTAGACAGACTGGATGTAGCCTGCTAGAGAGATTCCACAGAAAACACTCTCCTATCTCTCTGCTAGTAAGTATCATCAGGGAGTCTGATTAGTATGTGTATAAAGAAGTCTTTACTGAGTCATCTATTTCTGTTTTCCTTTTCTCTCTTCTTATGCGTCACCCAGGGGAGAGAAGATGGGTTACAAACAAGGCACAAATGCTTTACTTTATTTTTTAGATATTTATTATTATTATTATTTTAATGTATTTATTTTAATTGGAGGCTAATTACTTTACAACAGTGTGGTGGTTTTTGCCATACAACAACATGAATCAACCACCAGGATACATGTGTCCCTCCATCCTGAACCCCCCTCCAAAGATATTTACTATCATTTTATTATTATATTTTGGCCATGCCGTATGGCTTGTGGGATCCCAACCATGGATCAGACTACACCCCCTTCTCTGGAAGCATGAACTGGTGGCACCAGAGAAGTCCCTACACATACTTTCTTTTCCAAGACCCGTTTCTATAGCAAATGTTACTCTATTGTGTGTTTTTAGATGTGTGCTATTTTCCAAGTGATAATTTTTCATTTGTCACATACATAGCATGTACAAAAGCCTTCAAAATCATTATCCAATGCTTTACATAATGATTGACAATAATAAAATTTGGGCTTCACTAAGGAAAAATGTTCTAGAGGAACTTCCAAATAGTTTTTTTTCCCAGTCTTTGTTACTGGTCACTCTCACTATCTAAGGAATTGAACATGTCTTTTTCCTTTTACACCTGACTTGGGATTATTGCTAGGTCTTCTATTAATCTCAGCATCTTCTCTCTATCCTAAATCTTCAACACTTTTACATAATCTCAGCCATTTAGAGTACAAGAAGATACATCATTCAGGCATGGGAAATGATTGGAAACAAGTTATGTACATTTAGGAAAATTACGCATTTGCACCACAGTTATAAAATCTTGTTTTGAACCAATTAGCAAACTGTTTTTTTGCTAATTTTTACAGCTTTTCCTATTTCATGTCAAGCCATCTAGCTAATGTTCCTAGTCCTTTCATTCTTAGGATGACCAAGTCCTTTGAGCCTGAATCTCCAGGAAAACCTCTTAGTTGACATCAACCCAACTGGCCAGGGTAATTCTGGTGCATTAATCCACTAACTGAACAAATTGCTATTGGACCCCTACCCTGTAGAGAGTTATCATCCTAGGTGCTGGGGATACGGCAGGGAACAAGACACTCATGGTCCCTGCCCTCATGGCCTCACCTTTTTATAACGATCTATTGACATATTTGAGGAAACAAATTCAACTAAAACAAATAGAAACTGTGATAAACCAAAGAATCTCTGAATTGGGATTCCTATGGCAGTTGTATTCATAGGAGGTTATTCAACTAAGATAACTAGCAAATGAAAGGAGACTGCATTATGGATTCCAGCTGCTGACACTGTGCTATATGGCTTAGATTAACTTTTACCAGACTCAAGACTGAAATTAATCATCCAGTATCATGGAAAATCAGTAAACTTCAAGCTGCTTTGAAAATACCAACATAAGGATGTTAATGCTTTGGTTATAAAGTTATCTGAAATGATAGATAATAACAAATGTTTGTCTCCTTCAACGCATACTAGAAGCTTGCTGAATTCACACTGAAACTGATATGATATGTTTCCTTTATATAATTTAATCTTTTGATAGTCATTTCAAATTAAAGATTTTCTATTCCATACAGAGGGTACATATATTTCTTTCTGAAGCCTAATCACCTTTTCCTTTCCTGCTTTCCTCTTCCAGACCCCAGGCATATGGAATTTCCTGTCCTTTTGTATTTTTTTTTTTGAAAATAGTTTTTATTTTATTATTATTTTTTTAATTTATTTTATTTAACTTTACAGTATTGTATTGGTTTTGCCATATATCAACATGAATCTGCCACAGGTATATATGTGTTCCCCATCCTGAACCCTTCTCCCTCCTCCCTCCCCATACCATCCCTCTGGGTCGTCCCAGTGCACCAGCCCCAAGCATCCAGTATCATGCATCGAACCTGGACTGGCGACTCGTTTCATATATGATATTATACATATTTCAATGCCATTCTTCCAAATCATCCCACCCTCTCCCTCTCCCACAGAGTCCAAAAGACTGTTCTATACATCAGTGTCTATTTTGCTGTCTCGTATACAGGGTTATTGTTACCATCTTTCTAAATTCCATATATATGTGTTAGTATTGGTGTTTTTCTTTCTGGCTTACTTCACTCTGTATAATAGGCTCCAGTTTCTTCCACCTCTTTAGAACTGATTCAAATGTATTCTTTTTAATGGCTGAGTAATACTCCATTGTGTATATGTACCACAGCTTTCTTATCCATTCATCTGCTGATGGACATCTAGGTTGCTTCCATGTCCTGGCTATTATAAACAGTGCTGCGATGAACAGTGGGGTACACGTGTCTCTTTCCCTTCTGGTTTCCTCAGTGTGTATGCCCAGCAGTGGGACTGCTGGGTCATAAGGCAGTTCTATTTCCAGTTAAAACATCGTTCAAATTCTGTTTTAAACACACTGAAGCTTCAGAAGCTTCCTTCAAACTGAAACCATATGAAGGGGTCAAGGACATTTGTTTCTTTTAGGTCCTTAAACCACCCCTTTCTGGACTTATTCCTGTTCTTTGACAGTCAACACTTTCAGTTATTGCCATTCTTCATCCAACCACTGGCGCTGGGTTTCAACCCCAGCCCTGTATTAATAAAAGATCCATGAGGAATTATTGTTATAGGTCCTGTACACAGGAGGTTATAACCTTATTTGGGAGATAAAAGTAATCACAGCATCATGGGTTGTATTTTATTGATGCCAGACGTTTGGTTCTAAAATCAGAGAAGAAGCTAAAAGTTGTGTATATTCAAAGTAACACAAAATTTTTAAAAATTCACCCACAAAATACAGAATATATGGTCATACTCATAGGACAGATTAGAAACAATCTATTGTAGCCAACATAGACAGATTTTCCTCTAGGATCAGAACAGATAGCAGATTCTTCAACTGAGTGTCAAGTAAAGAGATGGCCATATTGCATGAAAAATACATGCAGGTTAGACTCAGTCTTGGCCCAGCATTATGCTCACACTATGAGAGAGACACAGAAAACTATAAAAAATTAGGCAAATGTACATTTGGGACTTCCATTCCACACTCATTAACACTTGAGGCAATAATCATGGAGTGGTTGCTGGGCAGAACTCTCTACTTAAATCTCTCTGTGTGTCACACACACACATACATACACTATTCTGGTCAATAGTAACAACATGAGCTGAGCGATAGCAATGGAGTGAAGAATATATGCAATTTTATTAGAAAATAGTAACAGTATTATGTGCCTGGGAATTCATTATAGACTATCACAAATATTAGGCAAAAGAAGCTAGGCTAAAGTCAGTAAGTTATATTAAGCCACTGAAGGTTTTTGAGACAGATAGTTAACGTTACTATTTTGCTGGAAGGCAGACATAATGGATTCAGTTTTGAACCTACTGAATGGGAGTTGTTTAGGGTCATTGAGAACCAGCTGGGCACTCACATCTAGTACCTGGAAAGGAAGTCATAACTGGAGATAGAGTCGACTGAATCATTTCCAGAGATGTCTGTTTTATTGCTGTATCTTCAGCACCTAAAATGGTTTCGGGAAATGGTATTATACTCAATACATAATTAATGGATGAATCAGTTTAGTCACTCAGTCATGTCTGACTCTTTGTGACCCCATGGGCTGCAGCACGCTAGGCTTCCTGTAATAGTACTTGATTATACTGAGGTGATAATATGTAACTATCAAATATTGTATGGATAAATGGATGGATAGGTGGATGTGGGGGGTGGAAGGAAGGAAAGAAGGAAGATCATTTTGTTTTTCTAGCTAGGTTGTCCCTTGAACTTTTCTAGTCTGAAAACTTCCAATAAAGATCCATTGTGTTCACAGATGGTTATTTGTAGATGTAAGGTCAGATTCTGCGTAACTTCCCGCGTCCCAGCAGTATTTTTTAAGTACTTTCGAGAGTGAGTAGCAGTACCTTTGGAGTAGCCAATGAAGAAGAAAACACCTGAGAAGAAACGGGCACCCCTGAGGGTTGCGACTGTGACCAGTGGGCTTACTAACCAGATGAACAGAGCGTCGTACTGAAGAACTGTGGCTTTGAGACGCACACCACTTGGGGATGAAAGCTATGGGGCTGGGAGAAATAAGGAGAGGAGAAGGCAGTAATCTGCTTGTTGGTGCTCTTTTCTGAGACCAAAGTGGCGGTAGGGATGAGAAGAGCGTCGTAGTAGGCAGGCACCCTAACCAAGGAGCAGAGAGGCAGCGGTAAGGAGGCTGACGATAGCACAGCTCTCCTGTCTGGAGAGGCAAAGAGCCATTAAAGGCGCCAGGAACTTCTAAGGTTAGCATTGTGTTGCTCTAAAGACACCACATATGGCAAGTTCTGCCGAGTGGAAAAAGGTCAGAAAGGCATTTTCTAAAAGGGCGAGCCAGGCCTGTCTCGCTTCATCAGTTTCCTGGGGCCTGACTGCATTGAGACAGCTAAACACTTCACACTCCACTCTCACTGCCTGACGCAGAGCAGCAGGATGGAGAGCGGAAGCCTGGTTCAAGAGAATGTGTATTCTTGCTTGAAGGGCTATGAGCACAAGTCCTCAAATACACCCTGGAGGGTGTCAGCGAGTGTCTGTCCTCCCTGCTTCCCGTCCTTCCTTCCAAGTGATTGATGAAGAATCGATGAAGTCTCATCAATTCTAAGCTGTTCTAGTCTCATGGATTCTAAGCTGTCCTGGCCTCTGTGACTATTGGGTTGCACCCCGCAGGCCTGCAGCCCTGTACTTGCCTAGAGTCTGAAGAAACAGCTCAGAGTCAGTAACAGAGGCCCTCATAGTCTAATGAACAGGGAACCTCTCACATCTGAAGCAAGGTCCTGGAGCAACAGCTTGCCTTGTGAGCCTGCAGGCAGGACAAGGTAGCCACCTTTGCCCCACCGAGGGAGAAGGAGGTTACCACTTTTAGGAATTGACCTCTGGTAGGCTCCGTGGTTCCACCTAAACTGGCAGAGGTTCACGCCGCTCGGTGCCCATTTGATAAGCTCTGTGGAGGAGAAATTTGGAGATATCAAGGGAACATTTCATGCAAGGATGGGCATGATAAAGGACAGAAGCAGTAAGGACCTAACAAAAGCAGGAGAGATTAAAAAGAGGTGGCAAGAATACACAGAAGAACTATACAAAAAAGGTCTTAATGACCCAGACAACCACGATGGTATGATCACTCACCTACAGCCAGATATCCTGCAGTATGAAGTTAAGTGGGCCTTATAAAGAACTACTATGAACAAAGCTTGTGGAGGTGACAGAATTCCAGATTTAAATCGAATCCTAAAAGATGATGCTGTTAAAGTGCTGCACTCAATATGTCAACAAATTAGGAAAACTCAGCAGTGGCCACTGGACTGGAAAAAATCACTTTTCATTCCAATCCCAAAAAGGGCAATGCCAAAGAACATTCAAACTACCATACAATTGCACTCATTTCACAAGCTAGCAAGATTATGATTGGGGCTTCCCTGGTGGTTCAGCAGTAAAGAATCCGCCTGCAGTGCAGTTATCACAGGAGATATGGGTTTGATCCCTGGGTAGGGAAGATGCTCTGGAGGAGGGCATGGCAACCCACTCCAGTATTCTTGCCAGGAGAATCCCCATGGACAGAGGAGCCCGGCAGACTGTGGTTCATGGGGTCACAGAGTCAGACACGACTGAAGCAACTAAGCACCAGATTATGCTCAAAATCCTTAAGCTAGGCTTCAGCAATACATGAACCAAGAACTTCCAGATGTACAGGCTAAATTTCGAAGAGGCAGACGAACTGGAGATCAAATTGCCAACATCTGTTGGATCATAGGTAAAGCAAAGAATTCCAGAAAAAAAAATCTATTTCTGCTACATTGACTATATTAAAGTCTTTTACTGTGTGGATCACAACAAATTGTGGAAAATTCTTAAGGAAATGGGAATACCAGACCACCTTACCTGTCTCCTGAGAAACCTGTATGCAGGTCAAAAAGCAGCAGTTAGAATCTGATATTAAACAATTGACTGGTTCAAAATTGAGAAAGGAGTACATCAGGGCTGTGTATTGTCACCCTGCTTATTTAACTTCTGTGCAGAGTGCATCATGTGAAATGCCAGGCTGGATGAAGCACAGCTGGAATCAAGATTACTAGGAGAGATATCAACAACCTCAGATATGCAGATACTAGTCAAATGGCAGAAGAGGAACTAAAGAGCTTCTTGATGAAGATAAAATAGAGTGAACCCAGCTTGAAATTCAACATGAAAACAATCTAAGATCATGCCATCCAGTCCCATCACTTCATGGCAAATAGAAGGGGAAAAAGTGAAGGCAGTGACAGATTTTATTTTCTTGGGCTCCAAGAAAATTCACTGCAGTGACTGCAGCCATGAAATTCAAAGATGCTTGCTCCTTAGAAGAAAACTATGACAAACATAGACATCGTATTAAAAAGCATAGACATTACTTTGACAGCAAAGGACCATATAGTCAAAGCTATGGGTTTCCAGTAGTCATGTACGGATGTGAGAGTTGGACCATAAAGCAAGCTGAGCGCTGAAGAATTGGTGCTTTCAAGTTGTGGTGCTGGAGAAGACTCTTGAGAGTTCCTTGAACAGCAAGGAGATCAAACCAGTTAATCCTAAAGGAAATCTACCCTGACTTTTCACTGGAAAGACTTCACTAAAGCTGAAGCCACCTGATGCAAAAATCTGACTCATTGGAAAACACTCTGAAGCTGGGAAGATTGAAGGCAAAAGAAGAAGGGAGTGGCAGAGGATGAGATGGTTAGATAGCATCACAGACTCACTGGGTATGAATTTGAGCAAGCTCCAGGAGATAGTGGAAGACAGATGAGCCAGGCATGCTGCAGTCCATGGGGTTGCAAAGAGACAGACAAGACTTGGCAACTAAACAACAAATGGTGAAGTTGTTCTGATCTAAAGATAGGAACAATCACTAGATGAGGCCAGGCAGAGGGGTGGGGCAAAAATGTAGGAAAATTGATCAAGTGAGTAGGTATAGGTGAAACAGGGACTGGTTGAATAGCAATATACAAAGAACGAGAGAATAGCCATTGTGGGTAGCCTGACCATATAGGGATCAATTTACTGCTTAGCCACGATAAAAGGATTCCAAGTGGGTTCCTCCTTTCTTAAATTTTTTAAATGATTTATGTGTATTTTTTAAAAATAATAATTTTTTAAAAAATAATAGACATGGATAAACCAAAAGAAAACTCAACATAGTTCTGTTACCCGGACATAATCACTGTTAATGTTTTGGTTTATATACTTGGTGGCGGTGATGCTCAGTCGTGTCTGACTCTTTGCAACCCCACGGACTGTAGCCTGCTAAGCTCCTCTGTCCTTGGGGTTTCCCAGGCAAGAATACTGGAGTGAGTTGCCATTTCCTCCTCCAGGGGATCTTCCTGACCCAGGGATAGAACCCCCATCTCTTGTGTCTCCTGCACTTATAGGTAGATTCTTTATCACTGTGCCACCTAGGCATTTAAATGATTTTTTTTATTTATTCAGACAGAGTATTTCCTATCTTTTTTGAAGTATGATTTACCCCCGACAGTGTATATATTTAAGGTATACAGTTTGATAATTTGATATATAAATCTATATATATGTATGCACATTTTGAAGTAATCATCACAATCAAGTAATTAGCATATGCACCACCTCACATAGTTATCGTTTTCTTCCTTCCTCATTCCTTGAGTTTTCTTTTACATTTTCTTTCCTTCCTTCCCTCCTTCCATTTTTTATTCCTTTCCAGATGCGCCATCTTTCTGTGACCTCTCCTTATACTTTGGCTTCTTCCGAAACTGTGTTCTTAGCTTTTACCCTGCTTCTGGCTGCTCTGCCTCATTTACCCCAAAAGCAGAACCATGTCTTGCAAAAGATCATATTCACAGGTACTCACCTGAGCTTGCACCACAGCTCACAGCTGCCAGAGCCCCAGCCTCTACTCTGCAGGGTTCCTGTACTGCCGTGAGTTGGTCTTCCCAGCCATCTGGGTACCCCTCTGGCCTTTTTGTTTGGTTATCTGATCACTCCTGCTGAAAGTCTCCAGCCCTCTGGGACTGCATGCCTGCTGTTGCTTCCAAATCTTATAGCAGAGAGCACATCCAAACATCTAATTTTACTCCTTCAGGCGTTTCTAATCTTCTCTACTTTTACCCTCCTCTACCATCCCCTGGATTCAGATTGACAGAGACACAGGGATACGGCTCACTCTACTCCAGTGGAAGGCAAAGAGCACTTGAGTCAGAAGATTGTGTTGACCTTGAGAGTGTACACAGAAATGTTTGCGTAAATTCAAAAGGTGGAGTGTAGGAAAATATCCATGGATCAATGTATTTCATATTGGTTTATCTTTGTAATGTGCACAAAAACTCACTGAGAAAGGCCACTAGTTAAATATATTGGAGGTTCTAGAAATTAACCTGCTGGTTTTGCTGAATATAGCCTGTGAGTAAATGGGAACACCTGAGGATGTGTTTTATGACTAATTTTTAATTAAAAAAAAAATCAGAGGTCACCCCATCTCTGCTAGTCCCAACTGAAAGCCAAAAGGCTAGTCAGAACAAATGTAGTTCACAGACACCCTTGGTTTGGTTACTCAGAGTGAATCACAACGTTAGAGGCTCTAGAATAATAAGCATAGAGGCTGTATGGTGTGGCTCTTTTTAAACAACTTATTTCTAATAACTTCTCAATGCTGTTAAGTCTGGTCAGATTTAATTATGTAAAGTATACCCTTGTATACACTAGTGAGTCAATTACTACGGTTGTAAACAGAATAAGAGTGGTTTTCTAAAAATATTAATATATATCTGATCACATCATGCCTCTGGCTATACCACTGTTATTTTTGTGCATATTGTCTGAGCTTCCATGAAATAAAACATTTGGCAACTATTACATTTTATCATTTCCAACATTTCAAAGGTGTTATTCATTTATCTAGACTTTACAGTGTAAGTGGCAGGGTAAGAAAGTCTCACACATAGTCCCTCTAGCATTTGCATGGAGCCCACACAGTCACATGAGTGAAAGGATGAAAATAAGTGAACACATCAAGTAACAATGGGACAGAGTAGTATTTTCTGGTTGATATAATCATTTAAGTATCTTTACCATAAAATAATCTCACAGCTCTAAGATTATTGCAGTAAAATTAGGAAACCCACTATGAGGAATTTACAAGTGAAAAATTAAGGAAAGGCATATGAAAACATGCTCTGCATCATTAGTCAGCTGGGTGATGTTTACTGAAACTACAAAGTCCTACCAAGACGCACCAGCAATGACAAAAATGAGAATACCAATAGCACCCAATGTTGGCAAAGACGGGGAGTAATGGAACTTTTACATGGTGATGTTTGTAATGTAAATGTTACAGATACTTTGGAAAACAATGTTTAAGTTTTTATACACTTACACTTGTAATTAACATATGAAGAATTGATGCTTTCCAACTATGGTGCTGGAGAAGTCTCTTGAGAGTCCCTCGGAAAGCAAGGAGATCAAACCAGTCAATCCTAAGGGAAATCAACCCTGAATATGTATTGGAATGACGGTTGCTGAAGATGAAACTCCAATGCTTTGGCCACCTGATGAGAGGAGCCTTCTTACTGGAAAAGACCCTGATGCTGAGAAAGACTGAAGGCAAAAAGAGAACGGGGCAGCAGAGGAGATGTCTAGGTAGTATCTCTAACTCAGTGGACTTGAATTTGAGCAAACTTGGAGCGACAGTGAAAAACAGAGAAACCTGACCTGCTGCAGCCCATGGGATCTCAAAGAGTCAGACAAAACTCAGTGACTGAACAACAACCTTCAGTTTTACTTCCAGGTATTTATCCAAGAGAAATGAAGACATATATCTACATAATGTCTCTCTTAATTTAAAATACTCTCAATTTAGAAATAATCCAAATGTCGATTTAAATCAACAGATAAATTGATAAACAAATTATAATATATCCATGCAATGGAATACTACTCAGCCAAAAAAAAAAAAAAGTGTATTAAACTACTAGTAGTAACATGGGTGGATCTCAGAAAACATCGTGAGTGAAATCTGTCAAAAGAGTAAGTGAAAGTTTCCCAGTAATGTCAGACTCATTGCGACCCCATGGACTGTAGCCGGCCAGTCTCCTCTGTCCATGGGATTCTCCAGGCAAGAACACTGGAGTGGGTTGCCATTCCCTTCTCCAGGGGATCTTCCTGACCAGGGATGGAACCCAGATCTCCTGCGCTGCAGGAAGATTATCATCTGAGTTACCAGGGAAGAGTAAGAGTAGATACTAAATTTCATTTATATGAAGTTCTAGGTGGCGCTAGTGGTAAAGAATCCACCTGCCAATGCAGGGATGTAAGAGACGCAGGCTCCATCCCCTGGAGAAGGGAATAGCAACCCACTCCAGTATTCTTGCCTGGAGAATCCCGTGGACAGAGGAGACTGGGGGGCTACAGTCCATAGGGTCACAAAGAGACATGACTGAAGCGACTTAGCACCCATGCACTCAGTAGCACAGGCAAGCCTATATTGATAGAAAGGAGAGAAGCAGTTGTCTGGGGCCAGGAGCAGATAAGAACTGACCACGAAAGAGCACGGGGAACTTTTGCAGTGATAGCAATGTTACATTTCTTGATAGGGGTGGTGGTTACACAGGTGTGTGGATTTGTCAAAACTTACTGAACTATGCAGTGAAACTTGGTGCATATTATTGTATGTAACTTACATTTAAATAAAGTTGATAACCTATTAAAATTAGGGAAATTTTGAAAAATTGGTGCCTATTGCTATAATTACAGACTTAATATTTCATTAATTATCAGTAATATTTTTAGCCTACTGAATCAGTTCCTCATGAAAACTTGCCACATAGTTATCTAATATTGCTAGTGATATTGTTCCTTCATTGCCTGCTGCATAATAACTGTGCAGAGAAAGTAGAAGGGAGATCACAGCTTCACAAAATGTTGCCCAGGTTCCAATGCATTAGTGATGTGTTCAGTATTTTGTATGATAGTAAGGGTATGACAGAAGTTCTTTCAGAGGTCAAAATTATCACTTAGGAAAAGGCTGTGCTTTCAACCTTTAACTTGCAAGTTACTTTGCATAGAACTGGTTTTGCTATGTTATCTCAGATATGAAGCCATCAAATATCATTTATTCATCCCCTTAGGAAAAAAAATAGAAAGTTACCCAAAAGAAAGCTCATCTTGATACTCTTTAAAGAAAGCAAGCTCTAGGGCCAAAGGTGAGACTGACAGCCGCTCAGCTCTATGCCTCATCGTGTCTGTATTATGTATACACAGCTCAGTTAGTGCATGAGGCTGCTGAATGAGCCAGAAAAGGTTAGGTTAATCTTAGGGTGCCCTCTTAAGGCAGATCGTTTTTGAAAGATTGTCATGAAAAGCAGTTGAAATACTGAAAGTGTTTGGCCTTAGGACATTGCCCTCAAGTTACCAGGCAAATGTACCTATCCAGGACAGAATGTTCCTAAAGATGCAAAATAAGATGTCACAGTCACTGGGAGGTGGTTTCCCAGGCAAATTGCTAGAATTAAGGGTGACCACTTGATTTATCATCCAAATCAGGATATTTTTTAAAAAGGAGGCACTATTAATAATTCTGCTGAGATAGCAGGCGTAAACCAGAGGTGTCCCAGCCAAACTAGAACCCTGGTCACCCTAGTAATTTCTGAAGAATGTCTTTAATGTAGTGACGCCCAGGGCTAAACTATAGGAAATTGTCCAAAAAACGTGTGCATGCATGCATGCATGACCAGTCACTCCGTTGTGTCCAACTCTTTTGAGACCCTATGGACTACAGCACACTACAGATGTGACTGAATGAATGAACTGAACCATGAAAAGTGAATGTGTTAGTTGCTCAGTCATGTCCAACTCTTTGCAATCCTATAGACACTGCCAGGCTCCTCTGTCCATGGGATTTCCCAGGCAAGAATACTGGAGTGGGTAGCCATTCCCTTCTCCAGGGCATCTTCCCAACCCAGGGATCTAACCCATGTCTCTTTGTGTCTTCTGCATTGGCAGGCCTATTCTTTACCACTAGCATCACACAAATGGAAGTTTTCAATGCAATAGCATTCATTTTAACCCATTTTTTTGTTTGTTTTTACCAAAAACAGGACAGAATGTGGGTTTGATATGTTTACGCCAAAGAAATGTAAAAGACATTCACTTTTTCAGTCTGCCACAGTTATTTTCTTCCTTTTAGGGGAAAGAAAAAAACATTCCACGTGGAGAGACATTGTGTCTCATAGCTTTGAGTCCCCCAACACTCAGCCCAGAGCCAAGTGTGTGAAGTAGCCTGCCTTTAAAAAAAGAAAAGAAAAAGGTCATTTAAGAGATGAACATGGGACCCAAAGAGTCGGGAGGGAGATGCAGTCAGTTTTCCCAAGGATGTTTGCTGGAGCCAAGGCGAAGGGGCTACTGGATCACAAATCTTAAAGATGATCTGTGCTTTGTACTGCTGGCATTCAATTATTTCAACATGGGGAAAGAGCATTTAAGACTGAAAATCAGAGCAAGATCAAAGGGAGGGAAAGAGAGGGGAAGAGAGAGAGAGGACAAGAGAGACTTATTTGTTGAGACCCTGGTTTATTTCGTGCTTATTGTCAGTCTTATTCCTGCTCCTGCTGCTAAGTCACTTCAGTCGTGTCCGACTCTGTGCGACCCCATAGACGGGAGCCCACCAGGCTCCCCCGTCCCTGGGATTCTCCAGGCAAGAACACTGGAGTGGGTTGCCATTTCCTTCTCCAATGCATGAAAGTGAGAAGTGAAAGTGAAATCGCTCAGTCGTGTCCGACTCTGTGCAACCCCATGGACTGCAGCCCACCAGCCTTCTCCATCCATGGGATTCTCTAGACAGGAACACTGGAGTGGGTTGCCATTTCCTTCTCCAATGCATGAAAGTGAAAAGTGAAAATGAAGACGCTCAGTCGTGTCCGACTTTTAGCAACTAACCCTGAGCTTTTCAAGTACTTGAACCAATAATAAGTTTTGTTTTTTCCTTAAGCTAATTTGTACTTATTGTCTGTTTCTTGGATCAATTCTGTTGCATAAATCTGAAAGGAACAGAAAGTTTAATTCATTAAAATACATAGAGTTTGGTAGATTTAGTCTCAAAAATGATGTATCTTATCCTTTCTCTTGTATCAGTTAACTTTTCAGGTAATCAACAGGTAGATTTATTTTAATGAAAAAGGATTGTTTACAGTCTTTATTGAAAGATGTCAGGTTATTGAAAAATTGACAAAGAATTTCTGAATTATGCATAAATTTTTATTCTGTGAAGTGTGCAAAAATGTATCAGTGAATACTAGTCATCTGTTGGTAAATCATCAACATACTATAACATACTATTATATATTCCCTAATGAGTTGTTGAAGTTTAACTAAGTTAGATACACTGAAGAAGAAAAAGCCAATATTTGAAATGATATTATTTACAGTAAAACTAAAATAGATATCAGATACATTTTTTTTCAATGGGGAAATATGGTAGGACTTCCCTAGTAGTAAAGAATCCCCCTGCCAATGCAGGAGACCCAAATTCAATCCCTGGGTTGGGAAGATACACTGGAGAGGGGAATGGCTACCCACTCCAGTGTTCTTGCCTGGAGAATTCCATAGACAGAGGAGCCTGGGTGGGCTACAGTCCATGGGGTTGCAAAGGGTTGGACAACTGAGCAGCTCACAGTTTGACTTTTCACTTTTAATGTGGTAGGGAGGAACATTCTTGCTATTGCAAGGATGGACAAGTGAGAGTACACCCTTGAATGTAAAGGTATGGAGTGCTTGGAAGTGGTCACTGATCACATTCCTCGGTGAAGAGGCCATGTGTGACTAGTTGTGGCTTTTGCCCCATAGGATGTCCATAAGTAATATGATTTGGCCTGATTAACATTGTGTTTACATAATCTGGGCTTGGGAAAGACTTAAGACATAAAGAAATACTTAGACTTGAAACAGTAGACTACCACTGGAAACCTGGAGAAGGGAAGGCAGCCCACTCCAGTGTTCTTGCCTGGAGAAATCCATAGACAGAGGAGCCTAACGGGCTACAGTATATGCGGTCACAAAGAGTCAGATACCACTGAGCGTGCACACACACACACACACACACACACCCCAGAAAAGTAAGAGTGATGGAGCTTTAAATCAACCGACCTGCTGTAACTATGGATGAGGTCAAGTGATGGGTTTTAGGGGAGATCTGCCTGTCTTATGTGTGACCTTTACTAGATAAATTTGCACAGTCTCAATACTACAGAAAGTTTCAGAGTGGCTGGAGGGTTGATACTCGACAGATAACATTTAATCTTCAAGGAAATTAGAGTTCTACAATATGATCCAGCAATCCCACTTCTGGATATATATCCCAACGAAACAAAATCATTATCTTGGAGAGAACTCTGTACTCTCATGTTCATTGGAGCACTATTCACAATAACCAAGACATGGAAAGTCTCTGTTGATGGGTGCACAAAGAAAGAAAATGCAATAGACACAGACACACCCACACACACAAAGGAATACTATACAGCCTTAAAAAAGGAAATGCTGCCATTTGCAACAACATGGATAAAATTGGAAGACATATAGCCAGACAAAGACAAATACTGCCTGGTATGACTTATATGCAGAATCATAAAAAAAAAGACAATAAAATGACAGAAAATATAATGACAATTTTACCTCAATAAATCTAGAAGGGGGAAGCAGAATTCTAAAGGTATAGACTAGTAACTTGATATTGACCTTGGAAATGAGCCTTAAATAGGTTTATACAAGGACAGAAGAAAAAGTAACAGGAACAACCTACACAGAGGAAACCAGGAGCAGGCAGAAACTGACTGTCCCTACTATCAAAGTATTACAGGTACCACAGCACGTTTGCAGACAGAAGTGACACACGAGGCTGTGTTACTCTCAACCCTAAGTGCTGGTTAGGTACAGTATACTGGGGTACCTTAAGGGTTCTCCCTCATAGCTCAGTTGGTAAATCATCTGCCTGCAATGCAGGAGACCAGGTTTGATTCCTGGGTCAGGAGACCGGGTTTGGTTCCTGGGTCAGGAAGATCCCCTGGAGAAGAGAATGGCAACCCACCTCCAGTATTCTTGCCTGGAGAAGCCCATGGACAGAGGAGCCTGGCAGGCTACAGTCCATGGGATCGCAAGAGTCAGACACAACTTAGCAACTAAACCACCACCACCTTAAGGGTTTTGCTGGTTAGGCAAAGCATCAGGTGTGAAAGGCAATGGTTATCTCAAGACAGGTGGTTATCTGGGTTTGGAAGTTTCTACCTGAGCACCCCATCTGTGGGCAGAATACTGTAAACCCAGTAAGCATGCCATTTTCACCAGGGTCTTGACCCCAGAGATTAAGACCCTCACGACCAGCCTGGGCCTAGAGAAGGTGCTTAATTTCTGCTACGGGGAACTAGTATGAATGAAGCAGGAAAGGTTTGCCGTGTAGAACTTATTGATACGTAGATCTTAGAATAACAATTAAGATTCTTGAGCTTGAACCATTAAAAGTAAAACATGGGAAAGAGGGCCACTAA
The DNA here is from genome assembly GCF_029378745.1 of Bos indicus. Taxonomy (NCBI): domain Eukaryota; kingdom Metazoa; phylum Chordata; class Mammalia; order Artiodactyla; family Bovidae; genus Bos; species Bos indicus. The sequence goes on from NC_091763.1 coordinate 111,494,317, forward strand.
ACCGATGAGCAAAAGAGGAGCACAGTGTGAAAAGGCTATGACTTAGGGGATAAAATCTGCTATGGTTGCAAAGCAAGTTATGGTGGCCAGAGCTGGCATCAGTCTGGGAATATTCAAGCGGCGAGTGTGGTCGTGTGAACCCTCAGAACAGGCATGGGGACAGAGAAGAGGATTGATACACACCTGCTGCTTTGAACCCAAGTTGAATCAGGCAACAGAACCCTACCTATCCTTCTATAAATGAACCACAGTCTTTTATTTTTTCACACCTTTACACAGATTGTTTCCTCCGCCTGGAATGCCCCGCCCTCCATATTTTGTCCTCATGGTGAACTTCCTCCAGACTTAAGTCAAGCGTTATCTGTTCTGAGAAATCTTCTGCACCTCCTCCAAAGGGAGTTAAATGTTTATTCCGCTTAACATAGCACACTTATAACTGACTTGTCTGTAAGCCTGCCTTCGTAAATAAGTAATGAATAACTCCAGCTCCAGGGCTGCAGGAGGAGGTCTAATCATCCACAATCCCCACAGAGCCCAATTCCTTTCCCTGGCATAAGTGGTTAATAATGTTTGAATGAATGAATGAGAGTTGAATACAGAGTGAAGGCAAGGAAGTCAGGAAGGGAGGAAGTTCATTCTACTCACTTATTCACGTGGAAAGAAGTCATTTTAAAAAGCAAGAGAAAAGACAAAGATGGTGACAAAAAGCAGAGAAGGAAGATGTGAAAGGAAAAATGAAGGAGAAGAAAAAGAAGCAGCAGCAGCAATAGCCGGACTATGTCTTCAGGGTCTGGAAATTCTGAAGGAGCAAAAAATAGAGGCAGAATGTCATCTTTGTGTTTTACTCAAGGTCGTGACTTTGAAAAACAAAGCAGAGTATTTGGGGAATAACAGTTGGGCCTCCCAAGTTGCCAGAGCATTGGGTTCCCATAACACAACCAAGAACCCCTCTGAAGATGAAAAGAAATGGCTTCAGAAGGAGACTTGCCAAGTTGCTAAGGATGGCTGTGTATTGATATATGAGGAATGGAAGAAAAAGGAACACACAAAACTGTGAACCTCCATGCTACAGATGAAAACAGCAGTCACACAGAAAGAAAAGGAATGATGTGAATACCGTGATAGTTCAAGGAGAAATAACTAGACAAATAATTTAGAATAAGTCTTGGGACTCAGATTTTTAAGTGTTGAGAGCATGAGAAATAGAAAAAGATTTTAAAATCTAAGGATTGCAGAAGCAACTTTTGAAGTGCTAACAACAGAAATAAGAGGCATCATTGTAACTGTCTTGATCTAACAAATCACCTATTATTCTTTTTAAATGATTGTTAATGACTTAACTGTATACTATTGGAAAGGGGGATGGCAACGCGCTCCAGCATTCTTGCCTGGAGAATTCCATGGACAGAGGAGCCTGGCAGGCTTAAGCCCACGAGGTTGCTTAGAGTTGGACACGACCAAGTGACTAACACACACAACTGTATACCATATGCATAAAATTTTGGGGAAAAAAACCTGTAATCTCCAAAGTAATCTTCTAGATAGGCGTACGTATGCACGCCTCTTTCTCTCTCTCTCTCTCACACACACATACACACACACACTGACACACTATAATCAAACTAAAGATATGATGGTTTGCATCCTGCTCTTTTATTTAACATTATGGTGATAACTTCTTTGGATAAGTATTCTTTGGAAACATATGTTTTTATATCAATAAAATATTCTGCCATAAAAATAGACCACAAAATACTTAAACATTCCTCTATTTTTGGATCTTTAGAACTTTTCTAGTTTCCTTTTTTAGAAACACATGGCTTATATCCATATAAATTTCTCTTTGAAATATTCCCTTATGATATATTCAGAGAAGTAGAATTACCGGGGAAAAAGAGTATGGAAAATGTTTGACATTTTAGTGTTTTCTGATTATAGTAGAAATATATGTATGTCATAGGAAATTTGGAAAATATAAACTTCTGTCTTTACTGTTTATTGCCTCAGATGCACATTTTAATTCTGTGCTGATGTTTTTCGTTTCTTTAAAACCACCTATGCCCTCTCTCTTTCTTGCATCTCTTCCTGCTCTCTTGCTTTATGGGCACTGAGTCTGCTTCACTGGGGCTTGTCCTCTTGCCCTCTGGCCCCCATGTCCTCTTAGAAGTGTTTCCTTTAGGTTGATGCTCTTTTTCTGTTGTTCTCCAGCATGTTTTCCTTTGGGCAGAGAGACATAAGAACACAGAGGTTGAACTTTGCCTGTCTGATTTGAATCCCATCTCTGCCATTTCTGAGCAGTGTGATCTTGGCTGCCTTATTTAAAATATCTCCGGGCTGTGGTTTTATCAACTGCAAAATGGAAATAATCATTATCCATCGTTAAGGTCATTAAGGAGATTTAATGAGTTGGTACTTGTAAGTCATTTAGTATACATGTAGGAAATGTTAAATCTCATTGTTCTGACTCTGTATTGAATTTTTTCTATTTACTTTTCCTTAAAGAAGAAACACCTGTAAAGATTTGTTGATTGTCAGCACATGTGTGTAAGGCACTATATACACCTGTCGTTTGGAGCAGAGTCTGTCCTCACTGAGGTCAAGTTGATGGGTGTAATCCCTGGCTCAGTTCCCCATCCACAGTCACCTTCTGCGGCTCCATCATCCCAAGGTGAACTTGTTTGCTGCGTCCATCGTGTGCTGGGTTGCGGGACGATGACAGGTGACCTGTGACAGTCCACAGTCTGTAACATTACTGCTACCTGCATGGCCTCCATCATCTCCCTGCCCGATAGTTTCATTCCAAAGTCGCAGCACAGGACCCTCAGCCCCCTCCACTTCCCGTCTAACAGGATGAAGTGGAGAAGTGAAAAGGAAGAGGTGGGAGGGTGAGTAAGCCAAACAAGGATTCCAGAGAGACTAGAAGTGTCACTACAGAATTAAAATATGCACTCAAGATCATAAAGAGCAAGACTGACGCTGTTTACATTTTTGCTTTTGTAGCTTCTGTGTTTTCCAGATTCTTTGATTCTCTTTCTCAGAACAGATTCAGAAAGAGATGTCATAAAAAGCAGCAAACAGAAAATGAGATCCTTAAAAAATACCTTTTATCAATACAGTAGTGTCAAAATACCAAGTAATTCTATATTGTGTTGCTGCTTAGTCACTAAGTCATGTTCAACTCTTTGTGACTCCATGGACTGTAGCTTTCCAGGCTCCTTCAAATGGGTATGTTAGTATTCTAGAGGAAAGGACTATAAAACTTTATGAGAGATGTAAAAGATCTGAATAAATGGAGAGATACAATATGCTCATGGATTAAAAGCCTGAATATTTTAATGATGTTATTCTGGTCAAGTTGATCTGTAGATAAGACAGCAATCTAGACTCCAATAGGCTTCTTTTTAGTAAAAACAGAACAATAGATAATTATAAAGTAGAAATACATGATTGAAGGACCCGGAGCAGCCAAAACATTCTGAAAGAAGGAAGGAGAAGGTCTTGCTGTACCATCCATAAAGACTATTTTTATAAAAAAAAAAAGTTTTAAGGTGAGTGTAACTTTGGCATAAGAATAATCAATTAATGGAATGGAATAGAGAACCCCCAGAATCAACATCTATAGTTATGGATAATAGATTTATAGCAAAGGTAATGCTAGAAAGAGAGTTGCTACAGTAAAGCTACTGTGTTTTTAAGGAATAATTCTGAGATTATTAGGTATACATAGTTAAAAATTGGAATTTTACTTCTATAATACATCACACTATATACAAAAAGCAATTCCTAATTGATCACCAAACTAAATGTGAAAGGTGAAACTATAAAGCTTTCAGAAGATAACGTAGGAAAATGCCTTCATAACCACCAGAGAGAACCTGTTTTTAGACAAGGAAGCACGAACCATAAAGAAAAAAAAATTTAAGAAGTATGTGCATGAAAAGATGCTATAAATAAAGTGGAAACAAAAGTCACAAAAATAAAGATAGTAACGTTATATAACTCTGAAAAAAAAAAAAGCTCTCATCTGGAAGGGGCTGAATGAGCACTTTGTGTCTGGTTCAGGGCTGTCATTCCACGGTAGGGAGGCCACGGATAAAGAACATGTTTAGAGTGCGCATGCCTGCTCAGTCGTGCTAGACTCTCTGCAACCCCGTAGACTGTAGACCAGGCTCCTTTGTCCATGGGATTTTCCAGACAAGAGTACTGGAGGGGTTTTTCCCCGACCCATGGATTGAACCTGGGCCTCCTGTGTTGCAGGTGGATGCTCTGTCGCTGAGCCACCCAATTAGAGAACGGGTACCTTTCTGCTTTGCTTGGCCGTTAGGTTTGCTTTGTTTCTGGTTAGCGTCAGCATGGAGGCCACATAGGCATCATACTTAGTAGCAATTCTATTCATATTCTGACGTGACATAGGGATCATTTCTCCTTTCCAATGCTATCTATAGTTTTCACTTTTCTTTCTGTCTTTACAAGTATTTTAGGGGGAATTTTAAGTTGCCTGGCCCAAACTGCAGGCCAGGTGCCATCTGAACCCTGTTTTCATGTGCCTAAGATCTTTTATCATCTTTGCTGTATAATTTTTAGTTTGGGCATGAATTTATGATTTAGGTATACTTTGTCTCCTTTCTCTATTCTCTTAAAATTACAGCAGTACTTTTCCATGTTGAAATATTGCCCTGCATAATATTTCTAATTGGATAATTACACTGTGTACAGGTTGTAAATCTAATTAATCTTCCATTCCCCCACTAAAGGGATTTGGAAATTGCTTTTACTTTTTCATAATGACAAAAAATTCAATGAGAGACCTCTTAGATGGAATTTATAAACTAGAAGATTGTATTTTTAGATAAATTCTCAGGAGCAAGATAACTAGGTCAATGTGTGTGTGTTGGTCCATGCTTTTAAAAAGTATTGCAGCACTTTTATTGCTACCAACAATATTCGAAATTACCAATGATCCTGACATTTTAAAACTAGAAGAGATATTTGACCTCCCGATTAGGAATGAAATTTAGTAGTGCAGGACTCTGGCCTGGATGTCTCTAACTAGACATGATTCATCCTCAGATTGAAATAAAACAAGTTTTGCTTTTTGTCTTCTCTTTCTCTGCTTAGAGAGTTGCCCAGCTGCACAGTTCAGGAGTCTGAATTGACTCCTACCTTAATCTAAGTCCTCGTATCTGATTCAGCTGTGACTCTGTCCACCTTGCTCTCAGAAATGTCTAACACCAGCCCCTTCTTTCATCCCCATCATAGCCTTACTAACTCTCAGCTGAACAGGAGCGACTATAACCTGCCTGGCCCATAGCCTTTCAAGCTCTTCCCTGTGCTGCCTCCCGAGACGCGTGCTCCATCACAGACGCAGCCTCGATGCTCTGCCACCTGTCACTCTAGCCACCGTCACTGCACACTGAACACAGCCCGTCCGTGGTGCGTCAGCCAGAATTTTCACACCTGACTCCAACCACAGCACCAGCATCACTTCCATGCCATCCTGGACTATGGCCACACATCCTAATTAGTCCGTTCCCCTAAAATGCCTTTATTATGTTACAGACCATAGCCCACTCTCTTTGTGATTGTGCCCACCACCTACCAGATTTTCAGCACTTTAGGAGAATTCTAGGTGAATGTCCTCACCCCTACCACCACCCCCATGCCTCGCACAGGGCCCGGTACATGTGGGAGGTGTTTAGCAGTGACAAACTTAAATGAAGAGAACTGCGGTGAATTCAGTGCAACTGATGGGTGTACAACTGTTACTCAAAGGATATTGAATTATTAGCATTCAAAAATGGAGGGAATCTGTGCTGGGGCAATGGTCTATTCATGACCTGAGCCCATTTGAGATTTTGTAAAGAACCTTTAGATAAAGATAGAAATCATGTTTTTGTTTTTGTTTTTTTTACAGATGCTGAAAACACAAACTAGAGAGCTATAACTAATATGTTAGGGGTAAAAAAACAATCAGAATCCAAAGTAAATTTCCTAGGTAAGTTCAGAAACACAGAATCCAAAACAATAGCACTTTCAGCTCTCTCTATTTTCAAACTGTTTGGAGAATTTGGCTACTTCACTGCTGCCACAGTGGTTCAAGTCCTTGTCTCTCAGCTGGGCCGTGATGGCAGCCTCCTAGCTGGCCCCTCTCCTTCTTCCTTGTTCCCTTTGCACTATTCTCAGTGCCCCAAGAGCGAACTAGTTAAAGGCCAGAATGACGTGAGTCAGATCCTGCCCCTCGTCCAGTGTAAACACTCTAATGCTTTCCCGTTATTCTCAGTGAAAACACGTCTGTGTGTGTGTGTGCTTGGTTGCTCAGTCGGGTCCGACTCTTGCGACCCCACTCAGCATGCCAGGCTCCTCTGTCCATGGGATTCTCCAGGCCAGAATACCGGAGTGGGCTGCCATTTCCTACTCCAAAAACAAGTCTATTTTATGATAAACCAGCATCTCATAGGGACTTCCCTGGTGGTCCGTGGTTAAGACTTCACCTTCCAACGCAGGAAGTTCTAGTTCAGTCTGAGAGCCTACATGCCTTGTGGCTACAAAACCAAATTCATAAAACAGAAGCAACAGTTTACCAAATCCAATAAAGACTTTCAGAGAACTTCATGATTTGGTGCCTGTAAGCTCTTGAACATCTACTCTCCTAAGTATCATTCAGTCTGTTCCAGTCACATAGACCTGCTTCTGTTCCCTGACTCATCACCCGTGCTCCTACCCCAGAGGCTTTGATACCTCCTGTTCCTTCTACTCAGAATATTCTCATCTCAGATATCAACATGGCTCCTTCTCTCATTCCTTCCACCACCTAAAGTTCCAGCTCCCCCATCCCGATATTTAATAATTCCTTTCAGCCTTACTTGGCGCCTTGACTCTTAATCCTATCTAGCATATTATATATTTTACTTTTACTTATTATTTTCCTCCCCAGTAGAGTATAAGCTCCATGTGGAAATAGAATTTTGTTACCTTTTTTGTTTATTAATAATTTCCCAAGCCTAGGACAGTGTCTGATGGATAGCAGATACTCAGTTATGAGCTCAATTAGGATCAAGTAAGAAATTCCAGGGAGAAAAGTAATAATTCACATTTTGGTTCAATACATAATTTTTATGAGACAGACCCAACTTAACATGGCCTTTATGGAGGTAATTAAGGTTAAATGAGGTCATAAGGGTAGGACCCTGATCAACTGGATTAATGTCCTTATACGAAGAGGCACAGGAGAATTAGCTCTTCCTCCATTTTCACTGCGTAAGAACACAGTGAGAAGACAGCCACCTGCAAACGAGGGAAAGAGCCTTCTACAGAGCCAAGTCAGTTGGCACCTTGATTTTGGACTTCCAGCCTCCAGAACTGTGGAAAACATATGTCTATGTCTAGGCACAGTCTTGGAATTCTACTGTGGCAGCCCTGAAAATCACCTAATCTGACTTCCTTCCTTGACAGGTAAAGAAACTGAAGCTGAGAGTTAAATGACTTTCCCTAGGTTACAAAGTCAGAATATAGCAGAATTAAGCTCAACATCCAGGTTATAGCTCAGTGCTTTTCCCACTTACTGTGCTGACTCTTCAGTCCTGAAATCAGTCCTGAATATTTATTGGAAGGACTGATTCTGAAGTTGAAGCTCCAATACTTTGGCCACCTGATGTGAAGAACTGACTCATTGGAAAAGACCCTGACGCTAGGAAAAAAAGAAGACAGGCGGAGAAGGGGATGACAGAAGTTGAGATGGTTGAATTACCAACATTACCGACATTACCAGAAGGCATTACCCACTCAATGGACATGAGTTTGAGCAAGCTTTGGGAGTTGCTGATGAACGGGGAAGCCTGGCGTGCTGTAGATCATGGGGATGCAAAGAGTCGGACACAGCTGAGCTACTGAACTGACTGACTGACTGATCCTGACTCTTAACCACTCCGTGTAATACATTTTCAGTGTAAGGCAGGGGTTCTCAAACCTGATTCTCAAGGAACTCATTTTTCCAAAGTCTGGTCCAGGAGTTTTGCCATTAGAAGTTAATGATGTTGATATTTCCACAATATTTTAAGCAGAGTAAACAGTTATTCAGATGATTTTATTCTACAATTTTATGCTTTTTGACAATTAATTTTCTTACCTCCATAAAAAGATATGAAAGGGGAAAACTGTTACTGGAAAACTCTGGACCATAATCTTCTGAAAGTAATTCTGCCCTTGGGAAATGTCTGTGTGTGGGGGGAATAGATATATTTAATATGGGCATGTTTTCAGCCAGTACAATTGATCTTGATTCAAAAGATAGAATGAAGGCTACCCAGAACTTCTCTGTATTCCAGAAAGAGTCCCCTGACCTTAGAGTCCTGCTTCCTGAACACATTTAAAAAGCACCAATAGAACAGCATGACAGAGTAGCTCAGAAAGCTATTATGAGCCTAGGCTGAATCAAGAGAAGTATTTGAACTAAAGAGTCTCAGTTCCTCTGTACTCAACACTTTAGGACATATATGTGGTATCATGTACATCGCCTATTCTAGATCCTTTCTTTGAAGTGTTATTGACTAGCATCCAGAGGATGTTAAAAGAATGGGGAATGGTTAGTTTGAGGGGTGAACTTTGGGGAACGTAAAGTTGTTTTCAGAATTTTGGTGGGCTGAAATAAAGATGAGGGAGTAGACTTCTGTGGTGTTGTTCCCAATGCAAAAATAAGCTCTGTGCACACTGCACAGAAGTTGGATTTGACTCCGTTTAGGAAAAGTTAGAGTTGTTATCCCTGTAAGTGTTCCCTAGTAAAAGTATAAAAGTGTATTGAGAAGTACTGGAAATGTTCCAGACATCACCCCAGAATATGCAGAAGAAATCTTGTTTAGGAAGTGACTGAAGACAGATGACCTCAAAGGGTCATTCCAACACAAGATTCTGCCATTGTATGAGTGCAAAAAACTGGATCATTGTTTATTATAATGAGTATGTCACAATCTATTGCAAATGGCTGGTTCCTTTCTTGCCTTGTAAAGAGGAAGGGGGCGCAGCAGAAAGGCCTTGGATAATTAAAATAAGTGTGGGGGCAGGGGGAGGAAAGAAACTGCGAATAGTGCTTTATAAATGGCTTAAGTCCTGGCCTGTTTCCCACTAAGGAACTGCACTGAGATAAATTTTATTTGCGGTCCTGTCCACTCGAGTCTGTGGCCTGATGCCTTTGCTCCGTGAGAAAGTCAGTAACAGTCTTTGAGACCCTCAGTTTTCCCTTGACAGCTGAAGTGTTCAAGAATGCTATAAAACAGAAAAGAAAACCACCAGGACAAATACCTTTAAAAATGGTATTTCGAATTACTGCTTATTGAAATAAATATTCCCTGGTAGCCCAAATGGTAAAGAATCTGCCTGCAATTCAGGAGACCTGGGTTTGATCTCTGGAGAAGGGACTGGCAACCCACTCCACTATTCTTGCCTGGAGAATTCCATGGACAGAGGAGCCTGGCAGGCTATGGTCCGTGGGCTGCAAAGGGTGGGACACTCCTGAGCAACTAACACTTCCATTTTCACCTTCAATTCAAGAGATGGTGAAACTACAAGTGTGAAAAACTCCTTTGATTCCAAGACCAGGTAGAATCAACATATCCTTAATTACTGCTCTTTTTCTTTTAGTATCCATCATCTAACAGGTGTGACTTTTACCTTGATTTTTTTCTCTTCTTTAGTCATATTTTTTATTCCTCCAATGAGTCTTCCTTATGATGTTTTATTTCTAATCTAAATGTTGAGTTTTTTTCTTTGTATTGATACCTGTAAGTCATTCTCTTTTTGTAAAATATTTTATTCTTTCTTTGAAAGGTCATATCTGAATAAAACATATATCCTTTAAAAAGACATGGCATATTTTTTTGCATTTCATATTTGATTCCTTCACATCCTAAATTTCTCAGATTAAGAGTAATTCTGTTCTACTCTTTACTTTATAGTGAACTATACTTAAGTTGTTGATATATATTAGAATATAGAAAGTCAAACCCAAAAGCAAATTTTCTTTCTATACTTTGGGGAATTTATGAAGGAGGAGAAGAGAAAAACTTAACTTTCTTTAGGTCTTAAAAAACCATCCCATTTGAAACACACAAACTCCCATAACACAGTGTATTATTTTAAACACTGGAGTATAAATGTCTAAAGAGAAAAGAAGGTTATCTTTTTCTTTACATGGAAATGAAAGATGGTGATGTAAAGAATCATTTAGAATGGCAAATCTTTATAAATTGACAAAGAGATCCCCCACCGCCCCTTCCGGAGATTGCAGCAAAATAGCATCCCAAAGGAATAGCCATGCACACAGCGATCCTGGGACCGGCTCCCAGCAGCCTTGCCAGGCCCGCCTCACGTCGTCCACCTGGGGCAGCACTATAAAAAGCAACCTGTGCATTGGACCCCTGCCCTCCATCATCTCCAGCTTACTTCATTCAATTCCTTTATTTTCCCAAGGTTTTTTAAGTGAGAGTAATAAAACTGATAATCTAATTCATACCAAAGTATTAATGATTAATACTGACCTAATATATTTTCCTCACAGTTAATATTTGCATTATAACAAGTTTTATGACTTAATCTAAAGCGGTGATGAAATGTTAGGCCCATATGCATATAAACGTATGCACATAAGCCATCTTTTTCTCACATCATTAATATACATTGACATTTTATTTACTTGCTACAGTTTTCTCCGAGTGCATCACTTCATTCTGTATTCAGTGTTTTAAACAGTGCATCTTAGGAGCTTTCAAATATTTGTAGATATAATCTCATCTATGTTCTAGGGCCTCCTTATACATACATATGTATCTTTTTCTTCCTACCTAATCCCTTTCATTTATTCTTTCTTTATTCCAATTTACTTTTATGGTGACCTTTTGCTATTTGATGAGAATAGATATTTTAAAGAAATTTGAAGATAATTGGAACTTCAGAAATGCTTTCACTTGACTCACACATCAGCATAGAGGTCCCATCCTCTCCTCAAACTCAAATACATTTTAAGTTTTCAGAATTATGTCCTCACCTTTTGATTACTATGCCACTAAAAACATATATTCATCCCTTTATCCAATGCTTTCTAAATAGAGACAAGTGGCACTATAATATTTTTCTATGAGAGTCACAATTTGGAATAAAGAGAAGATAGATTATTTATTGAAGAAATATATATTGAAACAATTTGTTGTCATCAAGCCACATTTTTTGTGTACTTGAAACACTCAATAATTTGGGGTAAATATAGTTAAAACCAAGAAACATATAAAATTGTTTCATTGGATTTATATGCTGGAAGATTATTGCTATCAATGCCCTGCTAGAGAACCTGGAACTATTGTTGCAGAACTGAAATGGAGGGAAAGAAGTAGCTATCAGTCATCATTGACCGGATAGAGGTGATATCTTTAATTTCAAAGAGAGACACCCTATGGTTATGGGAGAATCAGCTCTGATCTGCAAATGTTCCCAAAAGGGATACATATATTATGAAACGAAAGCAGCTATCATATTTTTTCTCTTTTGTAACACACATGAGAATTCCTTCCTGGAACAGACGTGTGGTTTGCCTCTCATACTACTCTATGTGTAGAAAGGAGAAATCATTTGTACAAGATTCCAACTCTACACATTCATTGCAGAAATGCAAAGATACACCGCCAAAGCACCTTTACTTTCTTTAACACCTATTATAAATAAGACAGCCAATTAAATTTCTTAAAACTTCATATATCAGTGGGTTGTGCCATCTTTTACAATCAAAGCTTAAAAAAAGGCTAGAAGGAGAATTACCAAAATTATTCTTTCCCTGTTATGAAATTAGCATGAAGTCATTTTTTTCCTGTAAATAATGCAGCCATCTCAAAAAGAATGCACCCGCTAGATAAGTGATTAAAAAATTCAGTGAGGGAAATTTCGCTTATGGCCACTGTAATTTCCCAGAACCATTATGTACCCTGCTGCACTGGATTTGTTGGTGCTGCTAAGCCTTTCCTCTTGGGTCCATCCTCCTAGTATTTATGTGCATAAAATAAGGGTTGAAGGAAGGAGCTAAGAGTGAAAATAAATATAATTGCATATAAGATTTTGATAACATTAATATTGCATGAATGTCACACACGATTTAGACTAACAGTAATTTTCATGTCGGTCACATATGTTTACAAGTTTGGGTATTTAAAAGAAGGAAAAACCTGGAGTAGGGGGAAAAATCTCTATCTCTATGAATAACAGAACTAAAACCAGTAATAGTCCTTTATACTATGCCTGATGGTTTGTATTATGATTAATGTTAAACATGATTTTCAAGTCTTTTCTTTGAAAACAGTCTGCAAAGGGTACTCTTAAATATCTGTTGAATGAATGAATGAAGACTCCTTAACCAAAGCCTATGGTTAAGTTTCTACAGCATTCTTTGAAAATTCCAGACTCAGGGAAGTTAATGTATTTAATTGAGGTTAAGCTAAGAATATTTTGGCCAAACAGCAAATGTTTTAGCAGAGTTATAGGTTTTGACGTATAGGTTTTGTCTGGGAGACTACCTTAAAGCTTGCAACTCATCATAAATTTTCCAGAAATCTATCCTTCTCACCTGGTTTCCTTACCTGGGAATTTTACAAAGTGAACAGAAAAACATCACACTTTATATTTGAGAAGTTTGACGGATCCTTGAAAACATAATTTGTCCTCTTTTAACAATACATATCTCACTATAATGCAGTGTGAGACTACCTAGAGTGGTTCCGGGTGTATTATTTTTCCTGTTTCCTCATGCCACAAAATCATTTTTCTACATACCTTGTGTAATTCCTACAAAAGATTTGCAAGCAGTCTTTTGGCACATGCACTTATTTATCATCAAATATTTGTAAGTGGAAGTGCTAGGAGATGAGACGGAGTATAAACAGCTAATCTTAAGCCTGTTCTGAATGACAGGCACAGAGGCAATATGAACAATTCCAAAGTGGCAAAGTGTCAGTCTAGAAAATTGCATTTTCTGGCTTTATATGGGTCCACGCTGTTCAGAAATGAAAATGGAAATCGTTTGTAAGGAGTCCTAGTAGAAATGGCAGCAGCTGCTTCACTTTGTACAGTTAATTAATTAATATATGCATGCATGCTTAAACAAGGAACAGATATTATTCAAAGATTAGCATGTTTATTTAAAAGTTTTAATATTAGAAGAGTATTTCTGAAGTCAGTCTTGAAATCTATACAAATCTACATCTGGCCACTGAAAATCCAAACACAGTTTACTTAAAAATCACAGTTTCTTCTAGTTCTTAAAAATAATTTCTGGTTTCAGTTTTTATTATTGAATGATATCCAGGACAAAAAATAAGATGCATGAAAATGCATTCATTGCTGCTGTCAACAAGTGAATGATTCCATTTGCATTTGCCTCAAGTTTTCATGGAGAACACCTGTCCAAGCTCATTGCAAATGTCCCTTTGATGTTTTACTCTGATCTTCTAGTGAGCAAATAAGATTTCTAAGTCCAGCTCACAGAAGTATAAGAAGTGGAATCGCTAAATAATAAATGTTTGGGACCCATATCCCAGGATGTCTGTTTTATAGTCTTTTTTGTTTTCACGTGTGAAAGGTTTAGTCCAGGGAAAGGGAAGATAATTTAATGAGTATCTATAATTTCATAATAATAAAAAAGTCATTATTTTTTCCAGCTTTATTTTATTTTATTTTTTTTACTAAGTCACTTCAGTCATGTCCGACTCTGTGTGACCCTATAGACGGCAGCACACCAGGCTTCCCCATCCCTGGGATTCTCCAGGCAAGAACACTGGAGTGGATTGCCATTTCCTTCTCCAATGCATGAAAGTGAAAAGTGAAAGTGAAGTCGCTCAGTCGTGTCTGACCCTCAGCGACCCCATGGACTGCAGCCTTCCAGGCTCCTCCATCCATGGGATTTTCCAGGCAAGAGTACTGGAATGGGGTGCCATTGCCTTCTCCTAGCTTTAGTTTTTATCTTAATATAAATTTATTTATTTTAATTGGAGGCTAATTTAAATGAAGAAACAGAGACCCAGAGAAGTCCTGTGCTCATATAATATGACTTTCTGGGGCAAACTCTGTGTGTGTATCTCCCCAAATGGTTACAGAACGTCCCAAACAGCAAGGACTCCTGAGCTTCAGTGACTAAGGCATTAACTTCATCTTCTCTTTCACCAAGACACCAGAGTGAAAATAATAAAAAATACATATTTTTTTCTATTTCTGTACAACAGTGTTGAAATTTTCTTTCTTTGGGTCACTTTTATAATATTATAGGGTCTTTTTAGGTTATCTCCATAACTGCTGAAATTGCATTCACTTAATTAAATCAATTTACTACCACACTGTAGTGAAAAGATGACTGGAGACTAAGTGGAGTATCTGGATTCGAGACTCAGATCTGCCAAATTTGCTTGTGGTGACAGCAAACAAATCGCTTAACTTCTCTAGTTCATCCTCAAGAAAAGAGATTGGCCTTCCAGCTCCTCCAGCAGCAGTGAGCACGGTGGCTTCGGGAAATGCTGGGGATGGTGAATCTGTGTAGATTACAAAGTTATCTGTGCAGTCCCAAATGATGGGAGTGCCCTGAAGAAAGTGCTTCCATCATCTCCAGTCCCCATTCTACCAGAAGAGTAGATCCTTCTACGTATTGTTCAGAATCATGTATGGGTGTGAAAGTTGGACCATAAAGAAAGCTGAGCACTAAAGAATTGATGCTTTCAAGTTGGGACACTGGAGTAGACTCTTGGAAGTCCCTTGGGCAGAAAGGAGATCAAACCACTCAGTCCTAAATGAAATCAACTCTGAATATTCATTGGAAGGACTGATGCTGAAGCTGAAGCTCCAAAACTTTGGCCGCATGATGCAAAAGAGCTGACTTATTAGAAAATACCCTGATGCTGAGAAAGATTGAGGGGGAGAAGAGGACAACAGAGGGTAAGATGGCTGGATGGCATACCAGCTCAATGGACATGAGTTTGAGCAAACTCTGGGAGATGGTGAAGGAAGCCTGGCATGCTGCAGACCATGGGGTTGCAAAGAGTCAGACATGGCTTAGTGACTGAACAACAGAATAAGACCAGATCTGAGACTAAATCCCAAGAGAATCCTTAGACTCTTCACAGTTGAAGCAGGCTTGTGTGTACCTGATAGAATCTGCACCCAATTTTGGATGACTGTGAATTACAATATCTAACTGGGGCCAAGATATTGATTTTATAACAGTGCATGTCCAATACCTACTTGGAAAAATATGAATATCTGTCTCACCACGAGAGTGAAATTAAAGTGAAAATATATCGTAATAGAAAATTGAGAATTAAAAGAAGAGTTTGGATTCTGTGAGCTCTAACATCTTTTCTAGGTTCAAATAGTTTTGGAAGATCCAGGAAATGTGAAAGCAAAGCAAGAGTCACTAACCTCAATTTGCAAAATATTACTTTGCAGCTAAAGCATTCTTTTTGTATTTTATCTGTTTCTGCCACTTCTTTGATTCCTAACCATTGCCCCACCTGCTCACTTTAGTCTCTCTCTCCCATGCCCTGCCAGGAGCCTACTATCTGACTGTTTAGTCACTGTATATGTGCTAAACCTCTTTGGTTTTCACTTAAACAATCCTTCGGGTATAATCAAGAAAATAGTACATAATGCTATGAATCAATACGGAAATACAAATTATATTGAATTATATTTTTTAGGCAAAGTGGCATAGTGTTACCATGTAAGTAGAAGGAGCATCTTCTCTATCTCTGAATATTCAAGGTACATACAGAGTCAACTACCTTAATTGTTGTTTAGTCATTGTTGTATCCTACTCTTATGACCCCATGGACTGTAGCCTGCCTGGCTCCTCTCTCCATGGAATTTCTCAGGCAAGAATATTGGAGTGGGTTGCCATTTCCTTCTCCAGGGGATCCTCCCCACCCAGGAACCAAGCTTGAGTATCCTGCTTGGCTGGCAGATTCTATACCACTGAGGCACCTGGGAAGCCCCTAACTACATTAATAGCCACCCTAATATTTGCCAAGTAAATAAATGAAACAAGCAAACATCAAAGGAAAGAATTTACTTTTCATTTGAACAACCCTTAGGGCATAATCAGGAAAAGAATGCATAATATTATAAATTAATACTGAATCTGAATGATGTCCACATTAGTATTATTTGTAATTAGTACTGAGTTTAACTATACTTGAATTCCTTTTCCTTCAAATTATAGATTTTTCAGAGACCTTAGTCCCTACTGTTATTTTGTTTTGGTATGATTTGTTTATTGTTTGTGAGTTTGCAGGCATAGGTTTAAGATTTTAATATAGGAATAATTTTTTTCATAGAAAATTCAAGGATTTTCCACAACCTGAGCCTCTGAGTGATTCAGTTCCCTCCAAACAAAGTATCGTGGTCACAGTCCTTTTTGGTACTTAGGCTAGTTTCCCAGGTAACTTAACAACAGAGACTTACTGTCTCAGAGCTTCCAGCCTAGAAGTCTGAAATCACGATATTGGCAGTGTTCGTTTCCTCTGAGGCCGTGAGGGAGAATGTGATTGGCCTTTCTCCCGCTTCTGGTGGTGCCTGCTGGTCTCTGTCAGTCCTTGGCTTGCAGACCCGTCACCCTGCGGTCCGCCTCCTTGTCCACATGGCCTTCTCCCTGTGTGGGACTTTGTCTCCTTATCCGCATTTCCCCCTTTTGTAACGACACCAGTCGTACTGGATTAGAGCCCACCCTAATGGCCTCTGCTTAATGGAGCTAATTATAGTGGACCCATTTCCCCCCCAAAAAAATCACATTCTGAGGTATTAGAAGTTGAGATTTCAACACATCAGTTTTGGGGAAACACAGTTCAACTCATAGCAGTGATCATTTATCACAACAAAACAAAATAAAAAGACAAAGTTAAGGTACAAAGGAAAATTTTATCCATATCTCTCTATATGTTGGAACAGTGTTTAAAATTGTGGTCTCTGACAATATTATGGGTTATGGGGAGAAGGTGACCTTTGAATTTTCATATAAGGAAGATGGTTTGGTATCACTGCTGTTTATGTAAGCACCTATATCTTTTCAAGGAGCTCAGGTTTGTCCTTATTTTTTCTTTTCAGTTCAATTCAGTCACTATCGTGTCTGACTCTTTGCAATCCCAAGAATCACAGCATGCCAGGCCTCCCTGTCCATCATCAACTCCTGGAGTTTACTCAAACTCATGTCCATCAAGTCAGTGATGCCATCCAGACATCTCATCCTCTGTCCTCCCTTTCTCCTCCTGCCCCAATCCCTCCCAGCATCAGGGTCTTTTCCAGTGAGTCAACTCTTCGCATGAGGTGGCCAAAGTATTGGAACTTCAGCTTCAGCATCAGTCCTTCCAATGAACACCCAGGACTGGTCTCCTTTAGGATGGACTGGTTGGATCTCCTTGCAGTCCAAGGGACTCTCAAGAGTCTTCTCCAACACCACAGTTCAAAAGCATCAATTCTTCGGCTCTCAGCTTTCTTCACAGTCCAACTCTCACATCTGTACATGACCACTGGATAAACCATAGCCTTGACTAGACAGACCTTTGTTGGCAAAGTAATGTCTCTGCTTTTGAACGTGCTATTTAGGTTGGTCATAACTTTCCTTCCAAGGAATAAACGTCTTTTAATGTCATGGCTGCAATCACCATCTGCAGTGATTTTAGAGCCCCCCAAAAAATAAAGTCTGACCCTGTTTCCACTGTCTCCCCATCTATTTCCCATGAAGTGATGGGACCAGATGCCATGATCTTCATTTTCTGAATCTTGAGCTTTAAGCCAACTTTTTCACTCTCCACTTTCATTTTCATCAAGAGGCTTTTTAGTTCCTCTTCACTTTTTGCCATAAGGGTGGTGTCATCTGCATATCTAAGGTTATTGATATTTCTCTCGGCAATCTTGATTCCAGCTTGTGCTTCCTCCAGCCCAGCGTTTCTCATGATGTACTCTGCATATAAGTTAAATAAGCAGGGTGACAATATACAGCCTTAACGTACTCCTTTTCCTATTTGGAACCAGTCTGTTGTTCCATGTCCACTTATAACTGTTGCTTCCCAACCTGCATATAGGTTTCTCAAGAGGTAGGTCAGGTGGTCTGGTATTCCCATCTCTTTCAGAATTTTCCACAGTTTATTGTGATCCACACAGTCAAAGGCTTTGGCATAGTCAATAAAGCAGAAATAGATGTTTTTTCTGGAACTCTCTTGCTTTTTCAATGATCCAGCGGATGTTGGCAATTTGATCTCTGGTTCCTCTGCCTGTTCTAAAACCAGCTTGAACATTTGGAAGTTCACGGTTCACGTATCGCTGAAGCCTGGCTTGGAGAATTTTGAGCATTACTTTACTAGCATGTGAGATGATAATTGCTTAACATATTGTGTTGGCTTCTGCAATGCATCAACATGAATCAGCTACAAGTATACATATCTCCCCTCCTTCCTGAATCCCCCTCCCACCTCCCTCCCCACCCCACCCCTCAAGGTTGTCACAGAGCACTGGGTTGAGCTCCCTGTGTCATGCAGCGAATTCCCACTTGCTGTCTGTTTTACATATGGTCATGGATCTGTCTCCATGCTCCTCTCTCAGTTTGCCCTGCCCTCTCCTTCCCCCAATGTGGCCACAGGTCTGTTCTCTTATGTCTGTGTTTCCACTGCTGCCCTGCAAATAGGTTCATCAGCACCATCTTTCTAGATCCCATATGCATGAGTTAATATACAGTATGTAAACTGATACAGTCACTATGGAGAACAGTATGGAAATTACTTAGAAAAACTAGGAACGGATCCATTATATGACCCAACAATCCCACTACTGGGCATATACCCTGAGAAAGCCATAATTGAGAGAGACACATGTACCCCAGTGTTCATGGCAGCACTTTTTACAGTAGCTAGGACATGGACACAACCTAGATGTCCATCAACAGATGAATGCATTTAAAAATTGTGGTGTATATATACAAGGGAATATTAATCAGTTATAAAAAAATGCAATCAAGTCAGTCCTAATGAGGTGGATGAACCTAGAGTCTATTATGCAGAGTGAAGTATGCCCTTATGTTCTGCATGATCCCAGAACATAAGGGCATACTTAGGTCATTCATATCTTCACCCACTGGTGGTGTAGATGTTCACCGAATGCCTGCAGTGCCGGTCATTGTTCTGGGCACTATCAGGAGTTGAGAAAGACTCTGTCCTTGTTCTGTGCAGTTTATAGTCTAGGGAAAAGGGAGATTCATCAAATAAGCATATTATTAGATGTAAGCCACTATTTGGACAACAATATAAAATAAACTATGTGATCTCCCCAGGTGGCTCAGTGGTAAAGAATCCACCTGCCAGTGCAGGAGACACAGGAGATGCAGGATCAGTCCCTGAGTTGGGAATATCCCCTGGAGGAGGAAATGGCAACCTACTCCAGTATTATTGTCTGGAGAATCCTGTGGACAGAGGAGCCCAAAGGGCTACCAACCATGGAGTGGCAAAGAGTCGGACACTGTTTAGCAACTGAGCACATACACACATAAAATAAACTAGGGGTGGTGCTCTGAGGAGATAGAAAGGGTGAATTTAAGTTCATGAGGTTGTGAAGTGGGAGCTGGTCAGTGAAGCCCACTCTGCAGAGGTGATGCTTGAGCTGGGATCTGAAAGGTACATAGATGTTAACTTAGTAGAGAGAAGGGAACATTCCAGGTGAAGGAACAGGGTGTATAGATTCCCAGAAACATAAGCAAATGTATGTGTTAAAGAAGCCCTGCCCCTAAAACCAAGACAGGAAGAGCAAGTTTAACCTTGAATGAAAATAAGTTCATGCAAGGTCAATCTGTGGGCAGGCTGGGAAAAAAAAATGTTGGGGCAAGGCATCCCATATAAAATAGTGCTCAGGTGCTCAGTCGTGTATGACTCTGCAACCCCATGGACTATAGCCCACCAGGCTCCTCTGTCCATGAGATTTTGCTCCCAGCTAAAGCATTAAAATTTGTCATTGCCAAGGTTAACAAAATATTTGTTCTTCCTTCCAAGTCCAATTAATCTTTGGAGTCCATTTCTTGACCTTTAAAGTTTTTGATTAAAAAAGTGATAAATACATTTCTAAGCGAATACATTCTCTTTATTAAAAAAATAAAATGTGAGCAATTAATATCTATTTATCTTTCCATATTTTTACAACTATTTTGGCTTCAAATATCTTCCAAGTATTTTACTCCTCCCCTTTGACTTGACTGATGGATATTTTCACTTAATTTTCATCACAATGTTCTTATACATATATATGTTTAGTTTTTACTTGAACAATCATCTTCCTTTTGCATCTGAGAAAAACGCAAAAACCCATGTTTAATTTTTTCCTGTTATTAATGATTCTATTCTGTCTCTTGTTCAGACTAAACCCCTTCTCTTCTATTTTATTATTTTATTTCACATCTTTCCATTTGATTCTTAGTAAGAATACTAACATTACTGGGAGTAAGTTTCCCAGCTGGCAGAGTGGTAAAGAATCCACCTGTCAATGCAGGAGATGCAAGAGAAGTGGGTTCGATCCTGGGTCAGGAAGATCCCCTAGAATGAGATGAGAGAAGATGGGAAATCATTGACGTGTTTCCAGTAGACATGTGGTGGGATCAGATTGATATTTATAAGAGATTACACCCCACAACAATGTTGAGAACCTGAGAACCAGATACGGCCAAGCTCGAGTGACTGGCAGAAGTCCAGCTGAGAGATGACCATGGCTCATGCTGCAGTGGCGATCATGTTATTGACAGACGCCCTCACCTTTAGCTGGTATTTGGTGGGTGAAAAGGACAGGATATTGTGACCATGTGGATGTGGGGATTAGGATTGAGAACCATCATGGAGTGAGTCCTGGCCTCTTGTTTACATAAATAAGAGTAAGAACACTAAAAGGGGACCAGTTTTGTGAGGAAAGCCATGATTTTTGAAATTGAAAATGTTGAGTTGAATTGTGTCTTTGGGATACCAGGATGCAGAGAGCAAGGAAGAAATTGTATCTTCACATCTGAAGCTTGGAAGCACGTCTTGGAGAGATGTATACATTCTAGAGTCAGACCTCGGGATAGGGTGAGTTTTTGCCTAGGGAGGGAAAATAGAATCAGAAGAGAACCGTGCCTAAAAATCATCTTTGAAACACGCCAACATTTTTTTTTTTAAACTTTACATAATTGTATTAGTTTTGCCAAATATCAAAATGAATCCGCCACAGGCATACATGTGTTCCCCATCCTGAACCCTCCTTCCTCCTCCCTCCCCACACCATCCCTCTGGGTCGTCCCAGTGCACCAGCCCCAAGCATCCAGTATCGCGCATCGAACTTGGACTGGCAACTCGTTTCTTACATGATATTCTACATGTTTCAATGTCACTCTCCCAAATCTTCCCACCCTCTCCCTCTCCCACAGAGTCCATAAGACTGTTCTATACATCAGTGTCTCTTTTGCTGTCTCGTACACCAGGTTATTGTTACCATCTTTCTAAATTCCATATATATGTGTTAGTATACTGTATTTCTGTTTTTCCTTCTGGCTTACTTCACTCTGTATAATAGGCTCCAGTTTCATCCACCTCATTAGAACTCTCTGACATACATCACAGCAGGATCCTCTATGACCCACCTCCCAGAATATTGGAAATAAAAGCAAAAATAAACAAATGGGACCTAATTAACCTTAAAAGCTTCTGCACATCAAAGGAAACTATTAGCAAGGTGAAAAGACAGCCTTCAGAATGGGAGAAAATAATAGCAAATGAAGCAACTGACAAACAACTCATCTCAAAAATATACAAGCAACTCCTACAGCTCAACTCCAGAAAAATAAATGACCCAATCAAAAAATGGGCCAAAGAACTAAATAGACATTTCTCCAAAGAAGACATACAGATGGCTAACAAACACATGAAAAGATGCTCAACATCACTCATTATCAGAGAAATGCAAATCAAAACCACTATGAGGTACCATTTCACACCAGTCAGAATGGCTGCGATCCAAAAGTCTACAAATAATAAGTGCTGGAGAGGGAGTGGAGAAAAGGGAACCCTCTTACACTGTTGGTGGGAATGCAAACTAGTACAGCCACTATGGAGAACAGTGTGGAGATTCCTTAAAAAACTGGAAACACGCCAACATTTAATTCCTAAGTGAGAGAACATATTTAAACAGGAAAGGTAGTATAATAAAAGGAGGAAGGAGCCAGATGCTGAGAGATCAAGTGAGATGAGAACTCAAAGGATCCAGTGGTGACAAGGAGTGACATGGTGCCCTAAAAACTGCCTAAGTGGAATAAAAGGAGAGAAAGCGAGAACAAAATAGGATTAAGGAGTAGAAAAATGGACACAGCAGGTACAGGGCAAATGAACAAACACGCTGGAAACCAGGAGGCTGTCATAGGAGTTGGAGATGCCTGAATTTCAGGTTTTGGAGATGGAGAAAATGCAAGATCAGTGAGACATAGTAAGGATTTAAGGATGCATGCTGGATTAGGAGGCTGAAATGAACAAGAAGAGACTGTTATCACAGGAGGGGAATTATTAAAAACTGTCCTTAGATGAGCAGCCTGCATGCGTTAGGATGAACAGGCCCAGTCCAGACCCAGAGACTTCAGTCTCAGTGAAGAGGATTTGGGAGAGATTAGCATGGCAGCAAGGAGAAGGCAGCGAGGGTCACCTGCTAGACGGCCTGGCATGAGCATCATAAGAGCGGGTTTTAGGATTCCAGGCATTAATGATGTGGAATCGATAGAAAGTCAGACCTCAGTCCCACCCACAAGCCTGGGTCACTGGGCATGGGAGAGAGAAGCAACCACACCTTGAGAAGGCACAGGGGCTGCAGCGGTTCAGGAAATACAGCTGAGCAAGAAGGGAGACTTGGGCATTGGTTTAGGAGCTCTAGGGATTTTAGAAATCACAGTCAAGGATTTCAGGAGTGAGTGGGCAAGCAGCTGAGTTCAGGGAAGAAAAGAAGAGACCAAATGATCAGGATGATGTCGTCGCAGAGGAAGATGTCAGGGGGTGAGGGGAGGAGGGACTGACGCTTAACCTATTAAATGATGAAAACAGGGCTGCAAAGCATGTGGGGCGATCACGGCCCCAGGGGTTGAACGGCCCCTGGTGTGAAGTGGATGGCTCATGTTCACCCGGATGCAGCTCACAGGAAATGTTCAGAGGAGCAACCGGAATTTCAGGCAGTTCTGTAGATACAATTATTGACTATATTTTTAATGGGAAAAAAAACCAGGGGTGGCACACAGTCAGGGCAAACTAAAATTCTGTGTAAAGAAATTCCACAGCAGTGACTTAACACCCAGTGGTTAAAGCTATTAGTTATTGGCTTCAATTATGCATTATTTTTAGCTGATTTTGTATCATGTAGTTATAGCTTAAGGCTGTACTTTAACAAAAAGCTACAATATTGACCTATTTGAAGTTATCAGATATGGGGATAAGAGCTGGTAATTTTCGAAGGTGCTTAGAAAATTGACTTGTAGAATAGGAGACTTTCACACACACACACACACACACACACACACACGCACAAACACTACTGAGAAAGCTAGTTATTAACATCCCATTAGCAAGACTTTTTTTTTTTTTTTCATTTTATTACAGGTAATTAGCCAACCACATTAGGCAATAATGAGAGTTAGTAATCACTTTTTTTTTATTAAAGAAATTAAACTGGACTTGTTTTAAAACAACATCCAATACATATGTTGTAATGAATATGCAAAAAGTGTAAGTTACTTAAGCATAAGCTATAAGCTCTGGTCTCCTTCAACCAAAAATAATGACTCAGGAAGGACTGAAAAGCACAGTTACTTTTATACACTTAAATAACTACATTCTGTTTGTAACTCCTGAATTTACATGATGGTCGAATTTATACAAGCGGACTGAATTTTATACACTTTGTGATGTATTCTGAGCAGGTTGCATTCAATTTTCATAGTACTTTGCCACCAGGGTTGGCAACAGAAATCATTGTCTCTCTGGTTATATGCAGTATCTTAAATTATTGTGTATTTGAGAAACCCCCAACTAAGTGGAGAGTTTCAAACATGAACTTGAGTGTATATTGCTGTCAACTGTGAAATTTGATGAAAACTGAACTATCCTAATCAATTTTGCCTTCTGGAAATCTTAAGGAAGTAACCTTTGTAGGAAATAAAACATCTGACTTCACCCTCTATGAAATTAGATAATTCTATGGTCCTTTCAGGCTGTGGGAGATTCAGATGTTGTTACATACCACTCATATTCCACAGAAGCTAACAAGGGCTTCAGGAAGTTAAGAGACCTGAGTTCCCAATGCAGACTCTGCTCCTTTGATGCTTATGCTTTTTGCTGTTAAAAGTCATGATGTGAAGATCTCCACTGTGAATTGCTTGTAGGTAATCTCCTCATTTTCAGGGCTTTAAATACCATCTATATGCTAATGCCTTCCAAATTGGTATCTGTCGTGCCATCCTCTTCCCTGAACTTGAGACTTTACATCCAGCTTGCGGTGGTCAGCCCCCTTCAGATGTCTGATATGCATCCTGATCTTGGTGTGACTGCCAGTGCCCCTCTCCAGCGTTGGCCATTTCAGAACAAGGACCCACCAAGTACCCAGATACCAATGCAGAAAGCTCCAAAGCCTCTTCTCTTCTTTGCCCCACATCTTATCCAGATTCTCTTCATCATCCATTAGGTTAAAAACAAGGTCCCGTCACTGTCACCTTTAAGATCAACCCTAACCTTAACCTGTCTCACCAACATCCTAAATCACAATCCTTTTTCACTCCACCATTGCCATCGCCTCTTGGCTGGTCCTTCTGTGTCCACGCTGACCTTCCTGTCGACTACATGGCAGGATATTTTGTATTCTAAAATGAAAATCCAACCATTCTCCTGTTCCTAATTCTCTTTTGGCTTCCCATCCCTCTTAGATGAAACTTGGAATCCTCCTCACACGGTCTGCAATCCACTGTACCCTTGCCCACCTCTCTGCCCAGGGATTACTCTGCCTTGCCAACCTTGTCCAGCCACCTGTGTGAATCTACTTACAGCCTCCAAGTCCTCACCTTAGCCCTTACTCTGCCTGGAATGCTCTTCCCTCAAATTTTCAAGTCCCACGTCTCTTCATCATTCAGTTTCTCTCAAATGTCACTTACCTCGGTCAGAAGCTTTCCCCAACAACACCATGGAAAAGAGTTCATCGTCATCCCAGCACTTCTTCCCTCCCTTCTCTCTTTTCTTCATCGCATATCTCACTATGTGAGATTATGTTATTTGTTTATCTTCTGTCTTCCCAACTAGGGTGTGATCAGGAGGAGCTTGACTTTGCTTACTAAGGTATCCTTGAAGTGAAGTGAAAGTGTTAGTTGCTCAGTTAAGTTCGGTTCAGGTGCTTAGTCGTGTCTGACTCTTTGCGACCCAATGAACTACAGCACACCAGGCCTCCCTGTCCATCACCAATTCCCAGAGTTTACTCAAACTCATGTCTATTGAGGCAGTGATGCCATCCAACCATCTCATCCTCTGTCATCCCCTTCTCCTCCTACCTTCAATCTTTCCCAGCATCAGGGTCTTTTCGAATGAGTCAGCTCTTCGCATCAGGCAGCCAAAGTATTGGAGTTTCAGCTTCAGCATCAGTCCTTCCAATCAATATTCAGGACTGGTTTCCTTTAGGATGGACTGGTTGGATCTCCTTGCCATCCAAGGGACTCTCAAGAGTCTTTTCCAAAACCACAGTTCAAAAGCATCAATTCTGCAGTGCTCAGCTTTATTTATAGTCCACCTCTCAAATCCACACTGGAGAAGGAAATGGCAACCCACTCCAGTATTCTTGCCTGGAGAATCCCATGGACAAAGAAGCCTGGTGGGCTGCCATCTATGGGGTCGCACAGAGTCAAACACAACTGAAGTGACTTAGCAGCAGCAGCAGCAGCATATCCATACATGACTACTGAAAAGACCATAGCCTTGACTAGACAGACCTTTGTTGGCAAAGTAATGTCTCTGCTTTTGAATATGCTATCTAGGTTGGTGATAACTTTTCTTCCAAGGAGTAAGCATCTTTTTATTTCATGGCTGCAGTCACCATCTGCTGTCATTTTGGAGCCCCAAAAATAAAGTCTCTCACTGTTTTCACTGTTTCCCCATCTATTTGCCATGAAGTGATGGGACTGGATGCCATGATCTTAGTTTTCTGAATGTTGAGCTTTAAGCCAACTTTTTCACTCTCCTCTTTTACTTTCAAGAGGCTCTTTAGTTCTTCTTCACTTTCTGCCATAAGGGTGATGTCATCTGCATATCTGAGGTTATTGATATTTCTCCCGGCAATCTTGATTCCAGCTTGTGCATCTTCCAGCCCAGCGTTTCTCATGATGTACTCTGCATATAAGTTAAATAAGCAGGGTGACAATATACAGCCTTGACGTACTCCTTTTCCTATTTGGAACCAGTCTGTTGTTCCATGTCCAGTCCTAACTGTTGCTTCCGACCTGCATACAGGTTTCTCAAGAGGCAGGTCAGGTGGTCTGGTATTCCCATCTTTCGGAATTTCCCACAGTTTATTGTGATCCACACAGTCAAAGGCTTTGGCATAGTCAATAAAGCAGAAATAGATGCTCAGTCATGTCCAATTCTTTGTGACCCCACGGACTGTAGCCCTCCAGGCTCCTCTGTCCATGGAAGTCTCCAGGCAAGAATACTAGAGCAGGTTGCCATTCCTTTCTCCACGGGATCTTCCCAGCCCAGGGATCAAACCTGTATCTCCTGTATTACAGGCAGATTCTTTATCATCTGAGCCACCAGAGAAGCCCAAGGTATCCTTCGGATATGGGGAAGGGATAGTTAGGGAGTTTGGGATAGACATATACACACTGCTATATTAAAATGGATGACCAACAAGGACCTATTCTATAGCACACAGAACTCTGCTCAATATTATGTGGCATCCTGGATGGGAGGGCAGTTTAGGGGAGACTGGATACATGTGTAGGTATGGTTGAGTCCCTTCACTGCTCATCTGCAACTATCACAACAGTGTTAATCGGCTATACTCCAATACAAATTTAAAAGTTTAATTTTTAAAGAGTAGAATTCATTAAGTCATTGTTGAATGAAGAATAATAATGTGCTTCTTCCATTGTTATTTGATTTTTAATCATAAGCTTATCACATCCCTAGAAGGAAATCTAATTGACTGCAGCACCTCCCACTTTCTCTACTCCACTCAACCCCTCAAACTAAGGTGGTCATATTATAATTTAAATGCTGTTATAATTAATATTCTTTACATTCCGATCTATGACTTGTGTCTCCCAGTTGTTTAGACATAGCTGTATCTTGGGTTGGATTCTGTGTTCACCACTCTTTCTTTTACCACAACTGCCTTATCCACCTCTTGGTTATGGAAATTTATTATTTTATTTAATAACTTAAAAAATATGCTCATGAGAGTTAAATTCCCAGAGGTCTTGTTTGTTGGGAAATATATATCCCCACCTATATAGCAGGCTGTCTAGGTATGAAAATTATCAAGTCAGACCTTCTTTCCCTGAGGACTTGCAGACATGAGTCTATAGTCTCTTGGTACCAGTCATTAAAACCAAGAGAATTAAGGTTACCCTGACTTCCTTTTCTTTTGTCTGAATATTTATAGAATTCTTTACCACTGTTTTTTCCACAATTTCATATTTTGGAATATTCTCATTTTTAGTCAATTTCTATGGGTATTCACTGAAAATTTATACTTTCTATTGATGGAATTTTTCCTTTTTAAAGATACTTTTTTATTATATCATTAATTTTTAAATGTCATCTATAAATTCTAGTTGTATTTTGTCTTTCATAATTTGTTTTGTTTTACTAATGTTGATCAACCTTTTGTCCTTTTCAATTTTTTTTTTCTCAAATTAGTCACTGATGCCTCTGATTATAGTTTCAGTAAAGTCTGTTTTTCTTTCTTGGTTTCTTTGTTTGCTGACATTTATGTGACTTTCACTTACATGATGATTCTGTTTCTCCTTTCCACTTCTTTTCCAAGACCTAGCAGCTTGGATACTCTCATTGTTTTACCAGAGTTGTTCAGTCGGTAGGTCGTGTCTGACTCTTTGGGACCCCATGGACTGCAGCAAGCCATTTTACTTTTTGCTTCCTGTATCTCATGTCTTTTAGGCTCCAGTTTTGCTTTACTGCTTTCATTGTATTAAGTGAATATTGTATAGCATTTCTTTTTTAATTTCTAACTTTCTTAAATTTGATTGGTTTCAGGGGGCAAGGAGATGCAGAGGTCTTTACTCTCTTATTTTAAACAGGAAGTTCTCTATCTTG
This sequence comes from Bos indicus, assembly GCF_029378745.1. Lineage (NCBI taxonomy): Eukaryota > Metazoa > Chordata > Mammalia > Artiodactyla > Bovidae > Bos > Bos indicus. Next base: position 111,522,675 of record NC_091763.1, read on the forward strand.
GTCTTTAGGAAGCAAGTACTTGATAGTACCCTGCTAAATCTATGGTAGATATGTGTGAGTGTACTCACAAATCATTTTCTCCTGGGCATCATTTCAGCTTTGTTCAGTGACTTGGTCATGGAATTATTGTTGTTTTTCAGTTGCTGAATCATGTCTGACTCTTTGTGACCCCATGGACTGTAGCACACCAGGCTTCCTTGTCCTTCACTATCTCCCAGAGTTTGCTCGAACTCATGTCCATTGAGACAATGATGCCATCCAACCACCTCATCCTCTGTCATTCCCTTCTCCTTTTGCCCTCAGTCTTTCCCAGGATCAGGGTTTTTCCCAAAGAGTTGGCTCTTTGCATCAGGTGCCCACAGTATTGGAGCTTCAGCTTCAGCATCATTCCTTCCAATGAATATTCAGGACTGATTTCCTTTAGGATTGACTTGTTTGATCTCCTTGCAGTCCAAGGGATTCTCAAGAGTCTTCTCCAGAACTACAGTTTGAAAGCATCAATTCTTTGGCACTCAGCCTTCTTTATGGTCCAATTCTCACATCCATACGTGATATGGTCAGAGAATACTAGGAAAGAAATCCAGGCTTTTATCACAGCTCTATTTTTAACCATTCATGTAACAGGATAGTCAATAACCTTTTTAGACTGATTTTTTAAACTGTAAAAGAAGAAAATTGGATTGAGGATTTCATTTAGTGTTCCTTTTGATACTTTTTCAGCATATTGCTGAATTTTTAGGAATACAGAGATTCTATGGCCCAAAATGAGCTCCCCTCATAGCTCAATTGGTAAAGAATCTGCCTGCAATGCAGGAGACCCTGGTTCAATTCCTGGGTCAGGAAGATCTGCTGGAAAAGGGATAGGCTACCCACTCCAGTATTCCTGGGCTTCCCTGGTGGCTCAGCTGGTAAAAAATCTGCCTGCAATGGGAGAGGCCTGGGTTTGATCCCAGGGTTGGGAAGATCCCCTGGAGAACAGAATGGCTACCCACTCCAGTATTCTGGCCTGGAGAATTCCATGGACTGTATAGTCCATGGGGTCACAAACAGTCGGACACAACTGAGCAACTTTCACTTTCACTATCATGGCTGAAATACATGAACACATGAATCAGGCAGATCCAGACCTTTTTACTCTTAAATAGACAATTTTGTCTAAAAATCAAAGCATTTGGGGGCATAGAATTTAACTAGATCCAAGACATACTAAAATAATTGTCTCATACCACTGAACAAATATCTCACAAAGTACCCGCTTATGTGTGAGTGACCGTGGGTTGGGGATGGTCAAACAGACTTTGAGGAAAAACAGACTTTGAAGTGATTGTAACTTTGTGCTAGTCCAAGATGCCTCATTAGAATAAGAGCTTTGTGTGCATCCTATACCCATGTTCAATGATTTTGATTCTTGTAAAGATACTTTGTTAGCAAATCCATTATCCACTGACTGTCTGTAGTGTGTATACCTCTCAAGGGTAGTTTATGGGCAATTATGTAACAAGAAGATGTGGTCCCTGCTCTGCTGCTGCTGCTGCTGCTTCAGTCGTGTCCGACTCTTTGCGACCCCGTGGACTGCAGCCCACCAGGCTCCTCCATCCATGGGATTCTCCAGGCAAGATTACTGGAGTGGGTCGCCAGTGCCTTCTGCAGTCCCTGCTCTGGTATGGCCTATTTTAAAATGAAAGGGAGAATAAACACAGACAGGCACTTTTAATTATTAATGGCAGTTGAAGGTAACTTCAGCACAAATAATTCCAAAGATGTTTCTATTTGGCTTGGGATTTTAATATGATTTTTGACAGACCTATTTACCTTATTGTACTTTATCTAGAAGAGTATTAAAATGAGCTTCTATTCTCTAATCACTCTCACACAGAGCAGTAGAAGGCATGGCTACAGAGGGTGTTGGTTAAGCAGAAGCTGGTCCAGGATTTTATAGTGTTTTGTGAATGGTCCATAAAGAGGAAAACTCTCAGGTAGAAAACCAACAATCAAATGTACATAAAACCACAGATGAGAGAGAAAAAACAAGCACATTTCTGTATAACTAGCGCAGCTGGGCCAGGACGCAGAGAAGCCCTGAAGGGGATTCATGGGGTGTTGGGGGCCAAGACGGTTAGTCTCTAAAAGCTTTGTGTGATGCCCTCCTACTGAAGGCTCCTTTAACACTTTAAAAATGCTCCTGGTCCAGTTGTTTCATGAAACAATGTAGACTTTTATGATCTCTCTTTTCTAGTCATATTCATTCTTTTACCACCATTAATACAAAGTGGATTTTAGACAATCCATGTTCCAGTTACTTAAGGATCAAAATCATGGAAATACTTTTGAATATGAGTGCATTAAAGAATCCAGAAATAGTTTGAAATGTGTTTTTCCAGGCTAATCCACTAGCTGAGCATCTGCCCAATTTAACTGGCTCTCACTTGGTTCTATTGATGCCCCTTTGTTACTTGCTACCAAGTTGCAAATCATATCCTCCTGTTTACAATTCTAGCTGGAATACAATCTCCCCCTGATTTCATTTCTTTATTTCTGTAATTACTTTTGTAAAAATTATCTCAATGAGACTCCTCTACTTAAGTGAAAGTGAAAGTGAAGTCGCTCAGTCGTGTCTGACTCTTTGTGACCCCATGGACTGTAGCCTACCAGGCTTCTCCATCCCTGGGATTCTCCAGGCAAGAATACTGGAGTGGGTTACCATTTCCTTCTCCAGGGGATCTTCCCGACCCAGAGATTGAACCCGGGTCTCCCGCATTGGAGGCAGATGCTTTAACCTCTACTTAGTCATGTATTATTATGTATATGTTGAATGGGATTGGTCTTTAATCTTCCTTTGTAACAATGTCTCAACTTACCTTTCTGTTTATGAATTCCTGTTCCGCTTGATATTTTGGATTTTAGATTTCCTTCTTGACGTTCAGTCGCTAAGTCACGTCTCACTCTTTGTGATCCTATAGATTGCAGCACACCAAGGGTCAGATGGGGAATTAAATATATTTACCACTGGATCAATTAGCATAGTCTTGCCTTCAATGAATGGAAATCACCAAAATTCATAGATAGATCTGCTCCAGGATGTCAGAACAGTGGTGCTATGCTCAGTTATTTTCTTGGTTTCTGTCCTTCTCTATGTGTTAGCTTCATCCTTAGGCTGGAAATAAAAGGCCATGTTGGTTACAGGTGTGATATATGTACACAAAAACATCCAGAGGAAGAAGAAAGACTCTACCTTTACTCCTGAGTAAGAAAATTTTCCAGGAAGTCCCTAATGACTTTCCCTCACATCTCTTTGGCCAGAATTGGGTCATATGCCCATTCTGGGACTTCCCGGGTGGCTCAGATGGTAAAGCGTACAATGTGGGAGACGGAGACCCAGGTTCGATCCCTGGGTCAGGAAGATCCTCTGGAGAAGGCAATGGCACCCCACTCCAGTACTCTTGCCTGGAAAATCCCATGAGCAGAGGAGCATGGTAGGCTACAGTCCATGGGGTCGCAAAGAGTCAGACACGACTGAGGGACTTCACTTTCACTTTCCCATTCCTAAATCCCAGCAAGGGGAGTGGGATTACTTAATGGGCTTAGAAATATCAGAATATTCTGAAGCTGGGGGAAAAGTCACCTTTTCTACAGCTTCTTGGGAGAAACAGGTTTCAGTGGAAAGAAAAAGGAAAGCAGGAAATGAATATTGAGTTGTAACCAAGAGCGTCTGTTCCCTAACGTGCAAGGTCCCTGGTTAGATTTTCTACTTGTCTTCTTCTGTATTGAAGTTACCCACTTTCACTACAGGCAAAGAAAGTGGGAGGCGGTTGAAGCCGGCCCTTTCTCATCTGCCCATCACGTGCAGAAGCAGCCAGTATGAAATCCCAGGGCTTGATGCAAATCAGTATGCTGGGTAGCAGGAGAGAGAGGAAGGGATAGATACAGGAGTAAGAGGAGGAAGAAAGTTGTTCTGCTCTTATCTCACTGATCATATAAGTCACTTCTCCTCAGGGAAGAGTAAGTGAAAGAATGGAAAGAATGCTGGATATTACTTCCTAGTTATGCCCCAGGATGTACTGGCAGAAGTTCCTATCTAATTAAGCAATAATTCCTGAACAGAAGGCCAGAGTTTTCTTATGAGTGCAGAGTAGGTTAGGAAAAGTGTTCGGTCATGCCGGTTTTAGGTACCAACTGCCCTGCAGGCATTCATTCATCCTGCAAAAATTGAGTCATTCCTAATCACACGAAGACCTCGATGCTGGATAAGGACTATGAAGGAGACATAGTCCAGACCTAAAGGTGTTCATGGTCTCTGGCTCCACTATGATATGTGGTGGTTTAGTTGCTAAGGTGTGTCTGACTCTTGCAACCCCATGGACTGTAGACCACCAGGCTCCTCTGTCCATGAATTTTTCCAGGCAAGGATACTAGAGTGGATTGCCATTTCCATTTCCAGGGGATCTTCCTGACCCAGGGATCGAACCAGGATCTCCTGCACTACAAGCAGGGTCTTTGCCAGTTGAGCTACCAGGGAAGCCCCACTATGATAGAACAAGTAGATGTAATATACAGGAGTGACACTCTGGTAGTTTTATCTACAAAGTGATATGGACAAAAACAAGGGAAGAGATTTTTTTTTTCCTGCCTAGTAGGTCCAAAAATACTTCACAAATAAATGAAATTAGTTTAGGACTGGGAAAATATATAGGTTGTCATCAGACAGACTACAGGAGTAAATGTATTTCAGACAAAGTGAAGACCCCAAGTCAAGGCATAGATTTATGGGACCAGGGGTTGTGTTCAAGAATCATGTGGTTCAGTGATGGTGCCCACTGCTGGATGGTCACTGAGGCAGAAAACCAGCCAAGAAGGGAGATTAGGATCAGGTTATGATGAATGTCAACCACTCAATGCTACAGCTGAGGCCAAATAGTGTCTTCCTCTCTCCACCTTGAGCTTTGCAGTGAATTCTTTCAGTGGAACTTATAACTGTATGATGTATGCAGTAAGAGAAAATAATTAACAAGCCTTTGCCTTGGGCACTTGAAGATGGGCACAAAAGAAATAGAATACATAAATTCTTCGCACAACGAATATAGAGAATGTGTCAAGATTAAATTAGATAATAATATAAGACAATGAGTCAGTATGCCGTTGCTTGTGGCAATTTTTAATTCCATTTTGGAGGCAGCAGCACCTGATTTCAACCATCCTCCCAGGTGTCTAATTCAATCATACTGTCATCAAATATTTATTGTGCGCTATGTGCTAGACAAAAAATCTTCACCTTTGAAGGCAGATTTGATTTGGAGAACCCTCCCAAAGTCATTTGTATCAAAGTCAGCTGAATAAGGGGGCCAATCAGGATAAGGAATGTCATTAAAGAATTAAACTCCAGTGCAAGTATGAAATGAGACTTTTTCCCTTTGTTTGGCCTATAAATGATGAAGCATAAAATAATCACTATAAACTTAAGGCACTGTAAGAAGAGAATAACAAGAAAGCATTTTAAGCAAAGGCAGCATCAATTTAAAAAGTGTCTAACTTTCTACTGAGACGTCTTCCAAGGACATGCCTCATTAGTGTGTGTCTGTCTGCCTACGCTTGTTATAACAAGCTTTGTATATCCTGGTCACACCTCAACTTACCAAGTCCTGTAGCATGTGGATGAGACAATATCACTTCAGCAATTCAGAGAGCCTTGAAATCTTTGTGGTCTGCAACAACCAAAAAAAAAAGGTCTTTAAAAAGCTTTGGACCCAGCATGGACCTTCAAAGCAAATATTGGAGCACAAAACAGTATATACAGAGTCTGGGATATGTACTCTGTTTAATATCCTCTTAAGAAGCATTCCAAATCGAAAGAACAATGATTTGTACAGAGTTCTCAAATATATAGATAAGATTTTATGTACTAGTATGATATTATATATAATTAATATTTTCATACTAATATACAATTATATTTTATAAACACATGTATTTGTATGATTAAGTAGATATGCAGCCTTTTCCAACCTTTATGCAGTATTATTGACCTGTCCCCTGAAAGTAACATATGGTTAATGAAGATGGTTTAGTCTAACTCTTGAGACCCCATGGACTGTAGCCTGCCAGGCTCCTCTGTCCATGGGATTCTCAAAGGAAGAATACTGGAGTGGGTTGCTATTTCCTTCTCCAGGGGATCTTCATGACCCAGGAATCAAACCCAGGTCTCCTGCATTGTAGACAGATTCTTTACCAACTGAGCTACAAGGGAAGCCGAAAGTAACGTATACGAATTACTATTCATTTCTCAAAACCATTGCGCACTTCAGATAGGAAAAAATAACAGCCATTTGGAAGCAGCAGCAATAATAATAGTAGCAGTAATAATAATAACAAATAGCTTAAGTAGTTGAAATAAAAACCTAATAAAGAGAGAAAGAAAGTGATACCGATGAGATAATAATGAACAGGAGTAAAACCTTACGGTTATGAAAATTAGATTATAAGATGGCTGTAGAGGAAAAGTGTTGTAACTCACATTCCTATAGCTGTTTGAAAAAAAGAGGACTGACCAGCTTAGGATTGCTTTCCTGAGAATTTAAAAGGAAAAAAAATCCTGTAATGTGTGGAATTTCAATTCTCCCCTTACTTAACAAGGATTTGTTGTTGTTCAGTTGCTCATTCATGTCTAACTCTTTGCGACCCCATGGACTGTAGCACGCCAGGCTTCCTTGTCCTTCACTATCTCCCCAAGTTTGCTCAAACTCATATCCATTGAGTCAATGATGCCATTCAACCATCTCATCCTCTGTTGCCCCCTTCTCCTGCCCTCAGTCTTCCCCAGCATCAGGGTCTTTTCCAGTGAGTTGGCTTTTTGCATCATGTGGCCAAAGGATCGGAGCTTCAGCTTCAGCATCAATAAGGATTAGCAGGCACACATCTGCACCCAGAGAAATGCAACCTCTGGCTCTACAGTCAGTCCTGTGTGTCTCAACCCCGTTTCTGCTCTTTGAACACAGGTTGTGTGTGTGTGTGTGTGTGTGTGTGTGTGTAGCCCTGTGTTTCTATTTAGAGCAAATCTGGAAAACAGGATTCATCAGGCACCCTTGGACCTGCTTGTGGCATGATCCCAGGTGAGGAACAGGCTGGTTCTTCTCACTTACAAGTTTAGAACCTGTGAGCTCTGTCCTGGATAGAGGACACTCATATTTTCAGGAGTCTGCTTTGTCATTTCTAACAGTCACAGAGCTAGAGATTCGCTGATCATGCAACTTGTCATAGGTTTCAACTCTTGAAAGGCAGGAATACCATGAAAGAAAGGAACGGCCAGCCCTGACTTTCCTATGTGGCTGCCAGAGGGAGTCTTCACCTGGTCCCAGAAGGAAGGTGTCTCGTTTCAGTCCTCTCTGTTTAGCTCCAATGTCTTGGCCTGTTTGGGGGCTTTCAGTTGGGGTTCAAGTGCTACTGTTTAGAAAGGGGAATGTTTCAACATGAGTGGTTGTCTGCAGAAGTAATGTTGAGACTGCCGCCTCCTCTCAGGGGACTCCTGTGTTCATACCCAGTAACCTGGCACAGAGCTCCGCCCCCAACAGCAAAACGAATCACACCCACTCCCCCTCTTGCCTGGACCCCATTTCTTTGACTCATTTACATATCAATATTTTTAAGTATAAGTGAGGCTATGGATTTCGATTCCTCTGTGGCTCACGGCATCTGTGTTCTCTGCCAGATAAGAGGATATAAGGCAATAGTGTCATTGTTTCTGGCAAATGATGAATCATCAGGGTTTGTTTTCAGCCAATTCAGTTCAGTTCAGTTGCTCAGTCCTGTCTAACTCTTTGCAACCCCATGAACCAGGCCTTCCTGTCCATTACCAACTCCTGGAGTCCAGCCAAACCCATGTCCATTGAGTCGGTGATGCCATCCAACCATCTCCTCCTCTGTCGTCCACTTCTCCTCCTGCTCTCAATCTTTCCCAGCATCAGGGTCTTTTCCAATGAGTCAGATCTTCACATCAGGTGGCCAAAGTATTGGAGTTTCAGCTTCAATATCAGTCCTTCCAATGAACACCCAGGACTGATGTCCTTTAGGATGGACTGGTTTTTAGCCAATTTTAGATAAATTCTGACCTAATCTAGTTCCAGATTGGGCATTGAGGTCTTTACAAATACTAGAAACACTTGGAAATCTGCTGAGTGTCTAAGGGCATCCCACTAGTGTTTCTCAGGGATTTTTTAAATAGAACAATTGGGTTCTATAAATTGATAACTTAATGATCAGATTCTCTCAGAGCCAAGTTGTCCCTGAAATGAAAACAAAGTGATTTAGCCTTGATAATTGGTGGTAGTGTCTGGTTGACCAAGGTATTCCCTCAAGAAGTGTAGAGTCTCATTAGAAATTTTATTCCTCCCTTTGGTTCTTCTTTGGGTCAGTGAAAGATTGTTCCACAATTCAAAATCTTTTCAGATTGGTGGTGGTGGTGGTTTAGTCACTAAGTCGTGTCCAACTCTTGCAGTCCCATGGATTGTAGCCTGCCAGGCTCTGTCTGTCCATGGGATTCTCCAGGCAAGAATACTGGAGCAGGTTGCCATTTCCTTTTCCAGATTACTCCCCTCCTAAAACTTTTCAAAGACTCCATGTTGCAGCTGGGATAAAATGTTTAGGGCCCTTGCATGACCTTCAAGATTCTCCCCACTTCTCCTGTCTTTCCCCCTCTGACTCATCGCCTCAGTCATACTCTGTGCACAGTTGCTTTGTCTCTGTTCTTGGAACCCTTCACTGATGAGCATCTCGTCCCATACTCCAGATAGCCTCTGCAGCAGAAGAGAAGTCTGGGCCAGGGAATTTCCTCTTGTTCAGCTCTCCTTTACCCTGTGCTCATGCCTTTCAACAGCTTCCCTCAGTCCTAATGATGAACAATTCAGTATCATTCTTGATTCATTTCTGCAACTTAATAAGAATGCATTTTAAGTCTCCACTGTGCTCTCAGAGCACTTGTCATTCTGTTCATCCATGCGTCCAACTGCCAATCAATCAAGTGCTGTGTTCCAGAAAAAGAGGTTTTTAACCTAGTACTTTGTCACTATTTAGAGGGACTATATTTCTTTAGTAAGCATCTGTTACGTACTGGAGATAAAAGTTATTGGTCTCTGTGTGTAATGTAAGGAGTTGGGTTTAGTGGATAAGACAGACCAGTAAACAGATTCAAATATGAAATAGGAATAGATCAGTGTTCTAGGAACATAAACAGGGGGCTCCTAACATACCATACTTTGTAGGGTGAGAGTCAGAACAGTTTCTTTAAGAGCTGATTTGAAAAAAAAGTGAAAGTGTTAGTTGCTCAACTGTTTCTGATTCTGTGTGACCCCATAGACTGTAGCACCCCCCAGGCTTCTCTGGTCATGGAATTCTCCAGGCAAGAGTACTAGAGTGGGATGCCATTCCCTTCTCCAGGGGATCTTCCCAACCCAGGGATCAAACCCAGATCTCTTGCATTGCAGTCAGATTCTTTACTGTCTGCGCCACCAGGAAAGCCCCAAAGCTCCTTAGAACTAAGTGCTAAATCATGAGTAAGAGCTACCATGTTGCTTTCCAGAAGAGCCATGTCCTGTTCTCTGTGAAGCAGCTGTAACACCTTGCCAGTCACGTGGGTGTGCTCAAAACGTATGTGAGACTCATTCCTTAGGACTCATTCACTTGTCCTTTATTTGGAAACAAAGCGAGGGGGCAGATTTGAGACATTGTTAATTGGTTGTAAATATTAATAAACTTGAGGTGGGCGTGTCTGGGACCTCAGTGCTGAACCTACTGGTAAACCTCAATTCTCCTCCAAGTGACCTCCCCTTGCATGTGACACCCCGCTGTCCTGGGCCTCTCCCAGCCTGTCTCTGTAGCTTGTCCTGGGGCCCCATACAGGGTGACAGCTGAGACCCAGGAGAGCGAGAGCAAGAACTGGCAGAGCTCATGACGTAACACAGCATAGCATCACATCACAGCTGGGACCCCCACAGGCACAGCATCACATCTGCAGGACTGTGCTGCTCAAAGAAAGTTACAGGCCAGGGGATTCGGGGCAGGAGACTCCAGTAACATCTCTCCTGCACACAGGGCGAGAAGGAATCGCTGGCAGCTGCCTCGGGAAACTACTGCATTTCCTCCTCCTCACACCACCTTATTCTTTCCATCCTCCTGAAGACTGCAGTGTGCATATTTAAACTTACTCATAATATTTGATGTAAATTGGTTGTGGTTAATGACTCTTGAGTGTGTCATTCCCTACCCTGATTCCTTAGTTCTCCCAGGATCCTGGAATTAATCTCTGTGCTTCCAATATTTCTTCTTCCTTTGGTGCTATGATTTATGGCCACATAAAAAGGCTGTCAGAATGCAACTTATTTGTTAACAGAATTAACACTCTAGTGTGTAATTGTTTCTTATCCTTCAAGAGCCCATTAAATCTAGCTCCTTCCATGAAGCCTTTATTGGTCATCCCAAAGAAGATAAGAATTCTTCCTTTCTAAAATTCACAGCAATGTATTTCTGGAATATAGTCTAAATTCAACTATGTTTAGATATGGGCATGTCTTACCTCTCTAATAATATAGGAAAATTCAAGGAAGGTAGTGGAATAGACTCACTGTTCAATTCCCCAAAGCACCAAGGTGAGTCCATTACATAGAATAAGATGTGTTTTCACTGAGTCAGCCTGGCTTCTGGAGAAGGTTCCCAGCCAGCTGGTGGGAGAAGTGGGGGAGCAACACAGTTCAGAGCTTGTTTAAAAGCCTTTATTTCTGGGATCCTACCAGCCAGCACGTCACCTTCCTCGGGTGACAGATGAGGAGCAGTGTAGTTAGAAAGCTCTGAAGTGCTACTGTGATATACAAGGTTTCAGATTAAGTTGTCTTCTCCCCCATGTTCTAATTTCAGGAAGCATTAGTCCATCTCGGAAATCACTTTCCCTCTCAGGTACTCAGGTTAACCTTTTATAAATAACAAGGTTACTATTTATTGAGAACTCATTAGTGCCATGCACTGTGCTAGGCATTAATGCTAATCCTCGAAATAATACTGAAAGATGCTTTTTTCTCTGACCTCCTCCTTCAAATGAAGACCATCAGTGGAAAAAAGTAACTTTCAGCAGAATTGGATTTGCAATCTTACATCACATGAGTACCACCTAGCCCTATCAAGGCAAGGATAAGCTCTGAATTCCCCTTAGTCTTCACCATGCTTCTTACAAGGGATGTCAAACACAGCCTGCTAGTTTTATTCCTTTCTCTCAGAGCAGCTCTACGGTACCTTGCTTGTTTTGTCTTTATCTTGTCCAGCAGTTTGGCTGAAGTTCCTCTTGTTAATTACCCACCCATCAGCTAGCAGTTTCCTTTTGCTCCCTACTGTATCCCAGCATGTTATATTACAGTCCACATAAAGACTGAGACAGAGTATGATTTTGCTAATGAGGAGGTTTACATTGCCGAGACAGACCTGTTTTTTCTGTTCCTTGAAAAGTGTTGACCATATGCAAGCTTTTCTGCTCAGGTTAGAATGCACAGCACATTCACTCCTTCCTGATTCTGATCCAGTCCCGTCCCATTTTGATTTCTGAGTCAAAGTTTCAGTATCCACTTTTACAAGAGTTGCTGATCTTCCTTGAAGTGGACCTTTGTAAATGACCGAATAGACAGTTCATCTGATGCTGCTTCCTGTTTTCATCCAATGTGTGCTTAAAACTAATAAATGCGGAAGTACACGTTTTCATTCGTAGCACTGTCCTATATGGCAAATGCCAACTATTTCTAAACCTAATTCTTGAGTCCTTCTTAAATAAACATTATTTAGGTTTAATTTTCAGAAAACCTTGAACTAGAGCTTAATATAATTGTATCTTTTAGCACATTGGTAACATGTTATTTTGGAAATTTACTAAACTGTGGGTGGACAGAGTAGAGGACATTAATTTAGACTTACAAGTTGTGTGACCTTAGGAAATCTTTCTTTCTTTGTTTTAGTTTTGTGTGCTAAAGAAACAAAAAGCAGTAATAACATGGAAACTCATAAGTTTTATGTTAAAGACAAAATTAGGTATTATGTCAAAGAGCTTGCCATGTAAACAATGTTTTTTCCTGTCATGGAAATTTTCTCTTAGTTAGGATATGTCCCATACAACCTCTTGTATGTTGATTTAAGCTGGTGGGAAAATCTAATATTCATTTTTATTTTATTGACATCCAAAAAAAGCAATCCTTCCCTTTTGTATAGATTTTAGATACGAAAAAAACTAGTATTTTAACTGAGTCTATATTAAAGACATGTTTCTCAATAAACGTTGGGAATTGCTTTGTAGAAATGTGATTATTATCTGATGACATGTGGATGATATTCTCCTGGTCATCTTTCATCCTCCCAAAATGAGCAAACATTGGGTCATGCCTTCTTCCTGATCCTATTATTTTCCCAACTCTAGAATAAATCAATGAAAGGGACCACTAAAATCAAAAGTTTTTCCAAATATTGTTATGATTTCAAATGCAATTTTATCTCCTTATAAGGTAAAAACATACAATTTTGTTTAACTTATTTGAAAGCTATCTGTGACTGGCCAAATACTCTACCTAAATCAGTCTCTAACCAAGAATGACAAAGGTTTCAATCTATTCATGAAAAGCATGAACCAGTTCCCACCCGTTTTTCTGGCATCATAGCTACATCAACAAAGGCTGAATAAAAGTCAGGCCTTTGCTGGAGTCTTGCTCAAGAAGCGTTCAGTTGCAGTGGACATGTCAGAATTGATGGATAAAGTTTGAGAAAGTATGAACTCTTACCTGGTCTTGTTCTCCAGTTATCAATCTCAGCTGGACCACAGTATTTTTAAAGGAGAGCAGTTTAGTGCCATCAAACCCTGGGCTTTCTGATTGCCTCCTATCTCAGCAGTTCCTGAAAAGATAATATTTCAGTGATATTTGGCATATGAAGATTCTCTAGAAGACAAGCGCAGTCCAGGGAAGAAGTACTAAATTGACAGTAAATAAATAATCATCACCATGCTGTGATTAGATAAGTGTATGATTAGCAAGTATGGAGAGAGGAGTTTGAGATCCTTGGATATGACCATTAAGTCTCTTTAGTGATTCACTGACACACATAAATTTTATTTTCAGTTTTGATCCCAGTAATTCAGAACACTTGTGAATGCATCTCAATATCCTCAGGGTAAAAGCTTTTTCTTGATTCTTTTTCTCACTCATTCAACAAATATGTAAAAAGAGGCAGTCCCAACCTTTTTGGCACATATGGACAATTTCCATGGAAGAAGGTTTTTCCAAGGATCGGAGGGTGGGGGGCGATGTTCTGAGGTTGATTCCAGTGCTCCTATGAGAATCTAATACCATTGCTGATCTGACAGGAGGCAGAGCTCAGGTGGTAATATGAGCAATGGGGAGCGGCTGTAAATACAAATGAAGCTTTGCTTGTTGGCCCACCGCTAACCTCCTGACCAAAAATACTGGAATGGGTAGCCTATCCCTTCTCCAGGGGAACTTCCCAACTCAGGAATCAAACCTGGGTCTCCTGCATTGCAGGTGGATTCTTTACCAGCTGAGCCACCCAGGAAGCCCAATATGAGCAATGGGGAGCAGCTGTAAATACAGATGAAGCTCCACTCGCTGGCCCACCACTAACCTCCTGCTCTGTGTGACCCAGTTCCTAACAGGCCATGGACTGGTACTGGTCCATGCCCTGGAGGTTGGGGACCCTGGTATAGAGTACTTACTATGTTTTACAGATGTGAACGAAGAAGGAGCCCCCCTTTGGGAGATTGCATTCTAACAGGGAAAGGCAAATTAATACATACTGAACACAAGAAGGTAAAGTACACACTGTAGCAATATCCAGATAAGTATATTAGAAGAACCAAGCAAATAATAGCAGGTTGAGTGGGTTCAGGGGCTGGTGACTGAGGAGATGACTTCAAGATGTCCATAGCTGTGGGAGTTGACCTGAGCAGCAAAGGGACATTTATCAGAGGCCTGGACTAGGTGTGGGGATTCATTTGGTGGCTGTTTGGTGAAGAGCCCCAGGAGCGAAATAGCCAGTGCAGAGCCTCAAGCCGAGTCTGTCTGCGAAGTTCCGAGAACACTAAGGAACCTAGTGTTCCTGGAGCAGATTTTGTACCTTATTCTTTCTTTTTTCACTTCCAGTATGGTTTTTTTTTTTTTTCCTTTAGGGGAACTTATTTTCCAAAAAATATCGTGCTTGGTTTGCAAAAATAGCATGTTACTATAAAAAGACAGAAGTGACTTGGCACGCACGCAGAAAAAGATCATGAACCTTGATATAGGCGCTCATTTGTTCTCTCAGGACAGAGCAGGAACAGTTTCGAGGAAAATGTTTAAATTGAGGAGTTCTTATACTAGCCCATGATGAGAAAACTGTAATAGTGCAAAAAGGAAAAGAACCAGTTGGCACGGGCACTGTCCCTTCCTTAGAAAAATGCACTGCCTGAGCTCAGCTGACCTTCAGCTGCCCTGTCCCCAAAATGTGTGTTCAGCATCCTGTCTCTGTTGCCACCACAGCCTTTGAGCTAAGGCACTGAAGCATTCTTCCTCTTCTCTAGCTGGTTCCCACAGAGGGGCTGATACGCTATTAGAATAAGGGCTAAGTAACTAACAGGACAAGATATTTTTCCTTAAAAGAATAAGTATCTAATAGGAGAATTTCACCTGGCTATGGGAAATGGGGCGAGTTTATACTTAAGTTGATTTTCTTTATCTCAAAGCAAAGCAACATTTGTTCTCATGATGGATCAAGGCGCCCTTCTGGTATAACATATCCTATGTTAATGGGGTACGCTGTAGTACAACCTGCTGTACACGCTGTGCATGCTGCGTGCTCAGTCCTGTCTGACTCTGTGCAACTCTGTGGACTGTAGCCTGCCAGGCTCCTGTGTTCATGGAACTTTCCAGGCATGAATACTGGAGTGGGTTGCCATTTCCTACTCCAGGGAATCTTCCTGACCCAAGGATCTAATCCATGTCTCTTGCATCTCACGCACTGGCAGGTGGATTCTTTACCAACTGCACCACCTGGGAAGCTCACGTGCACCATATACATACAAATACGTTTATTAAGCACTCTAAGTGCACTATCAATACCCTCATTATGCAGATGACGCCAGCCTTACGGCAGAAAGTGAAGAGGAACAAAAAGGCTCTTGATGAAAGTGAAAGTGGAGAGTGAAAAAGTTGGCTTAAAGCTCAACATTCAGAAAACGAAGATCATGGCACCCGGTCCCATCACTTCATGGGAAATAGATGGGGAAACAGTGGAAACAGGGTCAGACTTTATTTTTCTGGGCTCCAAAATCACTGCAGATGGTGACTGCAGCCATGAAATTAAAAGACACTTATTCCTTGGAAGGAAAGTTATGACCAACCTAGACAGCATATTCAAAAGCAGAGACATTACTTTGCCAACAAAGGTCCGTCTAGTCAAGGCTATGGTTTTTCCAGTGGTCATGTACAGATGTGAGAGTTGGACTGTGAAGAAGGCTGAGCACCAAAGAATTGATGTTTTTGAACTGTGGTGTTGGAGAAGACTCTTGAGAGTCCCTTGGACTGCAAGGAGATCCAACCAGTCCATTCTGAAGGAGATCAGCCCTGGGATTTCTTTGGAAGGAATGATGCTGAAGCTGAAACTCCAGTACTTTGGCCACCTCATGCGAAGAGTTGACTCATTGGAAAAGACTCTGATGCTGGGAGGGATTGGGGGCAAGAGGAGAAGGGGACGACAGAGGAGGAGATGACTGGATGGCATCACTGACTTGATGGACGTGAGTCTGAGTGAACTCTGGAAGTTGGTGATGGACAGGGAGGCCTGGCGTGCTGCGATTCATGGGGTTGCAAAGAGTTGGACATGACTGAGGGACTGATCTGATCTGATCTGATAAGCACACTATAAACAAAGAACTGAAATATAAGACAAAAAATTACATTATAGTCACCTGGCCTCTAAGGAACAAGAGGAACTTAATTAAGTCACAGAATCTGAAGGAATATTTGATCCTCAGTTGATGGGAAAAATTAACTGTCTCTCCAGACTGATTTGAAAACAAGCAAGTCTGAGTGGGAAATGGACCCGTGGCTTATACTATGCCATAATGCATTGGGAGGGATTAATTGGAGATATGTTTTTATCAATGAATAAATTTTAATTTCATTAAAATGTAAATGTATACAGTGCCAGTATCATCAGAGAAAGTTAGGGGCATCACTGTTTCCTCCACCAGTTAATTGACACTGTCCCCTAGCGAGTCAATGGAATGGTATATGCCTGAAATCTCTAAAAATGTGAAAGCCTTTTAAGGGAAAGAAATAGTCAGCTTTCTTAAAACTTAATGTGTGTGTATACGGTAGAGAGGAAACTAATTGAAACAGAAGGTAGCTAGAATTTTGAAATGTAATCATTAATAGCTTCACAGTGGTGTTGATAGTATCCAACAGGGTTACCTTCTAAGGCGAAAACACAGATCATTCCTACTGTTCTTAGAGAAAGAATGAGGAAATGAATGCATGTTCACGAGACCTCTTAGCAAATGGGCACTCTCTGGAAAAATATAGTCCACTCCCAAACCCACCCTGTGACTTTCCAATGTCAGTCTTGTAAAATAGCAGTCCTGTGAAATTACTCATCAAACTGATGAAATTAAAATATTTATATTCTGCACATGCAGGCATGAAGGAAAATCTCACTTCAATTATTGCAGTTTAGAAGTCTGAAGTAATTTTCCCAGCTAGCATTTGGCCATTCCATTGAGAGTCAAGGAATCTAGTACAATAACTGTTCTTATTAATTCACTGCTCTTCATGTTAAAAGAATATTCTAATTCCTTTGTGATGTAAATTGTTTGGGCAATACGATGGTGGGGTGCCTTGTGACTAAAAAGTCGACAGGCTAGAAGGACAAAGTATTAGGGAACAATAGCAAACGTTTACTGTTTGGTACTTTTTAAATGTTCCCTGTAAGATAATTCTTATTTCTGATTTGCTTTTCTTTTTGCCTTTCCCCAAAGGGATTTAAGTTAATTACTTTTTCTAATGTGACTTTGATATTTCAGTCCCCCCAAATCTTCCTAGGAATATGCAGCTGAAATGTCATTCTAGTTCTTTTATTTTCCTAGAAGCTCTGATATTAAATATGGGTGTCACACTGGAAAATTCCACCAGAAGAAAAAGTTAAACAAGGCATAAAATTTACATTAGTAACATCCCATTAACCCATCATCCAGAAGGCTTTTGTTACATGATTTTCATCATTTATGAAATTATTTTGTTGTCTTTTCTGGTCTTTTTTGGCTGAAGGACTGAACCTTGTTGTACATTTATCTCCATCAAAATGCTGTAGCTGCATTTGGCATCATTCCTTCAACATTCTCCTTTTTGCAAAAGGATGGAATTAGCTTAGTTTAATAATAGTCATTCCTGATTACTCTCTCTGTGGAAAACAACTTGAGACACACCTTGTTTAATTAAAGAAGGTATTCACAATGCCCTTTAAAACTTTCATTTTATATAACCAATTGATTTTGCAACCAATTAGTCTTATATGTAAAAATGTTACTGCTGATAGTAGAGTACTTTTACATGTCATTGGGATAGTCATCCCCATGTAAAATGTGTGTAGTTTTAAACTTTCTTTTAAAAAAAATTATTGGAGAAAAGTTGATTCACAATATTGTGTTAGTTTCAGGTGTACAGAAAAGCAATTCAGTTATACACATATTCATTCTTTTTTAGATTCTTTTTTCATATAGGTTACCAAAGAATATTAAGTAGATTTCCCTGTGCTATACAGTAGGTCCTTATTAGTATATGTGTGTTCATTCCAGACTCCTCTTTCCAAGTTCATTTTAAACTCCAGTACATGCCTAGTGCATGTATGTATTCCAACACACATACACTAGAGCATATAAGATAGAGAACCTACAAGGACCTCCTGCATAGCACAAGGAACTCTACTCAACACAATATTGCAAATCAACTATTCTCCAATAAAATTTTAAAAAATAATAATGTTTAGAACTACACATATTTTATCCCTTCCCCAAAACTTTCAAAAACATAAAAGATCACTGCTAAGTTTCAATTTGAAAAAATATATTTTAATGAAAATAGTCACATAAATGATAGTTGGGTTTCCAGGGTAATATCTAAAACAAATTAATCATAATACTTGTTAATAATGTATTTAGTACTAATAATAATGTAGTTTAAAAATAATTGACAAAATAATATCATAGCCCTAAACTATGTATTAAGACAAGGTTAAAAACACAGCATTCAGATTGGAAGGGAAGAGTGAGAGCAATTTTTCATCTACAAGGGGGTAACTCAGATGTTGTACTGTCCGGGGCACTGGTAATTCATTAATAAGAGAGTGGAAGACTCTTCTATAAAGTGATATTATAGACACAATCTTGATTTAGCTTTCTATTATTGCCACACAAATTATTAATATCATAAGCTTAGTGCTTTATAACAATCCAGATTTATTATTTCACACTTTTGTAGGCCAGAAGACTGAGTTGACTCTAGCAGTCTCTATTCTGGCTCATAGGAGACCGAAATCAAAGTGTTACCAGTTGGACTCCTGTTTGGAAGAATTCCTTCCAAGCTCATTCAGTCTTTTGTCAGGATTCAGTTCCTTGTGGTTGTAGTACTGAGGTCCCAGTTTCCTTACTGGGAGGCCTGAGGAGAAGGGGACAACAGAGGATGAGATGGTTGGATGGTATCACCAACTCGATGGACATGAGTTTGAGCAAACTCTGGGAGTTGGTGATAGACAGGGAAGCCTGGTGTGCTCCAGTCCATGGGGTCGCAAAGTCAGACACAACTGAGCGGCTGAACTGAACACCAACTGGGGGCCATCTTTACTTACTACAGGCTTCTCTCCGTTCTTACACGTATCTGCTACATCTCAGAGCCAGCAAGCATGGACCCTTTCTCAAAACTGGAATGTCTCTAACTTACCTTTCTTCCACATTCTTCTGCTTTCAGCCCATGAATGTTCTCTGCTTTTAAGGGCTTATGTAATTCAATCAAGTTATGATAAAAAAGAAAAGACAGAAGACTTGACAAATATATTTGTGTCTTTGGATCTGCATTTGAACATAACCCTAAGAAAAAGACATTTTTAAGACATTTGCAAAATAATTACTATGGACCAGACATAATACAAACCCATTACTGTTACTATGTACATGAGATCATATTACTGTTACTTTGTGAAAACAATGTACATGCTTTCAGTATTTACATATGAGATTACATGCTTTTGGAATTTGCCTTAAGAATTTTTAACAAAGGGGAAAAAATGAAGCAAATATGACAAAACCTTGATAATTATTGAATCTAAATGACAAGTATGTGGGGATTGATTATACCATCTCACTTTGCCCATATGTTTGTTACATAACAATTTTTATTAAAATTTTTAAATCACTTTTCCTCACTTAATTGTATACCTTAAATCAGTTGATATTCATTTTAACTGAAAGGAATAGTTTTATCGTGTTATTGTTCTGTAGTGGGATGAGTGAGTATCTCTATGTTATTGATTATCATCCTCTTATATTGCTGGTTTCTTGTAGTATTTGGTCTAATTTCCTTTTGTTTCTGCTCCTCGGGGCTTATGTTAATTGATGAGGTTCCTTTTTTGAAATTTCCATTAATAGGTAATCTTCAATCAGAAGCATATTAGTTCTGCTAATATAATTTTATATTCAGTTTTACCCTATTCCAAGATTTGCAGAAACTAATCGTGTACTATCAAGGGAACAGGAACAATAATTGATCATGTTTGCTTTGCCGTAGAGAGGGGTGCAGTGATCAGTCTTAGAAGACTGACTTAATGAATCCAAAGTGATGGATGTCCAGCACAGTCACGTTTGCTGCACCTTCTCGGGGCGTACCAGGAGAAGCACACAGTCTGTTGGGAGAAGCAGATGGCAGTATTATTTGCAAATACTAGATGGAGCCAGTGTCAGAGGGAAATGCTTTCTCCATTTCTACAAACACTGCAATTCTAGTTTTGTCCTGGCCTTTCCCTCTGAAAATCTAATAGTGCTAATTCTAAGTTTGTGTATATTTTTCCCAATGGTTAATTATAGCCCTTCCCCTTTATTAAGTTTCATTTCCCAGCGTTTAAAAAAAAAGCAATTAACAAAATGGCTTAAAGGCTAAATGAGAGTAAATCTCATTTTCTTAGGAGATTCTGTCATTTTCTTATTTATAGTTATAATTCCTGTTTTCAGAGAAAGGGAAGGAAGAGAAGGTAGCTGAATATTAAAATAATATCTTTCAAGGTGCATGCATAAATGTGAAGTCAAGCAGAATGCCTCTCGGTTTTTGTGGCATTGTAGAGATACTGAATCCAGTTTCTGCATGCTTCTTGTGGCATTTCTCACTTTCTTCTACAAAGTGATTTTGTTTACAGGTAATTTAAGCTTTAGATGAGACTCTGGTTAATTCAGTTTCTGGATAAAAGAAGGAGTAATTCAACCTAAAGGTCACCATGGAATTTTAATCACAGAGGTGAGAAAGCACAGAAAGGCACAAACCTCATTAGTGATATAACGGGAAAAGAATTCAGCCTCAGATAAATGGCACCAGCTCTGAAAGTTGTGCTGTGAGCTATACCAGCTGGGAAAAAAAATGGGTAGGATTACAAATGCAGGACTTTAAATGGTAAAGAGTCTGCCTGCAACACAGGAGACCCAGGTTCTAACCCTGGGTCAGAAAGTTTCCCTGGAGAAAGGAATGACTACCCACTCCAGTATTCTGGCCTGGAGAATTGTGTGAACAGAGGAGCCTGGTAGGTTGTAGGAGTCCATGGAGTTGCAAAAGGCAGACATGAGTGAGCAACTAACACTTTTAATCGTGTGGTTTCTCCTTCAGCTCCCAGCAGCCCCATTGAAGGAGTCTACTGTCCAATGCTGTTAAATCTCTATCTTCCTTTCTCCAGCCCCAACCAAATCATGAATTCTGAATCCCAAATCTGGACCCTTATTTTTTTAATTTAATTCTCTTTCATTTAAATTTAAGTTGTATTGCTATTATATTAAATACTTGACTTTATTGTTTTTACTGAGGTATGATATTCACATAGTAAGATGCAGGCTTTGAACATAGTTTGAATGGGTTTCTATGTATACAGTTGGGCATTCCACATCCCTATCATATAGTAGAACATTTCCACCCCCCTAGAAAATTCCTCCATGCCCCATCCTGGGCTATCAGGGATTCCTATCAACATAGATCAGTTCTACCTATCCCAGAATTTCATATAAATAGTGTTATGTATATTCATTAAGGGCTTCCCTTGTGGCTCAGCTGGTAAAGAATCTGCCTGTAATGCAGGAGACCTGGGTTTGATCCCTGGGTTGGCAAGATCCCCTAGAGAAGGGAAAGGCTATCCACTCCTGTATTCTGGCCTGGAGAATTCCCTGGACTGTATAGTCCATGGGTTTCAAAGAGTCAGACACGACTGAGCGACTTTCTCTTCACTCTACTCATTGAAGTTGGGCTTTTTGCTTCATCACAGTATTTTTGAGTATTGTCCATGTTGCTAAGTAGTATTGCATTGAATCTCTGTGTTCTGTGCTCAGTTGCTCAGTCATGTCTGACTCTTTGCGACCCCACCCGGTTCCTCTGTCCATGGAATTTTCCAGGCAAGAATACTGGAGCAGGTTGCCGTTTCCTCCTCCAGGGAATCTTCCTGACCCAGAGATCGAACCCATTTCTCTTTCATCTCCTGCATTGGCAGGTGGATTCTTTACCACCGCGCCACCTGGGAAGCCTGTTGTCTTGAATAAATGCACCTAAGTTTATTCATCTATTTTCCAGTTTATGGCCATTTGGGATCTTTCTAGTTTTTTACTATTGTGCGTATAGTTCCTGTGAGCACTCTTCTATAAATCTTTTGGTAGATTTCTTAAACTACACCTTGGAGTGGACTTGCTGGATCATAAGGTGGGTGTATGATTAAAGTTGGAGAAACCATGAGGCAGTTTTCCAATGAGGCTGCACCTGTTTATACATCTGCTAGCCAAGGACTGTAGTTCCAGCTGCTCCACCCTTACATTCACTGGATGAATTTGGATCTTAAATTTAATTTTATCTCTTCTTGTGGATATGTGGTAGTATGTCATTGTGTTTATTTGTAAAGGCTTAATGACTAATAACATTAAGCACCTTTTGAGCTTACTGGGTATTACGTAACTTTCTTTGTTAAAAGTATGTTTGAGTCATTTGTTTATTTTTGTTGTTGTTGTTTCTTAATGATTGAGTTATATAAGTTTTTTATTTTGGACCTAAGTCCATTTAGATTTCTGCCAGTCTTTGCCCACCTATTTATTCCCTTAGTAATACATTTTGATGAATAGAAATTTTTCAGTTTTAATGAATTTAAATTTAATTTTGTGTGTGTGTGAGAGATTACTGCTTTCTCTATATTATCTTTAAAAAAAAAGAAAGAAAATCTTTGCCTTACTAAGGACACAAGATATTCTCCTATTTTTTTTTAACAAAAGTTTTACAATTTTAGCTTTCAAACTGGGGTTACAGCCTTATTTCAAATTAATTTTAATATATGGTGTGAGGTAGGGATAAACATTTTTTTTCCCTATAGTTAGTCAGTTGTTTCAGAAACATTTGCTTCTGAAAAACTTAAAATTGCTTCCCTCTCCCTGTTGAATTCCTTAGGCCCCTTTGTTGAAGATCAGTTGACCCTTTCGTTGTGTGGTTTTTTATTCTTTTATGTTTTGGAGTATCCTAGCCCATTTGTCTATCCTTATAGCAGAGTCACTCTTTCTTAATTAGTGAATATTATAGTAAGCTCTTTATTTACTATATGAACATATTTCCAAAATAGACTGTTGGATGAAACAAGAGTGTGTAGATCAATGTGTATAGCATATTACCATTTTTCTGATAATAAAGGGAAATAACATATGTTCATGTATGTTGAATATATGCTCAAAACCCTGGTGGGGCGTGTGTGTGCGTGCTTGTTGTGTCTGACTCTTTGCGGCCCCATGGACTATAGCCTGCCAGGCTCCTCGGCCCATGGATTTCCCAGGCAACAATACTAGAGTGGGGTGCTATTTCCTGCTCCAGGGGATCTTCCCAACCCAGGGATTAAACCAGAGTCTCTGGTGTCTCCTGCATTGGTAGGTGGATTCTTTACCACTAGTACCGCCTGGGAAGCCCAAACAACCTGGAAGGATATATAAGATATTAATATTAATGACACTAATAAGAACACAGGCATACCTTATTTGGAGCTTCCCTGGTGACTTAGATGGTAAAAATCCTCCTGCAGTGCAGGAGACCTGGGTTTGATCCCTGGCTTGGGAAGATCCCCTGGAGAAGAGAATGACTGCCCACTCCAGTATTCTTGCCTGGAGAATTAGATAGACAGAGGAGCTTGGTGGTCTACAGTCCATGGAGTCACAAATCAAACACAACTGAGCAACTAACACTTTCATTTTCTTCATACCTTATTTTATTGTGCTTCACAGATACTGAGTTGTTGTTGTTGTTGTTTAACCAATTGAAAGTTTCTGGCAACCCTCCATTGATCAAGTCTCAAGGCATCATTTTCTCAACAGCATTTACCTCACTTCATGTCTCTGTGTCACACTTTGACAGTTCTTGCAATATTTCAAACTTTCTTCTTATATCTGTTGTGGTCATCTGTTTTGGTGATCTGTGAAACCTCCTGTGGTCTTTGAAGTTACTGTTGTAATTGTTTTGGGGACACCATGAACCTTGACTGTGTAAAACTGTGAGCTACTTAATTGATAAATTTTGTATGTGTTTTGACTGGTCCACTGACTGACCATTCCCCTTGGACCTCATTATTCCCTGAGACAGAATGATGTTGAAATCAGGCCAGGTAATTGTGAAGAGGAACTAAAGAGCCTCTTGATGAAAGTGAAAGAGGAGTGAAAAAGCTGGCGTAAACTCAACATTCAAAAAGCAAAGATTATGGTATCTGGTCCCATCAATTTATGGCAAATAGATGGGGAAACAATGGAAATAGTGACAGACTATTTTCTTAGGCTTCAAAATCACTGCAGATGGTGACTGCAGCCATGAAATTAAAAGGCATTTACTCCTGGAAGGAAAGTTATGACCAACCTAGACAGCATATTCAAAAGAGAAACATTACTTTGCCAACAATGGTCCATCTAGTCAAAGCAATGGTTTTTCCAGTAGTCGTGTATGGATGTGAGAGTTGGACCATAAAGAAAGCTGAGCACTGAGGAACTGATGCTTTTAAACTGTGGTGTTAGAGAAGACTCTTGAGAGTACCTTGGACTGCAAAGAGATAAAACCAGTCATTTGTAAAGGAAATCAGTCCTGAATATTAATTGGAAGGACTGATGCTGAGGCTGAAACTCTAACACTTTGGTCACCTAATGGGAAGAACTGAGTCATTGGAAAAGACCCTGATGCTAGGAAAGATTGAAGGCAGGAGGAGAAGGGGACCACAGAGGATGAGATGGTTGGATGGCATCACCAACTCGATGGACATGAGTTTGAGCATGCTCTGGGGGTTGGTGATGGGCAGGAAAGCCTGGCGTGCTACAGTCCATGGGGTCGCAAAGAATGGGACATGACTGAGCCACTGAACTGAACTGAAATGAATAACTCTACAGTGACCCAAAGTGTTCCAGTGAAAGGAAGGGTTGCATGTGTCTCCCTTTAAATCAAAACCTAAAAATGATTAGTGAGAAAGACATGTCAACAGCTTAGATGGAATGAAAGCTAGGCCTCGTGGGCTAAACAATTAGTCAAGTTGTGAAAGCAAAGGAAGAGTTCTTGAAGGAAATTAAGTGCTACTCCAGTGAAGACACAAATGATTAAAAAAAAAAAAAAAAACTAAACTAAAACCTCCTTATTGCTGATATGGAGAAAGTTTTTTACTGATCCCTTAAGTCAGAGCCTATTCTCTAGCAAGGCCCTAACTCTCTTCAAGTCTATGAAGGATGAAAAATGTAATGAAGCTCAAGAAAGGTTTGAAGTTCACAGAGATTGATTCATGAGTTTTAAGGAAAGAAAAGAAACTATCTCCATAATATCAAAGCACAAGATGAAACAGTAAGTGCAGATGCAGAAGCTGCAAGATATATAGAATTCCAGCTCACATCATTAATGAAGTTGGCTGCACTAAACAACAGATTTTCAGTATGGAGAAAACAGCCTCCTATTGGAAGAAGATACGACCTAGGACTTTCATAGCTAGAGAGGAGAAGTCAATGCCTGGCTTTAAAGCCTCAAAGGACAGGCTGTCTCTCTTGTCAGGGGCTAGTATAGCTGGTAAGTGGTAACTTTAAGTTGAAGCCAATGCTCACTTACCTCCCAAAATCCTGGAGTCCTTAAGAATTATTCTAATGTTACTTTGCCTGTGCTCTATAAATGGAACAACAAAGCCTAGATGACTGCACATCTGTTTACAACATGGTTTGCTGAATATTTGACTTGGTTGAGACCACTGTGGAGAACTACCACTCAGGAAAATATATATTTTTTTTTTCAAGTATTACTATATATTGACAATGCACCTGGTCACCCAAGAGCTCTGATGGAGATGTACAATGAGATTAATGTTGTTTGCATACCTGCTAATACAACATCCATTCTGCAGCCCATGGATCAAGGAGAGATGTTTACTTTTGAGTCTTAATATTTATGAAATACATTTTGTAAGGCTAAAGCTGCCACAAGTAGCAGTTCTTCTGATGGATCTGGGCAAAGTAAATTTAAACCTTTTGGAAAGGATTTATCCTTCTGGATGCCATTACAAACATTCATGATTCATAGGAAGAGGTCCAATATCAGCATTAGTAGGATTTTGGAAGAAGTTGATTCCAACCTTCACTGATGACCTGGAGAGGTTCAAGACTTCAGTGAAGAAAGTAGCTGCAGATCTCATGAGATTCCAGAGAACTTGACTTAATGTGGAGCCTGATGATGTGACTGAATTGCTGCAGCCTCGTGGTCACACTTGAACAGATGAGGAGTTGCTTCTTATGGAAAAGCAAAGACAGCAGTTTCTCAAGATGGAATCTACTCCTGGTGAGGATCCTGTGGAGATTGTTGAAATGACAAAAAAAAGGTTTAGAATATTACATCAACTTAATTGATAAAACAGCAGCAGGATTTGAGAGGATCGACTCCAGTTTTGAAATACGATCAAACAGCATTGCATCCTACAGAGAAAGCATTCATGAAAGGAAGAGTCAATTGGTGTGGTGAACTCCATTGTCGTTTTATCTTAAGAAATTGTCACGGCCACCCCAGCCTTCAGCAATCACCACCTTGATTAGTCAGAAGCCATTGACATGAAGGCAAGACTCTCCAGGAGTAAAAAGGTTACAACTCACTGAAGGCTCAGATGATGGATAGCATTTTTAATTAAAAAGTATTTTTAAATCAAGGTATATACAGTGTTATTTTTTAAAGATAATGCTATTGTGCACATTACTGCAGTACAGTGTAAACATAATTTTTACATGCAATGGAAAACCAAAAATAATTGTGTGATTCACTTTATTGCAGTGTTTGCTTTATTGCCATGGCCTAGAACCAAACCCGAGATATCCCCGAGATGTGGTTATAGTTGTGTATGACAGGTGGGAGTATATGGTGACTGAGCAGGAACATAAATATGAAGAAGTCTCACTGTATTTTTAGACAATGTGATTATATTAATTACTCAAAACTGTCAATAAGTTTTAAGAAGAGTAAACGGTATGGCCTCAAAATAGATAAAACTTTGGAGTGGCAGGTCTTTGGAATGATATTTTTAAGTCAAATTTTACTTTTCAGGCCTTGAATTTTGTTAGTATATGTTTTATTCATTCAACAAATATTTGAGCACCGATTCTATGCCAAGCAATATTTTAATTCCTAGGAATGTAGATGTGAACAAAGTTGGCATGTTCTTTATGTTCATGCTATGTATATTCTAGTGGAAGAAAAAAATAAAATAATAAATAAAACAGATATTTACTAAATGTGATAAGTGATGTGAATGAAATTAATATGAGAAAGTCAAGACAAACATGAGATGGGAGCTCTAGAGAAAGACTTTTAGAGAAAATAACTTATGAGCTGAGACCCAATGCCAAGATGCAGAGCTGTGAAGAACTGAGGGGGTGAGGGAGGCCCTTTCTAGGCAGAATAAACTGAAGAGTAAAGGGCCCTGAAGATGGAAATAACTGAGGAGAATTGGGAGGAAGGCAGGCAGCAGGTGGGGCATAGTGAGATGATACAGGATGAGGTCGTGCAGGTAGGCAGGAGCTCGACCAAGCAGAAATTATAGGAAATGATGAGGAATTTAGATTTTATTCTACATGCAATGGGAAGCTGTTGGAGGTTATTGGAAGATTATTGAAGGAATTAAATCATCTGATGTCAGTTGAAAACAAAATACCATTCACTTTGGGGAAGACTAGATTGATGGAGGTTGTCAATGGGAAAGGAAGAAAATCAGGAATTTTATCACTAAGCTAAGAAGGAAAGGTGTTTGCAAAAGAAGAAAGTGCCCAACTGGTCCAACTGAGGGCAGAAAACTGCAAGACTGAGTAACACAGAATTCCTCTCTGGTCTGACGTGAGCAAACTCTGTTCATTTGAAGGGGTGAGCACAGAAGACACACTAGAGTTGCTGGAACGGGACTGGACTCTCTGCATTTCATATCCCCATCCCCACCAGACACACACACACACAGCAAATCAGAAAACTGGGAAAGAAAAATCTCGACAGCTCTCCCGAGTGTTCTATAAAGGCAGTAACAACAGAGACGTGTACATCCCAAAGGGCAGGTCGCTATGCTAGTTGAGCACATTGGTAAAATACTTTAAATCTTCATAAGGAAAACGGCTTTATAACCGGATGCTTTTAGTGTTTTAGTGGCTTAATTTCCATGAACAATTCAAAATGAGTCTATTTTATATATTCCCACCCCCCTGGAAGTAATACTGTTGTAGGTTTCCACTGAAGGTTTAAATCTGATTTCTAGGAACATTCTTGACATGTTGTGTATTCCATCAGCCTCTCAGATCATTCCAGAATGTTCATACATAATGACAGAACATCTCCTGCTCCTTTATCCACCCCGCACAGCTGTGTTAATTGTCTTTGACTAAAGCTCCATTGTTTATACTTGTCTAAGGAATTGTGGCCTCATCATTGACACCCCTTCACTAAGCAGACAGCAAATGGGTGTTTCAAACATTGACGCTGATGATTGCCAACTGATTTGTTGAATATCACTAAGACAGCACTGTCAAAGTATGAGGGGCTCGGTAGGGGGAAGGCTGATTACTTACAAAAAATAATATGTAAATTTAAATATTTCAGCATTCTTATTTGCTATTTGTCACCTCTCTAAGAGATGACATTTAGTACAGGAAATATTATTTTAACCAAAAGACACTGTCGTCTATAGTAGGTACCACCTTTTCAGGTTGATTCTGGGTGTAAGCTTGTTTAACAATAATCTCGAGTTTTCCAGACTGTATATTTGACTTCATCTTTATACTGTCTGCTTATATCCTTCTTGTGTCTTACTACTATGGAAAGTTGTGAGTCCTTCTTTTTTTCCCCCAGCCTTATACATGACACTTTCTCTTCTCTCCTACTTTGAACTCCTGTATGTTCTCCCAGTTTTCTGTCTCTCTCAGGGAGGCTTCAGTTCTTGCCTCTTCTACAGCCACAGTTTTGCAAAACCTAGTTGTAATCAGCAAGCTGCCTGCTGCTCAAAGCTATTAGTTGCCAGTGTTTTTAATGAACCACGCAGTTGAACATGGTGATTTAAGAGGCAGACTTAGTACTTGTTCCTCCCTAGGGCCTTGTTCTTAAACGATTCCTGTGCTATTTACTCCACTAGCATAAGGAGGGTTGACCACTACCCACCACACTTTGTGTATTACTGCATTGAATTGAAATAATGGGAAGCTTAAAACATATCAGCACATTTCAGGTAGGAAGTGCAGAAACTTCTTCCTTGAAGAAACTCACACCCTCCTCATTTCAGCCAAAGGAAATTGGTAACACCGCCATTTGCTCTGGAGTTATAAATACTGTTTTCTCCTGGGGACTAGAGGATGAGAGGGGTACAGTTAGATTTCTTTTAGGAACTGAACACATTAGAAGTAACCTGCAAAATCAATACCAATTACTTGCAAGCAAGGACTGAAAAATCATTGAAGCCATAGAGTGAGCACATAGGTGATGGCTTAAAACAAAGAAAATACAGGCATGGGTCAGGATACTCATGAAACAGGAGCGAGGTAACAGAGTTCTCTTCCATTTATTTTTATATTTTTGATCTTAATTTGTATAATCCAACAATTAGTACACTTGAAAAAGAAATGTAGACAGAGCAGCAAATAACTCAATATAAAAAGGATATTTTGCTGACTTCCTGGCAAGACTGAGGTTTGTGTTGTTTTCTAGTAAACATCAAAGCATTCAGAACGTGGATGGGTATGGCTTATCTACATAAACCAGCAAACCTCTCGTTCAATAGCCAGGCTTTCTGTGTGCCAACTTTACGTGTTTAGTGTCTCAAGATTCTATTTAGCAGAAATTCACTTTGAAAGGCCTTTAGAGGTTTAACGGCATCGTCTCTCCTTTGTTCAAAAGTCCAAAATAATGCCTTTCAGATTCCTGGGATTCTTAAGCTTGTGTCTCAGATTCAACAGAAAATAGAATTTCTTCCTTTCTCATTGTCTTCCAATACTGAGGGGAGAGGGCTGGGGAGGACGGAATGTGACTGTTAAGATACAGACCCAGAAACCTAACTCTTTAGCCTGGTCCTGATAGAGAAGCCCTCAGAGTCTCTTAAGTCTCTCTAGCCCGTTCAAGACCATGACCTATTTGTGCATGAGTGTGGGTGGATGGTTGGAGAGAGATGCTACACAATTTCCTCATAGTGCTGCTGCTGCTGCTGCTAAGTTGCTTCAGTCATGTCCAACTCTGTGCGACCCCATAGATGGCAGCCCACCAGGCTCCCCTGTCCCTGGGATTCTTCAGGCAAGAACACTGGAGTGGATTGCCATTTCCTTCTCCAATGCATGAAAGTGAAAAGTGAAAGTGAAGTCGCTCAGTCGTGTCCGACTCTTAGCGATCCCATGGACTGCAGCCTACCAGGCTCCTCCACCCATGGGATTTTCCAGGCAAGAGTACTGGAGTGGGTTGCCATCGCCTTCTCCCCTCATAGTGCACAACCCTGCTTGCAACACAAATAAGATGATATGGAGACAATGCCTATTATTAAGTCCATGTTAGAAGGAAAAAGAGTGTGTCTGTATTACCAGTGTGAATACCTCAAAAAAAAAAAAAAACTCTGTATCTCCCTGGACTACTATTTTCCTGGACTTCACTTCTGCCCTCCTTAGGCAGAGAATGGTGTGATTTTTAACACTTGGAAGATTTGTCTCAAAACACAATATCACCCAATGAAGCCCCACCCTTACTAGCTTCCTTCTGCTTTTAATTGCCCTGCCTCTAATTAACATTTAGGAAATAAGAGAAGTGAATAGTTGGCCACACAGTGCCTGAAAATAAGAGTTCTTGATAGTTGCTCGGGGGAGAACAGAACCAAGGGAAGTGTGTCACGGTGGCCATCCTGCACTGTCCATGCTGGAAGGCAGACTGGGAGAGGGGTGTGTGCTTCAGGCGAGCTCAGGAAGGGTTTAGGGTCGGATCAGCTTTGGGGAATTGAAGTAATTTTACAGGGTGTCCAAAGCACTGGTGAATTCACTTGTTGCAGATTCTGCTCAAGATCAAATCACATTTTCTCCTAATTTCCACTGAACAGTCACCTAATTTTTATTTTTTTTTAAATAAGCATTAAAAATATTGGGATTCAATAGTTATATTTACTTTTATCCTTTGAAACAAAAATAATTCTCATCCCCACTAATGTTCACTTGTTAAAAGCAAATCGAAAGAGGCAAACAATATATGCGTTTGTCTCTATGCGTTTATGCTGTTTATAGGTACTCTCAGCAGTGCCTCTGATGAGTGTTCTCCATAGCGTGAGGCCACTTGGTAGTGGAGTTTTGACCCAACAATTTATTGAGATAAGTCCTTCCTCTTCACTCAGTTGACATGTTTCATGTTATAATTGCATGTAGCGCTTTCCTTCACAATTGAAATTAGTGTAAGTTGGGCAGAACTTCAAGGAAGCTTATAATAAGGCTATAAATAGAGTTATTAGATATCGTATAGCTACATTTTGAGAGGAGAAAATAAGGTTATTGTTACTCAGGGAAAAATTCTGAAGTGTGATAGTAATTATCTTTAATAAAAATTTAAAATAAACATAAAGGGTACAAGATTTTTGCTAGGACACAGAAAGCAACAGAAATCATGTGCTTACTATGTACAGACAAAGGCACAAGGTTTATGGGCTGCAAGAAGGAAATGCATACACAGAAGATCAGATGAGGTACAGCTACTTAACAAGTGGTCAAGGTCAGGGGTACCCTGAGAGCTGTGGGCGGCAGAGATCTCTATGGATCACAGAGGCCAAGACAGGTTTTCTGGAAGAAAGATATTGAGGGAGGTAAGGAAGCTGTAGTGTAGCATATGAGAGCAGGTCTAAAAGGCAAAGATTTTGCCTGGTAAAAATGAGTTTTTTGACTACAGTTGCTGGGTTTTGCAGAAAAGAAGTAGCAGAACCTTGAGACCAGATTACACGGAGAAGTTCATCTCAGACCAAGGAGCTGTAGGCATTGTCTTTTAAGCCTGGTAGTGGAAAGGCATGGAAAGTTTGCAGGCTGGAACATATTATAATGAGTTCCACAAAGAACAGTGTGGCAGTCATGTGCAGGATGCATTTAGAGAAAAACCAAAGCCAAGAAAACTAAGAAAATGTTTTAATGGTAATTGAAAAGAATTAATTGGACTTTGTGCCTGAGATTTCTTTTAAAAAAATAGTAAAAAGAATACAAAAGGAAACTATAAGCTCTAGTTCAACAAAGTTTTAAAATTTGTAAGTGATGCTATAATCCTGTACTTTATCCAATTGTTAGAAATCCATCATTCTGATTCTGTAATTGGAAGAATTATAGAATTCTGCATCCTATTTGACATCAGTTTAACTTAAAAGATTCCCTTAAATCTCAACCAATTTGACTGTGAATAAGAATTAACTCTTAATTTGAAGTTTACTATGCACTCATAGGTGAGTTGGTAAAGAATCTGCCTGCAATGCAGGAGACCCCGGTTTGATTCTTGGGTCAAGAAGATCTCCTGGAGAAGGGATAGGCTACACACTCCAGTATTCTTGGGCTTCCTTTGTGACTCAGCTGGTAAAGAATCTGCCAGCAATGCAGGAGACCTGGGTTCAATCCCTGGGTTGAGAAGATCCCCTGGAAAAGGAAATGGCTCCCCACACCAGTATTCTGGCCTGGAGAATTCCATGGACTATATAGTTCATGGGGTCACAGAGAGTCTGACACAACCAACAAACTTTCACTTTCACTTTCATTGGCCAAAAGAATGGAAACTAAAGACCTATAGCCCATGTTCTGCATTTAATCCATAGACTTATCAGATTCAAATTTGATGACTCTGAAAACAACTATTTCATGTCTATATTTTAAGGGTTTTTTCTAATGTTTTATCAGAGATAGCAAGGAGACTTCAAACCCAAATCACTGACTGACATAATCAGCAGCCTTCTTCAACAGATAAATATCTGTGGGCTGAATGGAAATTGCTTGAAATATTTTCTAAAGTTAAAAAATAAATGGTATAGGAGATACACTTATAGCATCTACCTGGAAAATATAGGGCTTCTTGTTAAAATTTAAAGAATTCAGTTGATTCTTTCAACCATCATTATAAGTCATATCAAGAAGTGAGAAAAATATCATTAAATGGATGTGTTCCTTTAATTAACTATGGAATAAATTTTAAGGGCTGAAGTCCTTGTCAGTAATAACTTCATTAATTACTACTATTAAAAAATATCCTGGTGCCAAATGCTTTCTTCATTTTGCCCATCCTTGGTGGGGTAATAGATGGAGCTAGGACTTCTGAGTCAAGTGGCTCTCTCTCTGAATCCTGCCAAACCCTCCCTAGCTGTATGGTTTGGGCAATCCACTTAACCCCTATGAAAAAATCTTACCAAGTGGTCGTGTAAGTAGCACATAATACATGTAGCATGCTTAGCACACAGCCAGGCACATAGTTACTCAGTAAATATTTGTTAAATAAATGTTTATTTTCACTCTAAATAGACTGGGCTGCTAGATTTCCTAAACAAATTAGATTATAAAACTTCTCAAGTGATTCTTTCTTCATATTTAGTGGAGAAAAGAGGAAAGAGATTTGCAAAATAATTGAATATGTTATTTACATTTGGAAACTTTTTCCCCAAGCTTTGGGTTGGGAGTTTGATGGGGGGGAGGTCTTAGATCCACAGGAAAAAATAAACAGCTTCCATATTCCTAGCTATATCCTCACAGAATCCGAGAAGTTTAGAAGAAAATGAATAAAAAAGGAAGAGAGAAAATTGCTGGCAAGATTGCTAACTAATTGTCCCCCCAGGCCAAGACAAGTAACCAGATGCTTCCTTGGCTTAAACCCATCATTTATTTAATTGAAGATAATGTACATTTCTATTACTGGAGAGTGAAAGGGATAAGGAGATTTCCTTAAAGAAAGCACCCATTCTACCATCCTTAAGTTTTCTGATGTAACCTATGCTTTTAAGATCCATACAGGGGAAGGAAAGAGATGTATTTGGGGGAAAATTTATTTCTAGACTTAGGCCGTTGATGGGTGAGGAAAGAACATTGAAAGAAAGAGGAGAAATGGGTGGGTGTAGTGTACCTATTTATTAATCAGATCTGAAGCTGTGCGTTTAGGTGCACAGGTACACAGCAGTGCTTTGCTCACCTGTGCTCATTTCCTGTGGAATCACTCTCACCTCGGGGCCAGGGCACTGCGCTCGGGTTAATACAGGACATAGGGAGCAGGCACCACTGGACTCAGGTTGCCTTGTTTCCTAGCACAGTGGGCTGAGGCATTTCATTCAATATCCCTGAGCTTCACTTTCCTCATATGTAAAATGAGCCTCATAGAGAGGATGTAAGGAATCAAGGATTACCATATTCTTCCATTCTATGACACACAGGTTTCCACTTTAATTGGGACAATTCTTAAAATCAGTACTATATCCATTGGTGAGGATCAGATCAGATCAGATCAGTCGCTCAGTCGTGTCTGACTCTTTGTGACCCCATGAATCGCAGCATGCCAGGCCTCCCTGTCCATCACCAACTTCCGGAGTTCACTCAGACTCACGTCCATCGAGTCAGTGATGCCATCCAGCCATCTCATCCTCTGTCGTCCCCTTCTCCTCTTGCCCCCAATCCCTCCCAGCATCAGGGTCTTTTCCAATGAATCAACTCTTCACATGAGGTGGCCAAAATACTGGAGTTTCAGCTTTAGCATCATTCCTTCCAAAGAAATCCCAGGGCTGATCTCCTTCAGAATGGAGGTTGGACCTCCTTGCTGTCCAAGGGACTCTCAAGAGTCTTCTCCAACACCACAGTTCAAAAGCATCAATTCGGATAGAGTGATACAAAAAAATAATAGACATGATCCAGTAATTGGCATCTGAGTTTGACAAATCGCATGAAGGTCATAAAACCAAAGGGCTCATCATAACATCTGCAGTATAATAAGCAAAAAGCACGTGGTTTGGGGATGATGCTGAACTGTACTGTCACTGCACTGTGAGGCACCATGCAGAGCAGTCACCCCCTCCACAGAAACTCTCACTTCACTGGTACTTACACTAATGCCATTCAGAATGTACTCTGTGAAAGAGTAATTAAAATCTCAAATGTCCTAGTTTCTCTAATCACCTAAAGAGTCGTAATATTCTAATGCAAAAAAATAGTCAGGTCATGAGTATTGAGGGTCTGTGCTATGCTTGGCACTCTGCTAGGCATGAGTTTTTTATTATTTTTTTTCTAATATGGCTTTCACATGATTTAATTTCACAACCACCAACAGCACCATATGGCAAATTCCCCATTTCCTGTAAAATAATTTACTGAGGCATTTGTGTGTTCAAGTGACCGAACTCTGTATGCTGAATTTTTCTCAAGGTTTCTTCAGGACATCAGAACATAATGGGGAGTTTTTTTTTCAGGTGGCCCTCTACCAACTGGTTATGAAATTGGATCAGCTGGAGGCAAGAACAGATGGGGTTGAGCAGCAGATGGAAAGATCCTGTTTAGGATATGCAGAATCACTCTGGCAAAATCAATCATGCCACGGGAGTTAGTTTCAGTTTGGTTAAAGAAAATGAAGAAGTAAACAACTGAGTTTCTGGGAAATTAATATGGGCTCACACTTTAGAAATAGTCTTGATTAAGTGTCAATAAGACAAATGAGCTAATGATGTTGAATTAGAAGTTTTAAAATATCGTGTTTGTCAAGGACAATAGTTCTCTTTATTTGGTGCTTACTAAATGCCAGGCACTTTATGTAGATACCTCATTCAATCCTCATAAAAACCCCATGAGACAGGCATCATTCCCATTTTACAAATGATGAAACTGAAGCATTAAGTAAATCGATCAAGGTCACATAACTCTAGCTAACAGAGCCAGGATAGGAACTTGTCTGACTTGAAAGCAATTTAATAGTACAATTCATGACCCCTCTACTGTACCACCTTCCAGTGTTAAATGATGTGTATGCAAGAAAAATTAGAAGAGAAAATGGTCAATTTGCTGAAATCCTAGGTGTTTCCCACAGTAAGTATTAGAATACGTTGTTGTTGTTGTCCAGTTGCAAAGTCGTGTCCAACTCTTTGTGACTCCATGGACTGAATGTAGCCCACCAGGCTCCTCTGCCCATGGGATTTCCCAGGCAAGAATATTGGAGTGGGTAGCCATTTCCCTTCTCCAGGGGATGTTTCCAACCCAGAGATCGAACCCATATCTCCTGCTTTGGCAGATGGATTCTTTACCATTGAGTCACCAGGGAAGCCCCAACAATCAGAATAGGTTTAAGATAATCCTGAATGATTCCTAGAGTACCTACCTGAATCCTGGTGGGAAATACAGAGCAATCACAATGGCC
Source organism: Bos indicus (assembly GCF_029378745.1). Lineage (NCBI taxonomy): Eukaryota > Metazoa > Chordata > Mammalia > Artiodactyla > Bovidae > Bos > Bos indicus. The sequence goes on from NC_091763.1 coordinate 111,558,827, forward strand.
ACTGGCCCGTAGTGAAGAAGCAGCCCACAGGGGCCACACAGAACTGCAGTGAGTCACATGTGCTCCCTCCCTGTAGGGGGAGCCTAAAACTCTCCCAGAATCCTGGAGCCATGCTGATCCAGAAGTGGATCTCTGTAGAAACCTCAGGCCAGAAGAGTGCTGGTACCCATTTAGCCAAAACACACTGTGAAGAATTTTGCTTGCATTCAACAAACCTGTGAACCTGAAGATGTGGGCGACTTGGACTACCCTCTTTCTTCAAAACTCTAGATAATCCAGAAAGAAGAAAAGTCATTTCAGTCCAAATATTTATGCTGCTCTAACTTTGGAGCAAGAATGGGAAATAGAAGGGAATCATCATTAATTGATTGCCTGCTATTTGTCAGGCACTGGGCAGACTAAATAATTGGTTGGAGGAAAGAAAAGTTAAGGCCACAGATGGAGACAGATCTGCCAAGCACCATCCTCTTTATGCATTATTTCATTTCATATAATGTTCTCTGATATCACCAAGTTCCTGTTGACTTCTAAGCTATGTTTTTCTGCTCAACCAAGTATTCAAGAGGCAGGTACTGCTTATAAATAAGCAGCACATAAGCCCATTCTCTAAGAAAAATAGCAGAAACAGCAAGTATATCCTCTTAAGCAACTAAATTTCTTTCTCTGACTTATTTTCCTCAAACAAAACAAGATTTTGCTATTTCCATTACCATAGTCTTGCTGTTCATGCAGAGAAATCACAAAAATCCTTGAGCCTTCAAGAAAGTAGAGGAATTCTTATTAAATATGAGAGTGAATAATCTTTTCAGATGCAACTATGCCTACAGTGTGAAAACAGTAAATGTTTTGGGAGTGCAAACATGAATTAAAGCCATAGGTGTTATGCATTATAGACATTAAATTAATAATAAATCAGTAACTGATAGTTTTTTGTAAAAATAAGAGTATGGATACACAAGGTATAAGATGATATTTTAACAATCTATCATTATGTTTGTTTTCTGGGACACTAAAAACAATTACATGTCATGAACCATACCTTGAAAATAAACGCATTGAAGAATAAAATGTAAAATATAATTTAATGAATTTTGAGACATAAATTTTTTATATTGCATTATTTCTGATTTTTTTTTTCATTTTAGGTTCAGAACAATGTGTCTTGCACTCATTTGCTGCCAGATGTCAGTTCTGATACAGTAGGCATTGTTTACACACTTGTGAACATCAGAACTTGGAGAATGCATGTCAGCATTTCGCAGGAAAATTCCAAACACAATAATTGTGCTCTTATTATCCTGGGGATAATGTGTTTAACAATATAATGGAAGCAAGAGTGAAAAAGGGGTCTAGCTCTGTGTCATTGCAAAATGGCTTATGAGCCCAGTACCAAAGTATTTTAGTTACTTAAAAGATTTGTTTAAGAAGTGTTATGTCACCTTATCTCTTGATGGCATAGAGATTTATATTTAAAAGCTTTTTTATTAAAAAATTAACTTTAAGTCAAAACATGACTCATTTTGATATTTGGCAAAACTAATACAATTATGTAAAGTTTAAAAATAAAATAAAATTAAAAAAAAAAAAAACATGACTCAAAGAGTCAAAGTGAAAGAAGTTTTAGAAATATCTTAACCAATTTATTATATATATATATATATATATGCAAGAAATAATTTTAAAAACTAGTGAGAATAAAGTCAGAAAGAGTTCTCTCAATAAACATAAAAATTATTTTTTGACCACTTGAAAGAATTCAACATCCATTTGTGATAAAAATAAAAAACTCTCATCAAAGTTAGAGTGAACATATCTCAACATAAGACCATTTATGACAAATCTATAGCTAACATAATACTCAGCCACTCAATGGCAAAAAAGCAAAAAACTTTTTCTCTAAAATCAGGAACAAGACAAGGATGTCCACTCTCCTCACTCCTATTTACCATAGTATTGGAAGTCCTAGCTATAGCAGTCAGATAAGAAAAAGAAATAAAAACATATCCAAATTGGAAGGAAAGAAGTAAAACTGTTACTGTTGGCAAATTATATGGTACTAACATATAAAATGCTAAAGACTCCACAAGAAAACTATTAGAACTAATAAATTCAGTTAAGTTTCAGGATGCAATATTGATATACAGGTTTTTGTTACTTCTCTATATACTAATAATTATCAGAAAGAAAAAGCATGAAGATGGCTCCATTTAAAATCATATCAAAAAGAATAAAATATCTAGGAATTAACTTAGTCAAAGAGGTGAAAGACTTATACTCCAAAAATCATAAAACATTTAAGAAGGAATTTGGAAATAATACAAAGAAATGCGAAGATAACCTGTACTCTTGCACTGGAGAACTAATATTGTTAGAGTTCCATACAACCCAAAGCAATTTACAGATTTAATGTGATCCCTATCAAAGTACCCATGACATTTTTCACGGAAGTAAAATAAGTAATCCTAAACTTTATGTGGAACCACAAAAGACCCCAAATTGCCAAAGCAATCTTGAGAAAAAAGAACAAAACTGGAGGTATAATACTTTCTGACTTCAGTCCGTACTACAAACCTACAGTAATCAAAACATCATGGTACTGGCACAAAAACAGATATACAGGTCAGTAGAACAGAATAGAGACCCCAGAAATAAACCTATGCACTTACGGTGAATTTACCTAATACAAAGGAAACAAGAGTATACAATAGAGGAAAGACACTCTTCTCAATAAGTGGAACTGGGAAAACTGGACAGATACATGTGAAAGAACGAGATTAGAACTTTCATTCACTCCATATACAAAAATAAACTCTAAATGGATTAAAGGCATAAATATGTAAGACTTGCAATGATAAGACTCCTAAAAGAGAACATAGGCAGAATACTCTTTGACATAAATTGTAGCAATATTGTTTGGATCTGTCTCCTAAGAAAAAAAAATTTTAAAAACGGACATTATAAATCAACTGTACTTCAATAAAATAAACATACAAATGGCCATAATTAAACTTAAAATTACTACACAGCAAAGTAAACCATCTACAACACAGAGTGAAAAAACTTATTGCATGGGGGACAATATTTGCAAATGATAAGACTGATAAGGGGCAAATATCCCCCCAAATACATAAACAGTTCATACAGCTCAACATCAAAAGGCCAAACAACCTGATTTAAAAATGGGCAGTATGAGACTTTCCCGCCTGTCCAGCGGTTAGGACTTGGCACTTTCACTGACTTCAATCCCTATTCAGGGAACTAAGATCTTTAAAGCCCTGCAGTGCAGCAATAAAAAAAGAAAAGAAATGTGCTGAAGACGTGAATAGGCATTTTCGCACAGAAGACATAGAGATAACCCCACAAGCACGTGAAAGGGTGCTCAACATTGCTACTCATCAGAGAAATGTAAATTAAAACCACAATGAGATATCACCTCACCCCTGTCAAAATGACTATCATCAAAGAGACCACAAATAACAAATGCTGGCAAGGATGTGGAGAAAAGGGAACCCTCAAATGGTATTGGTGGAATGTAAATTGGTGCAGCCACTATGGAAAACAATATCGAGGATTCTCAAAAAACTCGATAAACTAGATACAGAACTACCGTATGATCCAGTAATTCCACTCCTAGGCATAAATCCAAGAAAAAAGGGAAAGACTAATTTGGAAAGATATAACTTTAAATAGAGTGCAGCCTATAAAAATATTGAATCACTGTTATGTACCTGAAACTAATATAGTATTGCAAATCAACTATACTTCATAAAAAAGTAAACAGCAAAACAAAATGTATTTTGTCAATAAGCATGTTTGTTCAAAATTTTTTTCGTTTCTTCAAAATATAGTACTTTGAAGTGACAAAATGTATTCCCTTTATTTGGCAGTGTTTTTTCTTGTTTTTTTTTTTTTTTTCCATAAAACTATAATTACTGATATCATAGATATACATAGATATATGGTATATAAAAGAGCATTAGGAGATGGTCTATAAATCCAGAGATGTATGACACAGTAGAAATCTTGGACTGGTTCTATAATTAAGTGGCTGAGTAACCTTGAGCAAGTCACTTAGTTGCTCTGTGCCTCACCTGTGAAATGAGGAGCTGTGCTAGGTGATACTTGGGCCTTAAGAAAAGAATGGACATAAGGAGACAGCTGAGTCAGTCATGAAAATAGAACCTGCTCTAGATATCCCAGGAAGGAAGAGCAGTAACCTAGAGGATTAAACGCTCACTCAAATAAAGGAAAGGCCGAAATAACCAAGGTCAAGGAGACCACGGCTGTCTCTTAGCTTCTTCACTGCCTACCAATGAATTGGACTCTGCTTCTTAGCCTCCAGGTCAGGAATTACAGGAAAATTCCACGAATAGTCACAGCCGCCTACAGCACCCATAAGAGAATTTCTAGAGGCTGCCACAAAACCTTGAGTGTCCCAAAACCCACACATCCACAGAGCGCCGCTCACACATGTACTTCTTTGCCACCGCCCAGATCTCAAAGGCTTCTCACTGGTAGACTCTGAAAGGGCACGCTGCTGACAGGGCATCTTGGAAGACGTGTTGCCAGGCTACCAGTCCTTGGGCTGGGGGGAGATGGTTGAAGGGGAGGGAGGTGCTGAGTATCATGGACACCCTGGCCCGAGGACTAGGGGTGTGATGACAGTGCAGCCAAGCAAGATGTAAGGGAGGCATGCAGATACATTCAGAAGTCACGCAGGGGAAGGTCTGCATCAGAAATTTGCTTCAAAGGAAGAAGTGAAAGATTAGATATGGATTTTTTCCTTTCACACTAGCAAGTCAATGTAATCTATAAATCAAGTCTCTTGGGCTCTTCTACTGACTATCATGTTCTTTTTCTCTGTCTCTCTTGTAACTGGGAACAATACGCCTGCCCCCTCATAGTGCAAGAATAATGATTTGCTGGCAGAAGCTCCGTGAATCAGCCTTTGCACGGAACATGTTATATTGTTTGGGAACCCAGCTAAAATTTTCCATAACTGCTTTAAAAGTGATTTCCATTTAGAGCTAGGTGGAACAAATTCCTGCTGCTGGCTAAATCTTCTTTTTCTATGAACAGAGTCTCATAAAAAGGACTATTGCTCTTTTGTACATCTTTTTCTGTGATGCATTTTTGTGTTGGGGGTCTATGAAGGAAGCTATCTAAAAATGCATTATGTTGTAAAAATATCCTCGTAACTCTACCAGAATTCAACTTTTTCATAGTTGTCTTTCTTCCCCCTTTACATCTTTTTCAATTACGCCTTTCCCTTTGGTACACTGCCAGATTAATGTTTCCGGGTCTTTCATAGACGCCTACAATGACTGAAAGAATCCATCTTCCACCTTTGAAATCCTCATTACACCCCAGCAGTTTGCTGACTGCACGAACCCAGACCCCAGATATAGGCAGAGAGAGTGACTTTCAATAGGAAACCTAACATTATCAGTAGGTGAAACTCAACTATTTTTTATGATACATAAATATAATAGGCATCCCTTCAAGCCGATTTCTGGTGTGTATCTAAGTTATGTTATGGCAGACCTCAGCTGATAAAAATGCTGCTATTGATTTAGTACATGCTACCGACTTAGCTTATCTCAACATTTTATTGTTGTTATGTTTATTTTAAGCCGTACAAAGGTCCATATTTTCTTTATAAGTCAGCTGAATCAGAAACTTCTCTCTCTGCCTGTTCACACCTTCTTCTAACTTTTTAACTGCAGGGCCAAACTAACTTCACCTAGGGACTGATTTTCTACTAACGGTGACAAAAGGCTTGCATCGGCTTCCAAAGTGTCACTGTGTTATTATCATCCAGTGGAATAGCCCCTAAAAAAGTGTTAGTCTCGGGACTTCTCTAGCAGCCCAGTCGTTAAGACTTCGCCTTCCAATGCCAGAGGTGTAGGTTCAGTCCCTGTCAGAGAGGTATGATCCCGCATGCCTTGTGGCCAAAAAATGGGAACATAAACAACAGAAGCAGCATTGTAACTAATTCAATAAAGACTTTTAAAATGGTCCACATTAAAATAAAATTATCTTAAGAAATGTTAGTCTCTGTGCAAGGATGTGGTGAGCCACAAGCTAGAGATGACCAGTTGGGACACAGAGTAGGGATCCAGCTACACAGGTCAGGGAGGACCCCAGCAACATCTCCACTGACCAAGAGGAGAAAGATGCAGCGATTCTAAGGCAGGAAGATCAGGAGCCAAAAAAGTCAGCATGGGTAAAGAAAAGTGAGCAGAACCATGAATAGGGTCATGAAGTTATCTATCCATCAAAGAAATATAGAGAGCTGCAACACAAGTGGCAGTCAAGAATAGCACTGAAACATGTATATTACCATATGTGAAACAGATCGCCAGTCCAGGTTCAATGTGTGAGACAAGGTGCTCAGGGCTGGTGCATTGGGATGATCCAGAGGGATGGGATGGGGAAGGAGGTGGGAGGGGTTTTCAGGATGGGGAACACATGTCCACCCATGGCGGATTCATGTCGATGCATGGCAAAAACCACTACAATTTTGTAAAGTAATTAGCCTCCAATTAAATAAATTTTAAAAAAAAGAGGAACTCCTTTTAAGGGTGGGAAAATGAGGCTCAGAAGTGATTAAGCATCATACACCAGGCAGTGGCCCACCAAGATGAGACTGATGTCAGTACAGTCTAACACTTGACTCTGTAGAATCTGTTCTCTATAGCAACAGCAAACAGATAAGGAGAACTGATATGAACCATATAGAGTAACTCACAACTCCAATAACTGGTTGAAAAGAAACATTTTTTTTGTGCTGTGCTTAGTCGCTCAGTCATGTCCGACTCTTTGTGACCCAATAGACTGTAGCCCAGTAGGCTCCTCTGTCCACAGGGATTCTCCAGCAAGAATACTGGAGTGGGTTGCCATGCCCTCCCTCCAGGGGATCTTTCCAATTCAGGGATCAAACCCAGGTCTCCTGCAGTGCAGGCGAATGCTTTAACAACTGGGAAGCCACCAGGGAAGCCCAATAACTTGTTAAAAATAAATAAATTTAAAAATAAAAATACTATTTTAGTAGCTTGAATTGTGTCCCCGGCAAAAAGATATGTCCTAAAGTCCAGTTTCTGTGAATGTGACCTAGTTGGAAATAGGATCTTTGCTGATGTAATGAGGTTAACGATCTTGGGCTGAGTCTGCCCCCAATCCAGTGACTGGTATCCTTACAGGAGAAAGGACAGGGGGCACTTGACAGAGATACAGAAAAGAAGGCCATAGGAAGAACCATGTGAAAAGCGAAACAGGGTTTGAGATTATGCGGCCATGCACCAGGAGCCATCCAGAGGCAAGGGGCATTTCCCCCTCCAGCCTCCAGGGGGAGCGCTGCCCTCCAAGCATCTGTGGTTTCTGATTCCCAGCCTCCAGCACTGTGAGAGAAGGCATTTCTGTTGATTTAAGCCACCAAGTTTGTGGTGCTTTGTTGCAGTAGCCCAAGGAAGCAGATACAATTATGAATACAGATACAATCATGAATGCTTCCGAAGTAAAAAAAAAAAAAAAAAATCTGGGAAGATGGTTTAGTATTTCCAATAGTTATTTTTTAATTAATTTTAATAACATGCATGTGTGCAGGAGCCTCCGGAGATTGCATTCAATCCGTGAGTTAGGAAGATCTCCTGGAGTAGGAAATGGCCACCCATTCCAATATTCTTGCCTGGAAAATCCCACATAACGAGGAGCCTGCCAAGCTACAGTCCATGGTTTTGAAAGTCAGACACAACTGAGTGAGCACCTCAAATGGCCTTGCTTTTAACTTTAATATTGGGAGTAACTATACATGTAAGGGCTCTTCTGAATGTTTCCACCCTAAAGTCCTAAACATTTAACATTGACCTAAAAGTCCCTCCTCACTTCCCCAGCCCCATTCCCTCCCAACTTCCCTGCCCCTGATGTTTCAGGCACACCAGTCTCTCTCAGCCCACAAATACACCAATGCACTCCCACCTCAGGCTTTGCCTCCTGCTTCTCTCCTAGTTGTCACACCCGTTTGCCACCCAACACCTCCTTCCCCAGTGTGAAATCAGCTCCGAAAGCATCACTGTTTAGCAGCCCCTACTGCCTCTTTAGGGCTTCCCAAGTGGCACGGGTGGTAAAGAACCCAAATGGTATGGACCTAACAGGAGCAGACGATATTAAGAAGAGGTGGCAAGAATACACAGAAGAACTGTACAAAAAAGATCTTCACAACCAAGATAATCACGATGGTGTGATCACTCACCTAGAGCCAGACATCCTGGATTGTGAAGTCAAGTGGGCCTTAGAAAGCATCACTACGAACAAAGCTAGTGGGGGTGATGGAATTCCAATTGAGCTGTTTCAAATCCTGAAAGATGATGCTGTGAAAGTGCTGCACTCAATATGCCAGCAAATTTGGAAAACTCAGCAGTGGCCACAGGACTGGAAAAGGTCAGTTTTCATTCCAATCCCAAAGAAAGGCAATGCCAAAGAATGCTCAAACTACCGCACAATTGCACTCATCTCACACGCTAGTAAAGTCATGCTCAAAATTCTCCAAGCCAGGCTTCAGCAATACGTGAACCATCAACTTCCAGATGTTCAAGCTGGTTTTAGAAAAGGCAGAAGAACCAGAGATCAAATTGCCAACATCCACTGCATCATTGAAAAAGCAAGAGAGTTCCAGAAAAACATCTATTTCTGCTTTATTGACTATGCCAAAGCCTTTGACTGTGTGGATCACAATAAACTGTGGAAAATTCTGAAAGAGATGGAAATACCAGACCACCTGACCTGCCTCTTGAGAAACCTATATGCAGGTTGGGAAGCAACAGTTAGAACTGGACATGGAACAACAGATTGGTTCCAAATAGGAAAAGGAGTATGTCAAGGCTGTATATTGTCACCCTGCTTATTTAACTTCTATGCAGAGTAATCATGAGAAACGCTGGGCTAGAAGAAGCACAAGCTGGAATCAAGATTGCCGGGAGAAATATCAATAACCTCAGATATGCAAATGACACCACTCTTATGGCAGAAGGTGAAGAGGAACTAAAAAGCCTCTTGATGAAAGTGAAAGTGGAGAGTGAAAAAGTTGGCTTAAAGCTCAACATTCAGAAAATGAAAATCATGGCATCTGGTCCCATCACTTCATGGGAAATAGATGGGGAAACAATGAAAACAGTGTCAGCCTTTATTTTTTTGGACTCCAAAATCACAGCAGATGGTGACTGCAGCCATGAAATTAAAAGACGCTTACTCCTTGGAAGGAAAGTTATGACCAACCTAGATAGCATATTCAAAAGCAGAGACATTGCTTTGCCAACAAAGGTCCGTCTAATCAAGGCTATGGTTTTTCCAGTGGTCATGTATGGGTGTGAGAGTTGGACTGTGAAGAAAGCTGAGCACCAAAGAATTGATGCTTTTGAACTGTGGTGCTGGAGAAGACTCTTGAGAGTCCCTTGGACTGCAAGGAGATCCAACCAGTCCATTCTGAAGGAGATCAGTGCTGGGATTTCTTTGGAGTAAATGATGCTAAAGCTGAAACTCCAGTACTTTGGCCACCTCATGCGAAGAATTGACTCATTGGAAAAGACTCTGATGCTGGGAGGGGTTTGGGGCAGGAGGAGAAGGGGACGACAGAGGATGAGATGGCTGGATGGCATCACTGACTCGATGGATGTAAGTCTGAGTGAACTCCAGGAGTTGGTGATGGACAGGGAGGCCTGGCATGCTGTGATTCATGGAGTCCCAAAGAGTCAGACACAACTGAGCGAATGAACTGAACCAGGAGACATAAGATACTAGGGCTGAATCCCTGGGTCTGGAAGATCCTCTGAAGGCGGGCATGGCAATCTTGCCTGGAGAATCTCATGGAACGAGGAGCCTGGTGGGCTATATCGTCCAGTGTCTCAAAGAGTTTGACACGACTGAATGACTTAGCGTGCCTGAACATGCCGACTCTTTAAAATAAATCAGCCTCCCCCTCACTTTATCAGGTATCCTAACACCTTTCCATCCCCTCAGAGTAATCATCACTGTTTGTAATTCCCACTGACAACATTTCTATATTGTGTGTGTGTTTCACCAGTCTGCAGCTCCATGAGCCCAGGCACAGGACTCTGCTCAGAACCAGTGCAGTAGCTGACAGATAACAGGCCAACATAAATATTTGGTAAATAGATGAGTGGTAATGTTTAGACTTGCATGAAGTTATGGTCCATTATTTACACTTCAGCTTCTTCATGGTTCACACTTACAGCTGTCTGAGTCTCAGCGTATAAAATTGAAACTGTAGGAAAATGAGTGTGCTGTGCTTAGTCACTCAGTCATGTCTGACTTTTTGAGACCCCCATGGTCTGTAGCCTGCCAAGCACCTCTGTCCATGGAATTCTCCAGGCAAAAATAACTGGAGTGGGTTACCATGCCTTCCCCCAGGGGATCTTCCCTACCCAGGGATCAAACCCAGGTCTCCTGCATTGCAAGCAGATTCTTTATTGCCTGAGCCACACATAGTCATAGCCCCCTTACTAATATATTTTAATGATGTCTTTCTTTTTCCCCTGTGAATTTTTTCATAAGTGAAATTCCACTCTGTCCCAAAGGCATTTTATAAATAAGTCAACATAACTATAGGGGCTCTAAGAACTCACGGTCATTTTACCATGGTGTTGATTTTCTTGGAAATGCCAACTTGCTCTGATTACCTTTATTCATGAGTGGAATTGGTGAGCATTTGTTGGTCATCCAGTAGATTCCAAAGATTATATTCCAAAGTATCCTAAAATCTATCGATGAGAAAAGAAGCTAACCAAAGCAGTAAGGAAGGTAAGCGTTACGGCAGTGGCTCTGCAGAGTAAAGACCGAAGCGGTGAAGCACAGGGATGAGAGTAAAGGACTGGATGAGACCAGGCTGTGGGCGTCATAGGAATATTTCCAGAGGCAGCGCTCTAGTTGTTGTTCTTGTTCAGTCGGTAAGTTGTACCCGAGTCTTAGCCAAAGTATTGAAACTTCAGCTTCAGCACCAGTCCTTCCAATGAATATTCAGGATTGATCTCCTTTAGGATGGACTAGTTTGATTTCCTTGCAGTCCAAGGGACTCAAGAGTCTTCTCCAACACCACAGTTCAAAAGCATCAATTCTTCAGCACTCAGCTTTCTTTATAGTCCAACTCTCCCATCCATACATGACTACTGGAAAAACCATAACTTTGATTATACAGTCAAATGACTTTGTTGGCAAAATTATGTCTCTGCTTTTTAATACACTGTCTAGGTTTGTCATAGCTATTCTTACAAGAAGCAAGAGTAGCTCTGAAGGTTAGTCTCAAATGAAGAGTGGGAGAAAGTGGATAAAGATATAAAGGTTGGTCTAGGGCAGGTCCTCCTTGGCATTTTGCATCTCTGACCATGAGATGCCAGCGTGGCAAGCAAGATGAGATTCTCCAGACATTGCCAAATATCCCCTGAAATGCCACATCCCCCCACTTGAGAGCTGTGCCTTGGGGCAGAGAAGATCTGAGTAACTGAGCATTTTCACAGAGCTCTTTCGAGGAGTGCCCAGAGGACTATGGAGGGAGATGAGGGGCAAGGTAAGATACAGTCTTAAACAGGAGTTTCACGTGTTAAGCTAAGGTGTTTAGAACCTTATCCCGAAAGCTCTTGTGGGGAATGGAAGGATTTTAAATAGAGGAGAAATAAGGGTCACTTTGTGTTTAAGAAAAATCACTCTGGTTGCCATTGTTTTTGTTCAGTCACTCAGTTGTGTTCAACTCTTTGCGACCCCATAAATTGTAGCACTCCAGGCTCCTCTGTCCTCCACTATCTCCTGGAATTCGCTCAACTTCATGTCCATAGAGTCAGTGATGCCATCCAAGCATCTCATCCTGTGCCACTCTCTTCTCCTCCTGCCCTCAATCATTCCCAGCATCAGGGTCTTTTCCAATGAGTTGGCTCTTCATATTGGAATAGTATTGGAACTTCAGCTTTAGCATTAGACCTTCCAGTGAATATTCAGGGTTGATTTCCTTTAGGATTGACTGGTTTCCTCTCTGTGCAGTCCATGGCATTCTCAAGAGTCTTCTCCAGCATCAAGATTCGAAGCTGGTTGCCATGGAAAGGATGAATTGATTAGGGGCCAGATGTAGGTTGTAATCCAGTAGAGCAGTGATGAGTGAGGATGACAAGTAAAGGGAGGTATGAGACTCAGATCAAACCTCTAGGACTTTGTCCAGGATGGTGTCTAGATTCTTGGCTGGGATGAACAGAAGGTGGTAACATAAGTGTTCTCTAATAGCAGTTGGAAATTAAGCCCCATGAATCTATGAATAGAGAAACTATTCTGAGGCTTGAACACAGAAATCACTTGCAAAGTTTTTTAAGTGTAATCTAGGTGAACTCATGGTGTAAAAATACAAATAGCTTTACCTAAGGCTTCAAATTCAATTAGGCCTTCAGCAAAGATTCCTTGAGCAAACTGTCAAAAAAAATTATTAGTTTTAAAAGTAATCAATATAATAGAAAACCTTAGTAAATTTCGCCACCACCACCTGCCCCCTGCTCAAGCAATATCTTAGACAAGTGAGGCAAACGCAAATTGAAGAATTGAAGCCATTTTTCTTTCTTGATTATACAGAAAATTGTCTCATTTCTTTGCTTTACTTTCTGAGTCTATATCATGATAACAGAAAAAAATGGCATGTTTGGATATTTTTAAGTAGCTGGATCTTTGACAATACTAAGGTAAGTGACTGTCAACAGAAACCCCTAGCATTTGGCAAAAGTTCTGTTTCCATTCAGCCATTCTTGGTCTACGAGGTGCATCCTTTTTGTGAGAACGGACCAGAGAGAATTTTGTGAGCCCCTACTCTAGAGGGAGGAGAACAGTTTCTGAAGAGGCTTCCCAGCTGGATAGCACTGTGAAATACGAAAAGGCAACTGACAACACAAGACGAAGCACAGTCGCTTTCATAGACTGTGCTGCAGAAAAGTTCCCTGCTGCCAATTTCACCAAGCTATCAGGGGCTTCCCTGGTGGCTCAGCAGCAAAGAATCTGCCTGCAGTGCAGGGAATGCAGGAGACACAGGTCTGATCCTAGGTTGGGAAGATCCCCTGGAGGAGGATACAGCAGCCTACTCCAATATTCTTGCCTGCAGAAGCCTGGTGGGCTACAGTCCATAGGGTCACAGAGTTGGACATGACTGAGAGACAGAGCATACATGAGTGTTCCTTACTCTTCAACAAGAGAAATGTAGGAAATTCAAGGATTTGAATGGTGGTCTGAGAAAATGTGGGCTAAGTTCAAAACAAATATTTTAGCTGCAAATTATTATACAACTGAAAAGGCTTTAGCTAAAAATATGGTCTAGATTTACCCTTATGCCAACATCCAGGTTGTGACTAGGAGATTGAGCAGTTTCCAAAGGAGTCATTCAAATTGCAGCAAGAATGTTAAGATCATCTAAAATCTTCAAGAATGCCTAAAAGGTATTCATACATAAATAGGTTTAAATGGATTTTCAATGTGTTGATTAACTGCATTTACAATTATTGGGCTTCAGTGACATAAAAAGATAGAAATTCTTACTAATCCAGATAATGATATATGCTTTCTTTTAAAAATCATCAACCTGAATATCTTTAAAATATCACACATTTAACAAAACAGTTTGTGTGTGAGTGCTGTTATGTCCGACTCTTTGGGACCCCATGGACTGTAGCCCACCAGGCTCCTCTGTCCATGGGATACTCCAGGCAAGAATACTGGAGTGGTTGCCACACCCTTCTCTAGAGGATCTTCCCAACCCAGGGATCAAACCTGGGTCTCTGTGTCTCCTACACTTGCAGAGGCAGATTTTTTACCACTGGTGCCACCTGGAAGCCCGACAAAACAGTTTAAGTCATAAATCAAGCTAATTCAGAAATTAAAAATTATAAAAACACAGTTCACACTGATCAACCTTATAATTCTTTAATATTTCTAAAATACACACTTTTTTTTCATGTCATATATGCCACACAACATGCTTGGTGTGTTAAATGCATAGCTCATTTGCTCTTCACGACCATGGAGGTAGACAGAAGATTATTCCCATTTTACTGAAAATGATGTTAACATCCCAATGAAATAATTCACCAAAGGTCAAACAGCTGGAAACTGGCCAGCCCCCCATTAGGGGGGCTGGATTCCCAGGTGGCTCAGTGGTAAAGAATCCATCTGCCAATGCAGGAGACACAGGAGACGAGGGTTCAATCCCTGGGTCTGGAAGATCCTCTGGAAGAAGAAATGGCAACCCAGTGCAGTATTCTTGCCTGGGAAATCCCATGGACAGAGGAACCTGGAGGGCTACAGTCCATGGGGTCTCAAAGAATCAGACACGACTGAACGACTAAGCATGCACAATTAGGGGAGAGTATTTCCCTGATATTTTATAAGAAACAAAAGAAACACAAGCGATAAGTTCACTGGTGGATTTTGAATAAAATTTTGATAAAGACAAGTTGTTATGGATACATCAAATAGTACAGGCTGTTCTCAGATGGAAGAAGGACTATCTGGATGACCCCACAGAGTGCTGGATTTATCTCCACATCTGTATATTAATAATACTGTGTGTGTGTTTGTGTGTGTGTGTGCGCGCGTGTGCACACAGTCATATCTGACTCTTTGCAACCCCATGAACTATAACCCACTAGGCTCCTCCGTCCATGGAATTTTCCAGGCAAGAATGCTGGAGTTGGTTGCAATTTCCTAGTCCAAGGGATCTTCCCAACTCAGGGATTGAACCCGCATCTCCTGCATTGGCAGGTGGATTCTTTACCACTAGCTCTACCTTTACATCAATAATACTGTTACTTCGAATAGCTGTGGTAACTACACTCATCTCTGAGGGCAAGGGGAAGACAATAATTTTAACAATTTTAAAATAATTTTTGAATACTTAGATATTTTACTTCCATGCCAAATATTTTCTGGTGAAAATTTGGCCCGCCTGGATTCTAAAAGGCATTTGAGCTTCAAACTTTATTTAATAGTAGGAAAACATAACTGAATATTTAATTTCCTGAAATGGTTCCAAATTATAGAAACACAGAGAAAGCTTAAGTACCAGGGAACAAAAATTTTCAGAATTGGTAAGGATTCGTAATTCATACACACAACACTAAACCTTTAAGTGAATAACTGTGCTGCTGGCAGTTTGAAAGAAATGTTAATTTTATTTATATTTTTAAATAATGCATTCAAAGTCAAAGGAGCTTTAAACATCTCTGTATTAAAGATCATGTATCACATCAGTGACGTCAGGCTCCAGCTAAATCTTCTGAGAAGTATATTAAATTGGGATGATAATTGTTCAGTAAAATTTGTCCTCGAAGTATAGTAAATATGATTGATTTAATATATCATTGAGATTCTGCTGCAAAAACGGCATGAAACAGCAACGTTCTGTTGCTATTTTATAACTTGCGTTTTTCTAAAGTGACCATTAGCATAATACAGTCACATCGTTAATGACAGTCTGCACAGATGAAATATTTCAAAGCCAGTATTACATTTTCATCAAGTAAATGACCATGTGTTTCAATAAACACAATTATGAATGTTAATATACCAACAGATTGAGTAATTTGATTTTTCAGCATGAGTGTTTATAGGGGGAAACAAATTAATCATATTTTAGGTAACACTTAGGAATTCAAACTTTTAAAAGAACATAATCTGTTTTCACCACAACTGTTCTTTGCTGAGCAGGAATCACGGTTGTGTTTCTGTGTTCCTTCTGGATAGCGATTGGCAGACTTTTCCTGAAAGAGTCAGATAATTGTTACCTAGGCTTTGCCAGCAGTAACTCTCTGCAGTATCTACTAAACTTATCAGTGTAGGTGCACGGAGCACAGAAAATACATAAAGGGATGGACATGGCTGTTTTCCAATAAAAGGGGGGAAAAACAGATTGTGGTTCTGACTGTCCCCTTCTGAGATCATCTTGTCATTAAGTAAATAGCCGATGTAGCAGTGTTCTCATTGTAGGGCCAGAGAAGGTGGAGTGAATCATAATCTTTGTTGCCATAAAGATCCACGGGCTCCTAATTGCAGAATAGAAACATCCAAGGAAATCTGCTTCCCCTGCCTGTGCCAGCAGCGTGGGCCATTCCTGAGTGAGCAGCTCTCTACCCTCACATCCCTGCTCTTTTTACACCCCACATCGCACCCACTTCTACTAGGAGGTCATATCCATCGTCAAGAAGGCAAGAAAGATGTGTGCCATCACTTTACTCGAGTCCCTTTTATCTGTAGGCACACATTTGGCATTAGGATGATGACATGGAAACTTAGAAGAGTCAGCTGTGATAACCTTGCAGAATCAAACTGACGGGCTGTTTCAGCCTGCAATAACAACTTAATGATCACCTACCACCAGGGGAGAAAGTCTGATGGAAAAAGGCAACATTTAACACTATTAAAGATTAACCCTTAGGTAAGCACAAAGAAATGTTTCTATTTTCACTTTTAACAACAATACTTCAAAAATAATACATTTTTCTGACTTTTTAAGACTGTTCTGAGAACAGATTAACCTTTACCTGACAATATATCTTGAACATTATAAGGATCAATTTCTGGATTCCTTTTTTGCAGCATAGCTGCAAATGTAGATAGTGGGAGAACTACTTATCCTGGTGTGGGTCCCAAGATATAATTTCTTGAAATAACCCACATCATGATCAATTGTTTAGCCTTCTTTAGTCTTTTGGTCTTTTCGGTTTGCCTTTTTGTTAATTCCATGAATTCCAGCATGAAGAGATATAGACATAAGGCTTTAGGTTAACATCACAAAGCTGAACTTTCTGTAGCATTAACTGGTGAATTAATTAATTAATACAACAAAGTGGAGTTCTCCACTGGAGCATCTGTATGCTTGCCACCAGTTGTCTGAATTCTATCCCCAAGACCCGAACTGTTTTCTGTCACACTAATAAATGGTATCTTCTTATCAGGGCCTGTCTACTCTTCCCATTTGCAAACTGAAATTATGCAGGATGATGATAAATTTTCTGTATCATTTCAAAACTCTGTTAGGATGTCTTGAAAAGTTATGACTCATTAATCTGTGAGTGATATAGCAACATCATTAGATGGAAAAGAACATATAGCTACCCTTCTTTCTCTAAACTTCTCATTCATGTTGACTCTTAACAAAGTTTCAGATACTTTAAAATTAAAAATTTTATCCTCTAATGTTGAGATTGAGTAGCCTATATCGTGACTTTCCTGTGGATCACATTTTTTTTTTTGGCTGAGACTTTCTGTTTTTCATTTACAAAGCATGTTTGTAATTGCTCATTGAAGCATTCTTAAAACAGCTGCTTTAAAATCTTTACAGATAACCCTTAACATCCCTGTCATCTCAGTGTTGGGATCTTTTGATATTCTTTTTATTTTCTTCTTCAATTTGAGATCCTCTTATTTCTTGGAATGATGAGCCATTTTTTACTGAAATGTAGACATTTTGGTAATTGTGAGACCATGGATTTGATGCTGTCATCTTTTCTGTACTTTTATTTTTCTTTTACTCCAACTTCCACCCCTTTAAACTGAAACTCAAGTAGAACTAGAAAAAAGTCGAACATTGGCTCACAGATAGAGCATGGCACCTCATGTGTCACATTTAAATTCTCCAAGGAGGAGGGGCTTGCGTTACAGTGACTTTCTCAGTCTCAGGGGTAGTGAGGCTACGATACCACCCCACTTCCATTTGCTGGCTTCCAACGTCACTTATTTTCTGAAGTACCAAAGCAGCCCCACCGGTTTCCAGACCATCACTCTCCGATAATATGCAACCTTAATTCATTAGTGAAGACAACTGGGGAGGACTCAAGTTTGAATTTAGGAATCACCAAAGTACTGTTTTGAAAGAAATGCAAGCTTATTGACTTCAGTTGTAGGCTTAATTCAAAATCATGGATAGAACAAAGGAAATGCCTTAGAGAGCCTATTTTAAAGCATAGAGCTGACCCATTTGTACATTAGCAGAAAGTAATGTGCTTTACATCCTTAAAAATAGCTTGTTTTCTTGAGTAGATTGACCACTGCTTTTAAAAATGTATTTATTTATTCCCATGACAAAGCTCAAGTAAATTTCAACAAAACCCGTTTCTGAGTTTTCACAAATTCTAAAGTAGTGGAATCCAATTTAGAAGCTTGAATATATGTGATATTTCCACTTAAAAAGCATAAATTAAGCTGCTTTGTACCATGAGCACTAGACTCTGATTTGGCATAATTGTTCTATGATCTGAAATCTGCTATGACTATTTTCTGGGTGAGTCATTTCCCATAAAATTTAATAGTCTGTATTACCTGATGGTTTGAGTTTATGATCTGTAAATACTGTGCCTTTAGTTCTTTGAATATTTATTTTTTTTTATAGTTAACTTGGACTTTGATTAAGCATCTGGTTGTACAAAGTGTGCTTCCTGATACCAAAGACTGAAAACACTCTACACATTTTAACATAATCTCATTGAACATGTTTATGCTTAAACGTGACTGAGAGTTACAAAGTTTGACTTAGAGTAATACAATAATAAGACCTGGAAACTAAGAAAAACTAAGACAGTCTTGTAGAAAACTTGGCTCATTGTTTTACAAATGACATTTGAAACTTAGAGGACAATTGGAGCTTGGAGCAAATGGTAAATCAAAGATAGTTTAGATCGGTTACACACACTGTGCAAGATGTTTCTGTGTTGATAGCTTGTATCCCTACCCTCAGATCGATTTGGCAATTTTACCAGCTAATTCTTATATTTACGATTCATAAAATACGAATTTGTTTCCTTTTACTGAGGGTAAGTGAAGTATGGGTAGAGAAGGGCTGCTCTTATTTCACCTCGAAGCACAACAATATGAATTCCTAGTAAATTTTTGAAAATAAATGTTACTTGTTTTTTGAAAGCAGAGGCAGTAGTATATTTTTTTAACTTTATAAAAATTCAGAGGTTGATGATTCATTATCACCCTCTCTGTACTAGAGTACTGAGCCAATTAAAAAAGAGACAGAAATCAAAACATCAGTTTAGAGTGTATTCTTCTGGGCTACAGTTTCTTTAAGTCCTACTTTTTACTAAAACACGTAAAGTGATCAAAGCACCAACTGCATGCTCACAACGTTTAGAAAACATAAAAAACCCCAGCTGCCGTTAATGTTACATTCTTAGGACAAGACAATAGGCATTGTCCATAGCTCACATGACTGTTGAGTACTCAAACTGTGGTTGTTGTGACAGATATTTTCTTTTATTGATGGATAATTGATTTAACATGTTGTATTAATTCCTGTTATACAGCAAAGTAATTCAGTTATACACTATATATATATATATATATATTCTTTTTTATGTTATTTTCCATTTTGATGTATCAAGGATATTGAATAGAGTTCCCTGTACTATTTAGGAGGACCTTGCTGTTTATCCATTCCATATTAATAGTTTGCATCTGCTAATCCCAACCTCCCAGTCCGTCCCTCCTCCCACCTTCCTTGGCAACCATGAGTCTTTTCTTTGTCTGCGAGTTTGTCAGTTTCATAGATAAGTTCACTTGTGTCCTATTGTAGATTCCACGTGTAAGTGACATCATGCGGTATTTGTCATTCTCTTTCTGACTCTCATCACTTAGTGTGATAATCCCCGGGTCCACTCATGTTGCTGCAAATGACACTATTCCATTCTTTCTTATGCTGAATAATGTTCCATTCTGCCTACATGTACCACGTCTTTATCCAGGCATCTGTCGATGGACATTTAGGCTGTTTCCTCGTCTTGGCTATTGTGCATAGTGCTGCTATGAACACGGTCGGGGTGGGGGGTGGGGGGGCGGCATTTATCTTTTGGAATCTTAGTTTTGTCTGGGTAAATGCCCAGAAGTGGGATTGCTAGATTATATGGCAACTCTGTTTTTAGTTTTTGGGGAAAACCTCCATAATGTTTTCCATAGTGGCTGCATCAACTTACATTCCCAGCAATAGTGTAGGAGAGTTCCCTTCTGTCCATACCCACTCCAGCATTTGTTATTTGTAGACTTTTTTAATGATCCCTTTTGACTGGTGTGAAATGGTATCTCACTGTGGTTTTGGTTTGCATTTCTCTAATAATTAGCAATGTTGAGCATCTTTTCATATGCTTGTCAACCATCTGTATGTCTTCTTTGGAGAAATATCTACTTAGGTGTTCTGCCTATTTTTTGGTCGGGTTATTTTGTTATTTTTGTTTAGTTGTATCAGCTGTTTCTATATTTTGGAAATTAAGCCTTTGTTGGTTGCATTGTTTGCAGGTATTTTCTGCCATTTAATTAGACTGTCTTTTCATTTTGTTGATGGTTTCCTTTGCTGTGCAAAAACTTGTAAGTTTGATTAAGTCCTATTTTTTTATTTTTGTTTTTATTTCTATTGCCTTAGGAAATGACCTAAGAAAACATTAATATCATTTATATGACAGAGTTTTGCCTATGATATCCTTTAGGAATATTATGGTATTATGTCTTGTATGTCACCTTTTAAGCCATTTCGAGTTTATTTTTATATATGGTGTGAGGGTGTGTTCTACCTCCATTGGATTCTATGTAGCCATCCAACTTTCCTAAGTGGTTCCAAATGGTCCCAAGACCACTTGCTGAAGAGACTGTCTTTTTCCCATTGTATATTCTTGCTTCCTTTATCGAAGATTGATTGGCCATAGGTATGTGGGTTTATTTCTGGGCTCTCTATTCTATTTTATTGACCCATATGTCTGCCTTGATCCCAATATCACAGTGTTTTGATTACTTTGCAGTGTTATCTGAAGCCTGGGAAGGGATATGCCTCCTGCTTTGTTCTTTTTCCTCAGGCTTGCTTCGGCAATTCTGGGCCTTTTATGGTTTCATATAAATTTTAGGATTATTTGCTCTAGTTCCGTGAAAAATGTCATGGGAAAAAATTTGATGGGATCATGCTAAATCTGTAGATTGCCTTGGGTAGTATGGCCCATTTTAATAATATTGATTCTCCCAATAGAAGAGTATGGGTTATCTTTGCATTCCTTTGACTAATCTTTAATTTCCTTTATTAACGTTTTATAGTTTTCAGCATACAAGTCTTTCACCTCTTTGGTCAGGCTTATCCCCAAGTGTTTTATTTTTTTTTAATGTGAAATAATTATTTTGGATACAAGGAGATAAATATTAAATTAAAATTTTAATTCACTTAAAAATATTTTTTTAATTTGACTATGAAAGAATTTTGAATTACAAATGTGGCTCTCGTCTTATTTCTGTGAAACTCACTCTAGTTGGTGGAGACTTAACTGTGTCTAAGGGAAAGAGAATAGACTAAAAAGAGTGGAGAAGAAGAGAAATTCTGGCTGTGGGCTTCCCTGGAAGCTGACTAGTCCAGGCTACTCCATGTCCCTACATAACTTACGAACTGAACTGGAAGAAATCTCCCCTCAGGAGATTACTCCTTCTGCCAGGAGTCAGCTCCTTCAAAACTGAGCCTTTCAAAGCTCTGACTGGCATCGTTGCCTCATACTTCTCCCAGAAACTTGCTTTCTTGAAGCATATACTTTCTCTAGGCTTTGGTGAACATTAACTATTCAGATTGCCGTATAAAATCCCCCTTTGCCATCTATCTTCCTACTGAAGCATGACGTTGCTTTCCCTGGAAAGAAAAGTGTGAAAAATGAAACACCTGCCTATACTCAGTCTTCCAAAAATCTTACACTCACAGTCTGTCAGAGATGACAGAGAAGACTGGGCCTCTGATATTTGAAAAGACGTTCTGCCCATGCTGATTCAAACATGGTCCTTTTCTAACAGAGATCCTGCCCTCTCTATATGGGCTATGAAACCCCCACAGAAGTGATATTGCCTCTCTAATCCAGACTCCCTGGGAAAAAGTCTCTCATCCTAAATAAAGAATGCCTTCTCTGTCCTATATCCAAGCTCTGCTTGATAGTTGGAGGTCCAAGAAACCATCTGGATCCCTAAGATAAATGGTTTTCCTTGCTAAATCAAGGCATGACCTGGTACATTGCTCAGTTCTTCAACTGAGCTCAGCCTGGGTGAGGTCCTGCTGCCTCCTGCTCAGTCATGGTTCTTAACCTTGACTGCACGTTGGAAACACCTGAATAAATTTAAAAAGAAACAGGGTTTAGGGCTTAGGCCATACTAACTCCAGGAGCATCTCAGCTGCTAAGCAGGGGACCTGAAAAAGAGGTTGGCTAATCAGAGGACTCACTTAATGGTTCCATATATATATTTGTTATCCCTGATTATCCTGGTGAGGCTTCCTAGGTGGTGCTAGTGGTAAAGAACCTGCCTACCAATGCAGAAGACTTAAGAGATGCCGGTTCAATCCCTGGATCAGGAAGATACCCTGGAGGAGAGCATGGCAGCCCACTCCAGTATTCTTGCCTGGAGAATCCCATGGACAGAGGAGCCTGGTAGGCTGCAGTCCATGGGGTTGCAGAGAGTCGGACACGACTGAAGCAACTGAGCAGCAGTAGCTTTATTCTGGTTAAATTCCTTGAAGTCTGCTGCTAAAATAAAACTATGAAAAGGTCAAAAGAGATGTTTTCTATGTTTTGACATTAAGTTGCACAATTTTTTTTCTAATATATGGGATTGCTACCCCTGTGGCTGTGTGATATCCATGTTAATGTTATTGTTTTACTATGTTTGAAATTCAGTCTTAAAATGCATTATCTCTAGTCTAAGGTTGAAACAGTCAGGTATCATATTGTTTAGATATTGCATTGCTGATGGCAACAGGCTTCAAATGTTATGCACTTAATTTGAAACTATTTGCACTTTTACAAAATTACTATAATCGTGACTCTGAATTTTCATAGATTGTGTAATCAGAAGGAACCTGATAGCTTTTAGGACTAAATGACTGAGTAGGGCTGATTTTGTAAGAGCCAGAATTGGTCAGACAACAAATGACCGAGAACTTGACACTGTGGGTAGAAGTTCTGCTCTTGTTGGTGCCTACTATTAATTAAGAGCAGGGATCTTAAGGATTAACATGGATATTTGCCTCTAAGAAGCAAAGCCCACCTATCATTTAGAGCCTAAAGTTCAAAAATAAAGCTCTGACACAATGCACTTGAACTTGAATAGAGTAAAACCAGACAGAACTCTAGAAACATCAGTGAATCTCTAATGTAGATGTACATCTCTCAGGAAACTGTCATCTACAGTTTATGTTCTAGCAACAGTGTTTTGCATCCGATGCAGACAGTTACTGTACCTGTTAGTAACATTTAAAACACATGAGTCACAGCAAGAACATGCGCAATGTGGATTCCCTTCAGAGACCTGACTCTGAGAAATCCTTCCAGCTTTGACTGCACAATACAAAACCTTTAAAACTCAATTCTGTGCTCATTTCTGACCCAAGTCGCTCAGTCATGTATGACTCTTTGTGAACCCATTGACTGCAGCATGCCAGGCCTCCCTGTCCATCCCCAACTCCCAGAGCCTACTCAAACTCATGCCCATCGAGTCAGTGACGCCATCCAACCATCTCATCCTCTGTCATCCCCTTCTCCTCCTGCTTTCAGTCTTTCCCAACATCAGAGTCTTTTCCAGTGAGTCAGTTCTTCATATCAGGTGGCCAAAGTATTGGAGTTTCAGCTTCAGCATCAGTCCTTCCAATGAATATTCAGGACTGATTTCCTTGAGGATTGACTGGTTTGATCCCCTTGCAGTCTGAGGGACTCTCTGACCAAGATCCATTGAACTAATGAGGTATTGCTTTCAAGGACAAAGAATAGACATTAATTAAAACAAAAATACTCCCCACATGAAAACAAGGGCTTTCTAGTACTGATGTTTCTGTTTACTTAGAGTAGAAGAACTCTTCAAGAAGAAAACTAGATGTTGCTGAAGTGTATTTTAACAAGTTCTTGGGTACATTGGTTAGATTGTGCTGTGCTGTGCTTAGTCACTCAGTCATGTCTGACTCTTTGCGACCCCCATGTTCTATAGCCTGCCATGCTAGCCTGTCCATAGGGATTCTCCAGGCAAGAATGGTGGAGTGGGTAGCCTATCCCTTCTCCAGGGGACCTTCCTGACCTGAGAATCAAACCGGGGTCTCCTGCATTGCAGGCAGACTCTTTACCAGCTGAGCCACCAGGGAAGTCCATGGGTTAGAGTGCATCCCCTTTAAGTGGTAGGTGGAATTCCTTATCCCTGGAACCTGGGGATGTGTTCTTATTTGGCAAGTGCAGTAGTCACGTTAAGGTCACACTGGAGTGTGAGCTGCAGTGCCCTGAGTGGTGTTCTTACAAGAAGAAGGAATTTGGACACAAACCCTTGGGAAGTGCCCTCACTATCTGAGGACAAAGGCAGAGACTGGAGTGATGGATCCACAAGACAGAACACTGTGGGTACCTGTCAGCCACGGGGAGCTGGGAGAGACTGGGGAGATCCCCCGGAGCCTCCCCAGGGAGGGTGCGGTCCTGTGGACACCATAATCTGAGACTGCTAGACTCCAGAACTGAGGGAACATAAATTTCTGGTGTTTCAAACCACCCAGTTTGTGGTCGTTTGTGACGGCAGCCCCAGCAAACTACACCTCTGGGTTATATCCAAACTTCTTACCTCTTCAAAAACCAATCTGCGTCCTTAAGAGAGTATAAGGTAAAATGTAAATTCACAAATTACTCAGACTGCCCTCCCACTCTTTGGAACTAGTCCTGGGTTTGTATTATCCTTATAAATGCTGTAAGATTACTTTTTAAACCATATGTTCCCAAGAAGGAGGCAAGTTTCTGCATTAACAATACATAACTTTGTAACAATTAGCCATCTGTTTATAATACTGTTAGGGATTGACAGCATCTCAATGGAAGCCGGGAAAGCAACAGAAATATTATATCTGCCAAGTTCTAGTCATTTGTTATCTTACATTGTAATTTGTTGTCTCCAGAGATCACTAAGGAGAGAAAGAATCATGCCATGCTACAAAATAAACTTTGTAAAGCAGGTAGTTTAATAGCAAATTAATGATGTGTTGAGAAGATCAAGACAAGATTTTTTAAAAGTACAATCATAATTTCTGTGGTGCAGCCAACAACACAAGCTTGAAAGGTTTCTCAAGAGAAGGTAATATTTATTTTCCCCAGAGAGCTATTTTAAAACTGGAGGATAAGTTATCCTAAGATGACTTTTCTCAATGCCAGTTTAAAAAAATATATATTGCTAGAGTTCAGATATTCAGATATCTGCTAGAGTTCAGATATCCCTAGCTTGCTGCCATTCTTGATATCATGTGGTAAAGTCTAAATTCTTTCAATCTCATCTCTTGGCTCTATGACTGGTTTCACAGAATGTGTTAATCCAATGGGACCTCTTTTTAAGAAGAAAGTAGCTTCAGATAAAATTCACAAAAAGTAAAACAAAGGCAATAGCAAGCATTGCCTGTACTATTGGCTACAATATTATTTATATTACAAAAACAATTTTAAATATTTTTAAATTATTTTAAATATTTAATTAAGATAAATAATTAAAATATCTTAATAAATTAAGATAATTAATTAAACCACCAATATTAAATATTAAATAATATTAAATATTGGTGGTTTAATTATCTTAATTAAACCACCAATATATTTATACAATATTATTCATACAAAAATGAATTTTGTATGTTATATGATAAAAAGCCTTGTGGATCTCACTCTTACCCATATACATACAATATATATGTTATGAACTCATTGTAATATACAAAATATATACATATGAGAATGTGTATTTTTAGATATAGATTACAAGAGAGCTTTATTTTAAATCCTCATAGAAAGTGAAGTGAAAGTGAAGTTGCTCAGTCATGTCTGACTCTTTGCGACCCCATGGACTGCAGCCTACCAGGCTCCTCCCTCCATGGGATTCTCCAGGCAGGAGTACTGGAGTGGGTTGCCATTTCTTTCTCCAGGGGATCTTCCCGACCCAGGGATCGAACCCAGGTCTCCTGCATTCCAGTCAGACGCTTTAACCTCTGAGCCACCAGGGAAGCCCTCATAAGATAGATTTAATATCTGAGAACTCTCCATCTAGAGTTCATGTTTGCTCAGCCTGAATGAAAAGCCTATATATGTTACCTCTAGAATCACTGTCTTTACCATGACAGAGGATGATAACAAGCGACAAGTCTGGGTGAGAGATAGTGACCCATTGTTTCTTTGTTACAGATATCACTAAAGCAGAAAAGACTGATCACAACTTGTTTGCATTAGCCTGTTAATCTGAACTTCTCCTTTGTCACCCCAGGTGCTAGCCTTATAATTGCTCCATTCTATATCAACCAGGCTCCTTCTATTTGTGATCAAGATTTGCACCTCACCTAATCAAAAGAGCATTCTATTACAAGAAAGAGCTAAGTTTTTAATCCCAAAGGACATTCCAATACAATGTGGATTATCAAGTCATGAGCCTGTTCTTCCAGCAGATACTTATTCATCTACTTTGTATGAAGCTTTATGTTATATATGTTACAAAGGAAGGTCCAGGTCATATCTATAAATGGTTCATAACATAAAAGGGCAGAGAACTTGTGCGTAAATGAATACAAAATAAGATTATAGCTAGGTCTCCATGATTGCTCATTTACATAGGCATTCAATAAATCCACTGAAAATTTACTACATGTCAATTTTGTCCTGAAGGCTTATGGTGCATATTGAACAAGAATTAGACAGCCACCAACCTCACAGAGTTTGCAATCCAATTGAGGAACAAGATAATTAAACCACAAGCTATATTATAAAATCATAAGGACAATGGGAGATGAATTCTCAAATACTAAGGGAGGCCATAGCTAGGGCTCCAAGCCCAATCCGTAGAGTCCAGAAGAAATTTCACAAAAGTAGCATATAAGTTAAGACATAAAGGATGGGAGGTAGCCAGCATAGAATTATGTGGTGATGCAGATATAACTGATCACCAGTGAAATTGTTTTCAACAAACCACTTCAAGACCGCCTTAGAAACTAGAACTATCCTTCTGGCCTAACTACCATCAGAAAAGATATTATGTAGCCAATCATGAATTTAGAATGTCTGATATACCACTGTGATTATTATAGTAGAGGTTTAAAATGAAACTAGGGAAACATAAAAACAAGAAATTTACCTGAATCAAGAAGTTGAATAATTTCATGAAATCAAAATGTAATCTCAATCAAAGCTTCCCATAAAAAAGGAGATCCTTTTGGCATAACATATATCCTACCATGCCTCACCCTCTTTAGCAGTATTTTCAATATGAGCATCAATTCCAGTAATATAATCATTAGCTTTTTATAGCAATTTCAATTGTTCTCCCAGAATGCCTGTATATTTAGTTTGTACTATAACTCAATGGGAGCCCTCTGAAATCACAAAATAAGTGTGCTATAATATGCACCTTTTGATTCTACAATATTGCATCCTGACAGTTTATCATTTGTTATAATCTCCTACGATATAGTTCTTTACTGATTCTGTAATACTTAAGAGGGAGGCTGAAAGGTAGTCTTACATGAGAACTTCCTACAAATGCAGTACTTCAGCTTCAGATGTTTATAACTGGGCCCCCCTTCATGTAGCACTCAGTGGGAACCATGAGTAGAAAACTGTTCAGTAAAAAATTGTTAAATGTCTCTGGGATCACTCTTTAATGAAAGAAAAATATTTTTTAATGTTTTAATATTATTAAAAGGTGAAAGTGAAAAGTGAAAGTCACTCAGTCGTGTCCAACTCTTTGTGAGTCCATGGACTGTAGCCCTCCAGGCTCCTCTGTCCATGGAATTCTCCAGGCAAGAATACTGGAGTGGGTAGCCATTCCCTTCTCCAGGGGATCTTCCTGACCCATGGATTGAACCCAGGTCTCCCGCATTGTGGGCAGATACTTTACCAGCTGAGCCACAAGGGAAGCCTAAGAATACTGGAGTGGGTAGCCTATCCCTTCCCCAGCAGACCTTCCCGACCCAGGAATTGAACTGAGGTCTCCTGCATTTCAGACAGATTCTTTACTAACTGAGCTACCAGGGAGGCCCATATTGGAAGGTACTTGCCACTAATTATAAACTTTTAAAAATATACATACTATCTCCAGGATTGCCTGGTGGCTCAGACAGGTAAAGCGTCTGCCCACAATGCAGAAGACCCAGGTTCGATCCCTGAGTCAGGAAGCTCCCTGGAGAGGGAAATGGCAACCCACTCCAGTACTCTTGCCTAGAAAATTCCATGGATGGAGGATCTTGGTGGGATACAGTCCATGGGGTTGCAAAGAGTCGGACACGACTGAGTGACTTCACCTTCACCTTCATACTATCTCCATCGTTTAGAATGTGTCTCAAATCATTGGTTGTATTCACATGGCATAGATTACCTCTAGGAATTCATGCCCAAGGCTTTCATGACACTAAATGGCCCAGTGAAAGGAACTGATTTCCAAAGGTATAATCCAAAAAATTAGTCATTTACAAATAAACCAAGTATCTTTCTCTTTCAGTGCAGCTACTTTACCAGTTCTCTAAGTTGTGGTACATGTAAACAATGGAATATTAGTCATAAAAAGGAATGCATTTGAGTTAGTTCTAATGATGTGGAATATTCATTGGAAGGACTGATGCTGAAGCTGAAACTCCAATACTTTGGCCACTGATGCGAAGAACTAACTCATTTGAAAAGACCCTGATGCTGGGAAAGATTGAAGGCAGGAGGAGAAAGGGATGACAGAGGAGGAGATGGTTGAATGGCATCACCAACTCAATGGACATGAGTTTGAGTGAACTCCGGGAGTTGGTGATGGACAGGGAGGCTTGGCATGCTGCAGTTCATGGGGTCACAGAGTCAGACACAATTGAGTAACTGAACTGAGTTGAATGAAGTGGGTGAACCTAGAGCCTGTTGTACAGAGTGAATAAGTCAGAAAGAACAAATATCATATCTGAAGATACATACGTGGACTCTAGAAAGATGGCACCGATGACCCTCGTTGCAGAGCAGCCCTGGAGACAGACATAGAGCACAGACTTGTGCACGCAGTGGGGAAGGAGAAGGTGGGGTGAACTGCGAGTACCACTGAGACGGAGACATGCCCGTATGTAAGACAGACAGCCAGTGGGAATTTGCTGTAGGACACAGGCAGCTCCAACACAGTGCTTTGTGACAACCTAGAGGGGTGGGATGGGGTGGGAGGTGAGAGGGAGGGTCAAGAGTAGCAGGACATGCGTATGCCTATGGCTGATTCACGTTGATGTGCGGCAGAAACCAACACAACATTGCAAGGCAGTTATCCCCAAATTAAAGATAAATAATTTTTTAAAGGTTAAGAAAAAGCTAAAACTTGGCTGCAAAAAACTAGCCACTTTCAGCAACTCTCCCTCCTCCCCATGATCTTGAAATCATTCGCTGTGTATGTGACACAAGGCGTTGTTGCTTTGTTCCTGCATCAGCATGTCATTTTCAAAATGAAAACAAATACATCAATTATATAAAGTAGGATGAGAATGTATGGTTTGATCATAAGGTCTTGCTTTCAGATTAGGCCCAAAGCAGTATAAATTTGAAAGAAAGAAAGGTTTGAGGATATAATAAAAAGGAAAAGCGCTAGGTTGACAGCAATGTGTTCAGAGAATGAGAATTTCAAACTGAACTATTGAAGGAGCTAAATTTATGCAGACAAAGCTAAAAAGAAATGAATCTTCTCGGGGGGGGGGGGGGGGCATCAGCACATCACAGACAAAGAAAGTAAAATAATAAAGGGATATTAATTGCAGCTTTCAAGCAAACTGATAATTTCAAAATATTGAGGAAAGGAAGTAAAAATATAAACTACAATGTGAAGACTGACTTTTGATCCAGAGGGACACACAAGTCTCCCTGAATAATGATTTTCATTATGGTTTTGGTTTTCTTGTCTCCTTGCTTGAGGACAGACTGCAGAGTGATGGAAAATATAGATTGAGGGTAATAACTTTGTGTCAAGGATAGAATGGTCTGACACAGTTTAATATCAGCTTATAATTTAGCCCAGAGAATTTTATAGCTCTTCAGTCTACCACTTAAATTGATCATTATGAGCTGCTTTTAATAAATAACAAATATTTATTAAGCATCTCACTTTTTGCTAATAGTGAGGGAAACATAAAAAATAATTCACAACAATCCTATGAGACAGGCATTATTATTATTATGCCTGTTTAACAGATGGGGAGACTAAGGCAAAGGTGTCTTAGATGCCCAAGCTCATGAGGCTAGTAAATGGTAGGACTCAAGTGTTAGCTCAGCTCCTCTAAGAAGCAGATGCTAAAACAAGAGATTTATGAAATTTGACTGGGAGTGAAAAGATGGTGAAAGAGTTAGATGCTTCCAAACTCAGGTCTTGCTGCCCACTGCTCAGCATTCAATGCTAGAGAGTCAAATGTTGGTAGAAATCCAACGTTGCTTTTAGTCTGAAGCCAGCATTCTGGGGAGAAGGTAGACACGTGTCCCAGATCCATCTCTGAAGATTCTGCTCAGCCATGAGAATTTTTGAAGGGAAGAGAGACGTTCAGTTCAGTTGCTCAGTCATGTCCAACTCTTTGCGATCCCATCAATCGCAGCACGCCAGGCCTCCCTGTCCATCACCAACTCCCAGAGTTCACTCAGACTCACGTCCATCGAGTCAGTGATGCCATCCAGCCATCTCATCCTCTGTCGTCCCCTTCTCCTGCCCCCAATTCCTCCCAGCATCAGAGTCTTTTCTAATGAGTCAACTCTTCTCATGAGGTGAAAAGAGATGTAATCTCAGTTAAGTATTGAGAAATGGGTCAGAGTCATCAACACCCCCAGTGTGTGCAGACTTGTTGACTTCTTGCGATCTTTCTGTAGATGCTATCTTGTTCACACAGTATGTTCACAGTTTATTTGGGAGATTACTGAAGGTGAAGCTAGGGAAGAGATCTGGTCATCTGTTACTTATTCTTCAGTTCCACTTCTATAATCTTTGGAAAGAACCAGCAAGTTAGGCAAGGCATTGTGTGATCAAAAGATTTCGAAGGTGTGCTTGGGTTAGAGGTGAGTAGAGCGTGCCGGTGCCTGGCTTAAGGTTCGTTGCAATATAACTTTGCTAAAGAGACAAGACAAAAAAGGGTCTCCTGCAAAGTGCTCTTTCCTGCCAAAAGCTGCTTACAGGAGGAGACTGGAAAACATGGTCTTATACCATGAAGCAGGTATGACTTTGTGAAGGAAGGTGGGAAAGAAGGAAGGGAGGAAGGTTCATTGAATAGGAAAATTCTTAAGACTGTGGTTCAATGTTCGACATTATGGCAAGGCTGAGAAGCTGTTTCACTGATGCCCCAGCTGAGACCTTGACCCCCCAATCTTGTGCCAGAGTGTACATACTCAGCCATCATGCCATGATGAGCCTTGTTCCTCATATCCAATCAAAAGATGCAAATTTTTACATAGGTTAATAGCAACCTCTGTTCTTACATATACATTCTTCCCATTCTTGGAGTCCACTTCTGCTTGTATCAAAGCTAGAACACTTAAGCCAAATGTGGTGCTTCTCTTTCATGAAAACAGGTAGAAATCACCTAGGCTGTAAAGTGGAACAGAAGGAAGATAGGGTCCCTGTGTAGCTTAACCCCCTTGGAGGTTAAGAGGAGATAGATTCTGGCTCATCCTCCTGGCTTAGGATGGGGTCCCTTTCACAACACGGTATGGTTGGTTGTTTGGGCGTTTTTTTCTTGCATTTTTAAGTTACTTTACATACACAAATGAAACTGATTTTAAAATCACCGAAACCCTTAGAGGAAAAAACTAGTGGCAGAGCCAGAAAGAACAAACCTCCACTTCACTCACCGCACGTGCTTTACTATCATGAACGCTCTGTGGGAATGGAGGAGCCTCTCCCTCTGTGTCCCAGCTTACTGCACTGTTATAGGAGGCATTATTTTGGCTCTTTTGGAATTTCTCAAGAAATCAGGCACTTATCATTCATGTAGCATTTAGTTTGTGGTGTCTACCAGGTGGAGACCACCAGGAACACACGAGGCAAAGTTAAGTTTCTGAGCCTCTTGCACTGAGGGAGATGTGAACCATCAGTCCACAGGGGGTGGACTAGTAACAGACCAGAGAGGGCTTATAGGATTTGGGTGGCGGCAGGTGATTTGGAGGAGAGTTTAAACAAATATGGGAATTCCCAGGTAGTGCAGTTGTAAAAGAATCTGCCTACAAATGCAGGAGATGCAAGAGATGTAGGTTTGATCCCTGGGTCAGGAAGACTCCCTGGAGGAGAAAATGGCAACTCACTCCAGTATTCTTGCCTGAAAAATCCCATGGACAGAGAGGAGCCTGGCCGGCTGCAGTCCATGGAGTCTCAAAGAGTCAAACAGGCGTACACGTCACATCATAAAGCAGAGAAGATTTATTCTAGACTGTGGGTTCGTGGGGCTTCTCTCATAGTTCAGTTGGTAAAGAATCCACCTACAATGCAGGAGATGCTGGTTCGATTCCTAGGTCGGCAAGATCCCCTGGAGAAGGGATAGGCTGCCCACTCCAGTTTCTTAGGCTTCCCTTGTGGCTCAGCTGGTAAGGAATCCTCCTGCAATGTGGGAGACCTGGGTTTGATCCCTGGGTTGGGAAGATCTCTTGAAGAAGTGGATGCAATGTGATGGTTGAGAGGTTACTATTTTTCTCTAGGAGGCAAGAGGGACACACTAGGTGGGGCTATTTGTCAGTACGAAAGGAATCATACCCACTGGTGGAAGCCAGGAGAGGGAGCTGCTTCATTATTTTTGTGGCCACTAAGGGCTTTGTGTTTCAGCTCAGTTCAGTTCAGTTCAGTTAGTCATATCCAACTCTTTGTGACCCTATGGACTGTAGCATGCCAGGCCTGCCTGTCCATCACCAACTCCCAGAGTTTGTATGTTTAGACATGATGAAGTCTTTTTCGACTTTGTTTCACCAAGGTCATGAAGTGACCCTGCTTGATGATTGCTGATATTCTGTGGAGCTGGACTTTTCCCCCAGTCTGGCTGTTACTTGCAAGCTGCCAGCTGTCAGGGCCTTTTTATTTTTCTTTCTTTCTCAGGTCCCAGAATAAATGAGAAGTAATCAATCAGCCAATCCATGTATAATAGCCACGATGCCCTGTACAGGGCTAAATGTTCAGAACACCATCTGGAGAAATGCCCATTAATATAGCACCAAGAGTAAAAAAGCAATGTAAAGGTTAATAAAAGAACTAAAAACTGTACTTAACCAAGACTTGAAACTGAAATAAATATTCCATCACACATCAGTCTTATGCCACAGAAAGTTTGATGGGGAACACATGTATACCTGTGGCGGATTCATTTTGATATTTGGCAAAATTAATACAATTATGTAAAGTTTAAAAATAAAATAAAATTAAAAAAAAAAGTTTTGGCAAAGCTATTCATTTATTTCACAGCTATAAAACATATTGAAAATTAACTTTTATAAATAGTCCATTGAATTGCTTCTCTTCTTTGTTATTCAAACAGTTGAGCAAGACTTTTTTTTTACCCTAATTATAAATAAGACATATTAGCTGGGTTATGTTTTTGTTTTTTGTTTTTTTTTCTTTTGCAGCAGCTATAAATTGTATGGTCGTTGATCCTGTGTATTTAGTACTTTTACTCTTTAAAGATAGAAAGCCGTTAAAAGAATTTACATGTGAAAAGAAAAGTCTAATTTGGCAGAATGATCTGATGGTGTCAAACCAGTGTTTAGTGGCTGCTTGACTATTGCCATTTGTCAAATTATATTGGAAACTTCAAGGCCATGACCCTAGGAAAAACACAGTCTAGAGAGACTGTCAGTCTTCCCCTGCATAACTTCCAGCACTAAGCTTTCTCATCTCTCAATTTTGGTAAGGCCAGACTGAGTCTGTGGATGCTTCTTGAAGCTCTGATGGTAATAGGCTCTGGTCATCATTTAAGTGTCTTTTCAATGGAAAGTTTAGAGGTTTTCTTGTTCTTTTTAAAAGAAGGTAGAGATATTCTCTCTCTTTTTTTTTTATTTTATTTTTTAAAATTTTTTCTAATTTAAATGTATTTATTTTAATTGGAGGCTAATTACTTTACAATATTGTATTGGTTTTGCCATACATCAACATGAATCCACCACAAGTGTACAATGTTCCCCATCCTGAACCCCCCTCCCTCCTCCCTCCCCATACCATCCCTCTGGCTCATCCCAGTGCACCAGCCCCAAGCATCCTGTATCCTGCATCAAACCTGGATTGGCGATTCGTTTCTTATATGATATTATACATGTTTCAATGCCATTCTCCCAAATCATCCCACCCTCTCCCTCTCCCACAGAGTCCAAAAGACTGTTCTATACATCTGTGTCTCTTTTGCTGTCTCACATACAGGGGTATCGTTACCATCTTTCTAAATTCCATATATATGTATTAGTATACTATATTGGTGTTTTTCTTTCTGGCTTACTTCACTGTGTATAATAGGCTCCAGTTTCATCCACCTCATTAGAACTGATTCAAATGTATTCTTTTTAATGGCTGAGTAATACTCCATTGTGTATATGTACCACTGCTTTCTTATCCATTCATCTGCTGATGGACATCTAGGTTGCTTCCATGCCCTGGCTATTATAAACAGTGCTGTGATGAACATTGGGGTACATGTGTCTCTTTCAATTCTGGTTTCCTCAGTGTGTACGCCCAGCAGTGGGATTGCTGGGTCATAAAGCATTTCTATTTCCAGTTTTTTAAAGGAATCTCCACACTGTTCTCCATAGTGGGTGTACTAGTTTGCATTCCTACCAACAGTGTAAGAGAGTTCCCTTTTCTCCACACCCTCTCCAACATTTATTGCTTGTAGACTTTTGGATCGCAGCCATTCTGACTGGTGTGAAATGGTACCTCATAGTGGTTTTGATTTGCATTTCTCTGATAATGAGTGATGTTGAGCATCTTTTCATGTGTTTGTTAGCCATCTGTATGTCTTCTTTGGAGAAATATCTGTTTAGTTCTTTGCCCATTTTTTGATTGGGTCATTTATTTTTCTGGAATTGAGCTGTAGGAGTTGCTTGTATATTTTTGAGATCAGTTCTTTGTCAGTTGCTTCATTTGCTATTATTTTCTCCCATTCTGAAGGCTGTCTTTTCACATTGCTTATAGTTTCCTTTGTTGTGCAAAAGATTTAGAGAAGAGCTAACACCTATCCTACTCAAACTCTTCCAGAAAATTGCAGAGGAAGGTAAACTTCCAAACTCATTCTATGAGGCCACCATCACCCTAATACCAAAACTTGACAAAGATGCCACAAAAAAAGAAAACTACAGGCCAATATCACTGATGAGCATAGATGCAAAACTCCTTAACAAAATTCTAGCAATCAGAATCCAACAACACATTAAAAAGTTCATACACCATGACCAAGTGGGCCTTATCCCAGGGATGCAAGGATTCTTCAATATCCACAAATCAATCAATATAATACACTACATTAACAAATTGAAAAATAAAAGCCATATGATTATCTCAATAGATGCAGAGAAAGCCTTTGACAAAATTCAACATCCATTTATGATAAAAACTCTCCAGAAAGCAGGAATAGAAGGAACATACCTCAATATAATAAAAGCTATACATGAGAAATGCTGGGCTGGAAGAAGCACTAGCCAGAATCAAGATTGCTGGGAGAAATATCAATAACCTCAGATATGCAGATGACACCATCCTTATGGCAGAAAGTGAAGAGGAACTAAAAAGCCTCTTGATGAAGTGAAAGAGGAGAGTGAAAGGTTGGCTTAAAGCTCAACATTCAGAAAACGAAGATCATGGCATCTGGTCCCATCACTTCATGGCAAATAGATGGGGAAACAGTGTCAGACTTTATTTTTTGGGGCTCCAAAATCACTGCAGATGGTAATTGCAGCCATGAAATTAAAAGACGCTTACTCCTTGGAAGGAAAGTTATGACCAACCTAGATAGCATATTGAAAAGCAGAGACATTATTTTGCCAACAAAGGTCCGTCTAGTCAAGGCTATGGTTTTTCCAGTGGTCATGTATGGATGTGAGAGTTGGACTGTGAAGAAAGCTGAGTGCCAAAAAAATTGATGCTTTTGAACTGTGGTGTTGGAGAAGACTCTTGAGAGTCCCTTGGACTTCAAGGAGATCCAACCAGTCCATCCTAAAGGAGATCAGTCCTGGGTGTTCTTTGGAAGGAATGATGCTAAAGCTGAAACTCCAGAACTTTGGCCACCTCATGTGAAGAGTTGACTCATTGGAAAAGACTGTGATGCTGGGAGGGATTGGAGGGAGGAGGAGAAGGGGATGACAGAGGATGAGATGACTGGATGGCATCACCGACTCGATGGATGTAAGTTTGAACTCCGAGAGTTGGTGATGGACAGGGAGGCCTGGCGTGCTGCAATTGATGGGGTCACAAAGAGTCAGACATGACTGAGCGACTGAACTGACTGACTGACTGACTGATGACAAACCCACAGCAAACATTATCCTCAATGTTGTAAAATTGAAAGCATTTCCCCTAAAGTCAGGAACAAGACAAGGGTGCCCACTTTCACCACTACTATTCAACATAATTTTGGAAGTTTTGGCCACAGCAATCAGAGCAGAAAAAGAAATAAAAGGAATCCAAATTGGAAAAGAAGAAGTAAAACTCTTACTGTTTGCAGATGACATGATCCTCTACATAGAAAACCCTAAAGACTCCACCAGAAAATTACTAGAGCTAATCAATGAATATAGTAAAGTTGCAGGATATAAAATAAACACACAGAAATCCCTTGCATTCCTATACACTAATAATGAGAAAATAGAGACATTAAGGAAACAATTCCATTCACCATTGCAACAAAAAGAATAAAATACTTAGGAATATATCCACCTAAAGAAACTAAAGACCTATATATAGAAAACTATAAAACACTGGTGAAAGAAATCAAAGAGAACACTAACAGATGGAGAAATATACCATGTTCATGGATCGGAAGAATCAATATAGTGAAAATGAGTATACTACCCAAAGAATCTATAGATTCAATGCAATCCCTATCAAGCTACCAACAGTATTTTTCACAGAGCTAGAACAAATAATTTCACAAAATGTATGGAAATACAAAAAACCTCAAATAGCCAAAGTAATCTTGAGAAAGAAGAATGGAACTGGAGGAATCAACCTGCCTGACTTCAGGCTCTACTACAAAGCCACAGTCATCAAGACAGTATGGTACTGGCACAAAGACAGAAATATAGATCAATGGAACATAATAGAAAGCCCAGAGATAAATCCATGCACCTATGGACACCTTATCTTTGACAAAGGAGGCAAGAATATACAATGGAGAAAAGAAAATCTCTTTAACAAGTGGTGCTGAGAAAACTGGTCAACCACTTGTAAAAGAATGAAACTAGAACACTTTCTAACACCATACACAAAAATAAACTCAAAATGGATTAAAGATCTAAATGTAAGACCAGAAACTATAAAACTCCTAGAGGAGAATATAGGCAAAACACTCTCCAACATAAATCACAGCAGGATCCTCTATAACCCATCTCTCTTTTCTTTTAAAGAACACGATATCTAAGGAAGATTTGTTTTGTTTGGAGAAAAGTGAACTACCTTTGGGTTTAAAAATTATAGAAAAACATAATCCAAATATCCATCAACTGGTGAATAAATAAGCAAATTGTAGTGTGTAGTAGAATATTACTCAGTAATACATGGGAATTGAATGTGGATACATATTACAGCAGGCTTCCCTGGTGGCTCAGTGGTAAAGAATCCATCTGCCAGTGCAGGCGACATGGGTTCGATCTCTGGGTCAGGAAGATCCCCTGAAAAAGGAAATGAAAACCCACTCCAGTATTCTTGTCTGGAAAAGCCCATGGACAGAGAAGCCTGGTGGGCTGCAATACATGTGGTCATAAAAGTCAGACATGACTTAGTGACTGAACAACATTTTACAGCATGGATGAACATCAAAAACATTCTAAGTGAAAGAAGCTAGACACAAACATCAGACTTCTGTAGATTTATTCATTTAAGTTTAATGGACTAGACTTAGCCCAGTATTATCACTCTATAATGTTTCTTTGTTTCTTATGGGGAGAAAAAGTAATGTTAGATCCTTTTTAAAGCACTCTGATTTTATACTGGAAATAATAAGGCAACATATGTCAAATCATTTTGAGAAGATACACATTAGTTTTCTTTTAAGTCTGATGATGACAAGCCATAATACTACTGAGTAAATTCTTACCAAACTGAAGCTTCTGGGCTCAGTTTCAATGTTTTGTTTAATATTATTCCCACCAGCTTTCTTCTGACAGGGCTCCATCAAGATGCTGGTTAATATCCTTGCAAATTGCCTTCTGGATGGGCTTACTATCCTCAGCGTGCACTCCGTTAAGGTTTTCACAGTAGCACAGGCTTGTGTTGGTTTAGCACTAACCTTAGCTATTGTTAAGGAGACTTACTTTTGTCCTCAGTGATCTAGGAAGCAGTAATTTCACAATCTTTAGAAGTTCACCTTAATACAGTGTCTGGTACACTTCTGAACATGGTAATTTTTAGGTGCTTTCAATTGGCAAAGTAGCAAATTGATACACTCAGGGGACTTTCGACAGCATCTTTCCTGGAGCAAATGACACTCCTGTGACCGTGGTTTCCTGTGAGAAAACCTGGCCTCCAGTGCTAGCTGCAGAAAGTGCCATCTGGACTCTGAATTCTGAAGAAAGTGTCATCCTCTTTGGGTTCAGACTCGGTCACAAAACGGCTCTTTCCGGGAGCAAAATGAAGTTGTCAAGAGCATATTGGCCGTGACTCTGCCAGGCACCATTCCGATATGACAAACTCGCCTTCCTATTTTTATTACAGATTACTAATTCTAAAGAAAGATAGGACTTTCCCTCTTTTAATACAGGATCGTCCAAAGGTCAAGACAATTCAAACAAGGGCAGCATGGTCCTGCAATAAAAATGCAGCAATCTAGTCGTGCAGTGCGTCTGTGCAGGGGCTGGGAGAGGTGTGATGTTTACCACTCTAGAAAGGGCACTTTAATCAAAAGACTGATGGCGCGATGAGCTTTGAATTTGTTGTTCTATTTCTCCTGCATCTGCATGAAATTGTGTCTTTGAAACCATATATTATTGAAATGAGTGATACCAGAGAGGAACATATGCTCTGAAATAAACAGAAAAATAGAGCAGCGTAATAGCATTCTTTGCCCACTTGTACAGCCTCTGTGGTGGCATGGAGTGCAAGAGGTGTGGAGGGATGTCTGGGGGACGCTGTCCCCCATCACACATGGGCACTCATGGCTCTCCTTCCCAGCGGCAGGTCTCCTTAGATGGGTCATGACAGTCGGACAAAAAGCCCGTGCCTGCTGTTCAAACACAGTGTGAGAAATCAACTTTGAAAGTATAAAGAACAGTGGAGATGAGATCCGATTCTATAGTATTTCTCTCACAGATGGAATAAAAACCTTCCTTCCTTCAGCGTCAGAGCTCACTCTGGCCCTCTCAGCTCCAAAGAAGCAGGGGTTCTTAGGGCAGAGGTCTGTGCTTCATTGGTGCAGGGGCTGAAATTCCCTCTTCTCCAGGGCTCCATGCATCACTGCACAGGCACACAGCCATCCCACACCCACGTGCAGAAGGTGGTTCCTCATGGGCAACAGACACAGTCAGCAAGGTTTTGTGCATGATCACCCCTCCATGGATCACGCAGATTTTCTACAGAAAAATCCTATTTTTTTTTTTTGCATGTGGGTGTCATTTTCCCAATGCCAATTATTGAAAAGACTATCCTTTTCCTATTGTGTATTCTTGACTTCTTTGTCATAAATTAATTAACCATATATGTCTGAATTTTTTTCTTGGGTTTCCTATAGAAAAACTGTTAGAACTAATAAGCAAATTCAGTAAACTTGCAGGATACAAAATCAACAGACGAAAATATATTGTGGTTCTATTTACTAATAATGAACTGCCAGAAAGAGAAATTAAGGAAACAATCCCATTTATAACTGCATCAGAAAGAATAAATTGGGAATAAATTTAACAGGAGGTAGATCTGTATATTCAAAAGTATAAGATGTTAATGAAGGAAATTGAAGAAGACATAAATAAATGGAAAGATATCCCATGCTCACAGATTAGAAGAATTAATATTAACATGCCCATACTACCCGAAGCAATTGACAGATTCGATGCAATCTCTGTCAAAATCCCAGTGGCATCTTTCACAGATATAGAACAAATAACCCTAAAATTTGTATGGAGCCATAAAAGACCCTGATATCATCTGCAAATAGTAAGAGTTTTAATTCTTCTTTTCAAATTGGATGCCTTTTATTTCTTTTTCTTGCCTAATTGCTGTGGATCAGACTTCTGACACTATGTTGAATAAGAGTGGCAAGAGTGAGTGTCCTTGTTTTGTTCCTGATCTTAGAGGAAATGTGCCTCACTTTTTCACCATTGAAACTGATGTTAACATGGGCTTATTATATATGCCCTTTGTTATGTTGAGGTACGTTCCCTCTGTACTTACTTTAAGAGCTTTGGGTTTTTAAAAAAAAAATAACTTTAGTTAGTTATTTTTGACTATGCTAGGACTTCATTACTGTGCATGGGCTTTCTCTCGTTGCAGCAAGCAAGGCTACTCTTTGTTGTAATGCATGGGCTTCTCATTACTGTCGCTTCTCTCGCTGTGGAGCTTGGGCTCTAGGTTTGCAGACTTCAGTAGTTATGGCACACAGGCTTGGTTGCCCCATGGCATATGGGATCTTCCGCGACCAGGGATTGAAGTGGTGTCCCCTGCCTTGCAAGGCAAACTGTTAATCAGTGGACCACCAGGGAAACCTTTTATCATGGATAGATGTTGAATTTTGCTAAATGCTTTTGTGCGTCTGTTGAGATGATCATATGATTTCTCTGTGAAACAAAAGGTGAGCTCAGTTGAAAAGTGAACCGGAAGCTCCTTAGGTCACAAATTCAAGTGGGTGCATGTGTTTTGACAACAGCAGACTGTGAGTGCTCTTGGAGACAGGTTGAGATGGAGGCATCTGTAGCACCACCACCTGCAGAAGTTCGTTGTTAGAAATGTGAGCCTGGAGCTCAGGGAGGAGTAGGGGGCTAGACATACACGGTGTGAACATGACCACAGGTGTGTGTTGTAGCCACAGGATTGTCTTCATGCACCATTTAATACATATAAACTGAATGACAATTATGAACTCCAGGAGCTGCAGAGAACATGAAGATAAAATGACTTGGCTCCCAACTTCCAAATAGTCATCATCTGAAGGAGGCAGACATTTAACAGGTGATAACTGTGCTGCATGATAAAGGCTCTAACAGACAGAACAAACTTTGTAAATGTCATATGAAAATATACCTCTCTCTGCTAGTGAGACTCAGAGAAAGCTCGAACGGGAAAACATGTGTGTTTAGAGAAGAACACATATCAACAAAGCTGGTAAAAAAAAAAGAGGGGGGAGGAGAATATTTCTGGTGGTGGGAACAAGTGTGAGTGGTGTTACTACAATGTGTGAAATGTTTAGAAAATACAGATGCTGTGACATAAACCAATTGGGTCACTTCTTAATACATAGAAAAATCAGAGTGTCCTGGTGGTATTAAAGCCAGAAGCAAAGACCATCAAAGTCTGTGGCCCCAGATTATAAAACAAGAAAGAGTCCAAGGGAGAAAAGAATGGGATGTGAAGATAACAATGGAAGGAGAACTGGAATACAGACCTCCTGACACCCATTCCAGTGTCTGCCAGGCAGTGATCTCCATCTCATAGACTAGCTTCCACTGGTTGGAATAAGCAAGGTCTGGGAAGGGACAGTTTTCTGAGCTCCACTCCCAAGCAGATGGTGCCTGGATCAACGGTTTCTAGACTAGGGGGTGCTCTATGTCCACAATTATAATCTGGTCACCTCGTGAGTCTCTACGGTCTCCTTTATGTACCTGTAAGATTTCTGTTATGTTGAAGGTGTAAATGCTACACCCCCAGGACTGGAGTACTGCCCAGCGATGTCTGTCTGTCTGGAGAGCCTCGGGTTATGAGCTAAGCTTGCACAGCACCTTTCTTCCCCCTACTTCACGTGGTTATGCTGTGTGTCTCGAGAATCTCCTGGACATCTGTCAGTGTATTGGCCTTAATTATACATTACTCTAACCCTAGAGGGGCTTCCTAGGTGGCACTAGTGGTAAAAAACCTGCCTGCCAATGCAGGGGATAAAAGAGATGCAGGTTCAGTCCCTGGGTCAAGAACATCCCCTGAAGGAGGGCATGGCAAGCCATTCCAGTATTCTTGCCTGAAGAATCCTATGGACAGAGGAGCTTGGCAGGCTACAGTCCACAGTGTCACAAAGAGTCAGACACAACTGAAGCAACTTAGCATGCACAATCCTAAAAGACACTAAGAATTGAGGATAGAACCCAAGAAATCCAACCCCACAACTGACTGCAAAGTTTAATAAAAAACATTAAAAAAAAAAAAACATTCTGTTTCAACACATATGTGCAGTGCTTTGCTGTTTGCTTGTTTGTTTAAACTCAGGTTTGCCTGTCTTTACAAACATAATAGGCAACTTACAACTTAGATTTATTTCTTATTTTGGTAAACTTTTCCTCCCATTATGATTCTAAACACTGATAGTGACTGTACAACATGACGTATGTTGCAGGTATAGAAAACTGTGCTGAGTTGACACTGACTGCTGTTTATACCAGCGTCTCCCAGAATATAGGAAGCCTGGTGCTACCTGGAATATGGACTGTCCTTCTCCGCAGACCAATTAGTCTCACCCTGCCACAGGAACAGACTGCAGGCTGGGCCGGACCTCCGCTCATGCCCCTCAAATCAACCTGCACAATGATAGCCAACGACAAACTGTTAAAACAAGTCCTTGGTTTACCATTTTTCAAAAAAAAGCAGTGTAAGATATGCATAGATTATTCAGCTTCCTGAAAAGTTAGATTCAGAATTAAGGTTTGATTTTAGTGCTGCCTTGGGATATAATACGAAGTCAAGATGCAAGGTCTGCAAATATGATCATTGCTAATGGATGAGACTGACCCAAGGACCAACGCAATTGTAAACACCAGTGCTGACTGCAAATCATGCTTGGTGATGGTTACACAGGTGGCATAATTGCTGTAACTTTTCAGAGACAAATTGCAGTATTTCCGAAATCACCTGAGGCCAGGGGAACCTGTGATTAGGTAGGATAAAGTTGCCTCCGGTGAAATCAACTATCAGCCAACAGAGCAAAGCATAGTGAAGGGAAAGCCAAAGCAAAATTTTAAATTCCCAAACACCAGAATCCAGAATGTGCATATGACCTTTTAATTACTTGCTTGGACTGAACAACAAAAAAAATAGAAGTAAGAACTTGCATTCATGTGTTTGAAAAAATATTTGTTGAACACACACTCTGTCAAGTATTTATCCGAGAGCAGAAACAAAAGCCGGGCTCTAATGGATCCTAAACCCTCGTGGGAGGACGGGGAGACAGAAAGTAAACACGAAACAAAGCAGTGTGTCATGTACCTGGCAATAATAATTGCTGGGGAGTAAACAGGATGGGTAGGGGATAGGAAGGGGAGGAGGGATGCTATTCTAGGCAGGTTATTAAGAACAAGCAGCACTAATAAGGTGTCACTGAGCAGCATCTGAATGGAGAGGATGAGATCTGGTGAATATTAGGGAGAGAGGATTCCAGGGAGAGATGTCAGCTGCAAAAGACTTGAGGTAGGAGTGAGCTTGGATGTTTGAGGAACAGCAGCAGGTGGCATGGCTGGAACAGCCAGAGGACAGAAAGAGGGAGCAGATGCAATTAGAGCGGGCAATACAGAGGGTGGGGGTGGGGGTTGTTTACTCGCCAAGTCGTGTCTGAACTCTTTGCAACCCCATGGACTGCAGCACGCCAGGCCTCCCTGTCCTTCACCATCTCCCAGAGCTTTCTCAAATTCATGTCCTTTGAATTGGTGATGCCATCCAACCATCTCACCCTCTGTCGCCCCCTTCTCCTCCTGCCCTCAACCTTTCCTAGCATCAGGGTCTTTTCCAATGAGTTGGCTCTTCACATCAAGTGGCCAAAGTATTGGAGCTTTAGCATCAGTCCTTCCAAAGAATATTCAGTGTTGATTTCCTTTAGTATTGACTGGTTTATTCTCCTTGCAGTCCAAGGGACTCTCAAGAGTCTTCTCCAGCACCTCAATTCAAAAGCGTCAGTTCATCAGCACTCAGCCTTCTTTATAGCCTAGTTCTCACATTGATACATGACTACAGGAAAAAACATAGTTTTGACTATATGGACCTTTGTTGGCCAAGGGATGTCTCTGCTTTTTAATACACCGCCTAGGTTTGTTATAGCTTTCCTTCCATGGAATAGGCAGAACCCTTATTATAAAGGGTTTGGAGACTGGGTTTGACATTGAGGCAGCAAAGAGCTACTGAAGAAAGCAGTTTTGTGAAAACTCCCTCTGGGGGAGTGAGAGGATGTGCTCAGAGTGAACACAGCTGGAATAAGGAGATGCAGAGGAGACTAAGGTGATGTTCCAGATTAGGGGGAAGTCGTAGAAGAGGGGAGGAAGGAAGCAGGGAGGGACTTGAGAGAGATGGAGGAGGAAGA
The DNA here is from genome assembly GCF_029378745.1 of Bos indicus. Lineage (NCBI taxonomy): Eukaryota > Metazoa > Chordata > Mammalia > Artiodactyla > Bovidae > Bos > Bos indicus. The sequence continues at coordinate 111,603,501 of NC_091763.1, forward strand.
AGGATGGAGTGGATGAGAGACAAGGAGAAAGTACAGGGACTCCATCTCCATCCTAAGAGATGAAATAACCCTCTGCCTTCTAGGGAGATGGGAGTGGGACGTGGAGAATGTCCGGAGGGAAGATTGTGTCTTCCACTTGGGCACAGGGTATTGACTTGCATTGAAGAGTCAGCAATAGACTGTGGCTACTTTGAAGATTTGTCTAATATCAATAGACAAAAATAATTATCAGTGTAAATTCAGCAAACACCCCTGGTGGCAAGCTAAGAGCAGGAGGTGGAGCAGAGGTGGGAAAGACAGGGCCATTGCTCTCAGGGCCTTACATTCAGCAAACAGTGAACAAGCAGGCAAATGATGTAATTGCAATAGTGATGAACAGTGTAATTCAATAAAAGCCAGCTGCTCAGAAAGAGCTTAATAGAGGCCCCGGCTCTTAATGGAGGGTCCAAGACATCATCTCTGAGGACATGACTTTTAAGCTGAAGCCTGAAGAAAGCCAAGCACAGCCAGGGAAGGGGTGACTGGCTCCAGGTGGGCATAACAACAGGACAAAAGCCCGGTGACAAGCAAGAGGTTAGCAATAGAGAAATAGAGAAAGGTGTTATTCTTAATATAAGGTGGGACAATGAGTCCAGGCAGGTTATAAGGAAAATTGACAATTAAAATGAGAGAGGCAGGTGGCTTTGCTAAGTTTTGGAGTTTATTCCCAAATAGGCATCTTAATAAAATTACTCATCCAGAGCTCCAAGGCAACAGTAACCAAAAAATGCATCTGAACATTGTGTGATTTGTTACATTCATTATAATCAAGCTGAAATCAGTTGCCTTGCTAGGGGAAAAAAAAGTGACTAATTGACATGATGTGAAGGCCTTTGAAGACTCTCATTTAATATCACCAGGTTAATCAGCAGACTAATAAAACAAGTTTTAGTTAAATAGTTACAAGGAAACAATTCTTCTGTGCTCTGGTGTCAATTCTTTTGTTGTTGAGGGAAAAAAAAGGAGGGCAAATTTTAGAGGTTTTGCTGTTTGAATAAGCATCACTTTTACCCACTTGAAAAATATGACACATTATTGTTACTGAATTTTTGTCATTTCACTGTTTTTCTGTGAGATCAGAGGACTTTGAATTTGTGCCACTTTTATTAACTGCTGTGCTGTCAAGAAAGGCTTTAGCATCTTAGCTCCCCGGGAGAGGGCCCGGTAATGGATGAATAATGAGTGACTCTGCGGGTTTGGTACCCTGTGAACAAGAAAAGCATTCTGCCTCCGCTGAACAGCAGGTGTGATCTGTGACCTCGGGTTGCCCGTTATATAAGCAGTGACTTACTTTGCTGTTAAAGGATGCCCATGTTTTTCAGATAGTAGCACAGTACTGTCCTCAGAGTAGTATGACAGGGTTAAAGGTCAAGGCTAATTATTTTAATGTCATCGGTTTTTATTTTCTCGTTTAACTTGTTACATAGTAGAGAAGACAGGATTAGTTCAAGAAGCCTTGGCATTAAGGCTTACCCTTCCCTCTTGTTCTTTTTGAGAAATCCCCTGATAATGTCTTCATCAGAGTGAGCTGGAGATGAGGAAGCCAGCCTGAGACCTTCTCAGAGGCCTGTTTATGTGGGGTTGATTCAGGCTAACACCTGCTGGGAAGAAACACTGAGTCATGGTAGCGATTGTAGCTATTGATCAATACCAGCCCAATCATCACAGCTTTCATTTTCTCCTCTTTGTAAATTTCTTTGATTTTTTGACCACAAATATGTTCAAAACCCCCGCTGTCTTGTAGAATCTTCACTTGCTTCTGGTTGGTCCAAATGCTTCTGGTTGAACCAATCCCCATGGAAGCCCATTCATGGGGCTTGCCTATTTTGTTCATTCATGTCTGCTTCCTTAGGTCGTCATTACCTTGACCTCTTAAAGTTTGATTATTTGAAACATGACACTGCCCTTCAGGTTCATCAGTGACCTACTAAGCCTTGATGTTGATCAAGCTTTACCCTTCCCCTTGCTGGGACAGCCAGTCCTCAGCTACCTGCTGTAAACGCTAGGCACTGGAGGTACAGAAGCGATGTCCAGATGCAGCATCCTGTCTGCAGGGGAGCTGAGTGCAGAAAACAGCCAAACACAGCAGGATTGAGTGTAGTAATGCAGGTCCGTAGAGAGTGGCTTAACACAATTGTTGTTTAGTTGCCAAGTCATATCTGACCCTTTGTGACCCCGTGGACTACAGCACACCAGGCTTCCCTGTCCCTTCACTATCTCCTGGAGTTGGCTCAGACTCATATCCATTGAAAACTTTGACTTCTCATTACTAAAAAAACTGAAGTGCAGATATCATGAAAATACTCATAATCATTTCTCCAACCACACATTCTGCTTCTCAACACTGACCCCACCAGTCTAACTGATTGCCCCATGGTTCCTGAAATGAACCATGGGCTTCCCTCTTGGCTCAGCTAGTAAAGAATCCACCTGCAATGCGGGAGACCTGGGTTCGATCCCTGGCTTGGGAAGATCGCCTGGAGAAGGGAATGGCTACCCACTCCAGTATTCTGGCTTGGAGAATTCCAAGGACTGTATAGTCCACAGGGTTGTAAAGAGTTGGACACAATCGAGCCACTTTCACTTTCCTGAAATGAATTGGATGTTTCCTAGCGTACATCACACCTTAGCCCACATTCAGATTCTGAAAGGCTTATATCCTCTTTACAGTTTTCTAGAACCTACCTGTCCTTAAAAGCTGCAGTCAGATCTGTGTCTTCATGGAGGCTCGCCAATGTACCTTAATCCTTGGTAATCACTCCCTTCTGCAAAATCCCACAGGACCCATTGTCTGAACCACTCCTATGATGTTTAATGTGCATTTTTTTGTCTTATTCTGTGTGCCCTATCAGAAATCAAGGCACAAAGCTGTCATAATTATTGTTGCTGTTTTTCATGTCAGATTCTTTGCAACCACATGGACTGTAGCCTGCCAGGCTCCTCTGTTCTCCACTATCTCCTGGAATTTGCTCAGGTTCATATCCAATGAGTCAGTGATGCCATCCAACCATCTCATCCTCTGCCACCCTTTCTCCTTCTGCCTTCAATCTTTCCTGGCATCAGCGTATTTTCCAATGAGATTCTTGTTTTATATTTAAAAATAAAATGAAAATTAATAAAATCAAGGCACAGCCTATCAAGACAGTCCATATAAATAATAGGCCAAGGGAAGGCATGTTTTATCAAATAACTACAATATTTAATGGAGAATTAAAATAAAAGGAACAGCCAGTACTCATACAAATTATTGTTCCTGGAATTCAGTTAATTCCTTCTTCATTTGTTCTATAAAGAGGAAAAGAAATATTGAAACAATCGGCCACAGTTTTTCCAGTAAAAAAGACTCAAATAGTGCTTTCCTGTGTCCTGCAAACAGCATGTGGTTCCATTCGATCACGTTGGTATTATTAATCACATTTGCTACTGGGGCGATGGTTCAAAGGGATTAACCAGAGTTGCTGAGGGGACATGAAGGCCTGAGACCGTTACAGAAACCGAGGCCAAGTTAACTTAGAATGAGTTGGTCTATTCTGTTCCCTTTAATACTGCTCAGAATTACAAACTCCCATCTAATCTGCCACTTCAATTCCATTCAAATTAACAAAATCTAATTCATTTGAATAGGATTCAAAGTGATTTGATTCAACTCAATCAAATTCTGCTCAGTGGAATCAGTCCTTGATTGAAATCTATTAAGTTCAATTCAATAAAATAAATTTAAATATTATGCAGTGAAATTAATTTTTAATTGATTAGCATTTCAGTTCAGGTCCATCTTGATCTGAACTTCAATTCTCCATTTCTAAATTTGGTCCCTATTCAAATTAATAAAATACAGTAAAATCTGATGTAATTCTGAAAGATGCAACGTGAAGCTAATCAGCTTCATTAATTTTTATTCAGCCCTAATCAAATGAGTTTAGTGACATTCAATCACAGAGAGATAAAATGTTCACCTTTAATGCCAAATTGAATGTTTATATTATAACTTCAAAATTATAAGTTTCCCGACTTCACATCACTGTCTGCAGTATGAACTCCACAGGACATTTCTGGATTCATTCTTTGTTTTGTCTTTTTCTTAACACAGAACAACTTAGAACTATGCTATGCTAAGTCACTTCAGTCATGTCCGACTCTGTGTGACCCCATAGACGGCAGCCCCCTAGGCTCCACCGTCCCTGGGATTCTCCAGGCAAGAACATTGGAGTGGGTTGCCATTTCCTTCTCCAATGCATGAAAGTGAAAAGTGAAAGTGAAGTCGCTCAGTCGTGTCCGACTCTTAGCGACCCCATAGACTGCAGCCTACCAGGCTCTTCCGTCCGTGGGATTTTCCAGGCAAGAGTACTGGAGTGGGGTGCCATTGCCTTCTCATAACTTAGAACTAGATGGTTGGAAATCAAAAAATAATATTGTTATCTGGTTTAGCAAAGTGATTTCAGGAAAGTTATAGGTGGCTAATTGATAGGCTCTTGTGCCTGTGAAAATGCCAAGATGCATGATTTTTAATTTTATTTTTAAAGCTCTTACTCTAAATAGTAAAATAAAGGCATTCAGATTCAGGATTGTGGTCATTAAATTGCAAAAAAAAAGTAAAAGGGGGATTATAGTGACTGAATTATTCAGAGAAAAAATAATTGTAAATTTTAAATGGAGGTGTTGCTGTGATCAGTACTATTATGACTTGGTCAGATCGAACCTAGAATACAGGTCCTGGACTGGTGCACCAAGGGGACAATTATTCTGTGAACTGAAGCCACTCTGTCATTTTCTCAGGTCAGTGTGTGGATAAAGATAAGGATCACCAGGACATTAGTGACAGGGTCTCAAGATTTTCCTCTGAGATTCTCATTCTGTAGGCCTGGAAATCTATATGGTTCACAAGAGCCTGAGATGAATCTTATTTTAGCTCAGTTGAAAGCCCTTCCCTATACCAATTTCTCACTCGAGGGGAAAATCTCAGAAGCAGTCACTCCATGACATCCCCTCCAAGGCCCCTCTTTCACTGAGGATCCTGAGACAGGCTGCTTTGATCCAGTGTCTGGAAGTGATTGCATTAAGGACCTATTTCACATGGTGAAGAAGAGAGGCTTCCTCCATTTAAGCCCCAGAACTCAGAACTGGTGGCCTGTTCCTCCTTCCAGTGCTGGGGTCAAGGACAGCTGTCAGCATCATCTTTACGGCTCTGCAACCCTTGGACTGTGCATACCTCTTACTAAAGGAAAAAGGGATTCTGGCCTGCTCGATTTTTCAAGTTAATAACTATCAGATTATTTGGAGAGCTCTGTAGTAGCAGCTATAGCACCTCTAAACTTCCTCTCTGCTCCCAGCCTAATCTGGAGGTTAGGGTAAGGGCTCTTTTATCTTCCTTCTTCTCTAGGTCATTTGCATTGGGAGGAAGGTTCTCCCAAGTACAAAATGTTTTGCACCTACAGTCTAGAATTATACCAATTAAGGTTGTCTTTGCTTGAGAAGGCTTTCTTATCTCTCCTTGCTATTCTTTGGAACTCTGCATTCAGATGGCCACCTCTTTCCGTTTCTCCTTTGCCTTTTGCTTCTCCTCTTCTCTCAGCTATTTGTAAGGCTTTCTCAGACAACCATTTTGCCTTTTTGCATTTCTTTTTCTTGGGGATGGTCTTGATCCCTGCCTCCTATACAATGTTATGAATCTCCATCCATAGTTCTTCAGGCACTCTATCAGATCTAATCCCTTGACTCTATTTATTACTTCCACTGTATAAGGGATTTGATTTGGATCATACCTAAATGACCTAGTGGTTTTCCCTATGTTCTTCAATTTAAGTCTGAATTTGGCAATAAGGAGTTCATGATCTGAGCCAGAGTCAGCTCCCAGTCTCGTTTTTTGCTGACTGTATAGAGCTTCTCTATCTTCGGCTGCAAAGAATATAATTAATCTGATTTCCATATTGACCATCTGGTCATGTCCATGCGGAGTCTTCTCTTGTTGGAAGAGGGTGTTTGCTATGGTCAGTGCATTCTCTTGGCAAAACTCTGTTAGCCTTTGCCCTGCTTCATTTTGTACTCCAAGGCCAAACCTGCCTGTCATTCCAGGTATCTCTTGACTTCCTACTTTTGCATTCCAATACCCTATGATGAAAGGGACTTTTTTTTTTCTTTTGGTATTAATTGTAGAAGGTCTTGTAGGTCATCATAGAACCATTCAACTTCAGCTTCTTCAGCACCAGTGGTTGGGACATAGTCTTGGATTACTATGGTTACTTAATAAGCATATTGTCACCATGGATTATTGTAGTCTGATTCGAGTGTTCAGTTGAAATTTGTTTATCAAGTATAGGAAAAAACGATTGGGTTGTGCTGCAGTAAGAATGGAAGTGTATTGGGAGATTTTCCAGAGTATGAGTCTTTCCTTAGAATGAGATCTTACACCATAGGGGTCTTCAAATAGCCAAAATAATCCAGATAGCTTGAGCCCAGGGCACACAGTAAAGGAGCAGGGGACGCTAAGCAGAGCTCTCTTTCCTCTGCTAAAAGCCCCCTGCGATTCTTTAATGTAATTTGTAGATAAGCAGATAGTAGGAGATATAATAAGGCTAGGTTTCATCAAGCTCCAAATAGGCTTTTAAGTTTTCATTTTGGAGACAATAAACCTTTCTGGTATTGTTTTTAACATCCTGTAGGAATGGATGGAATGGAACTAATTAAATGTCCAGCGACAGTACTGGGTCTTACCGTAGCTCTGCCAGGATACTGTTTCCGTAAGTAGATTATTAGGTTATTCTGCGTAACTCCGAGGTTCTGAAGAATGCACTGAAAGTCACAGGTATGCGCCACATTTGTATCAAGCAGTCCCCATGCATTTGCCCTTGTGTTTCCGAAACAACTTGTTACTGGAGAAAATAACAGAGATCTATTGGCTTTAAATTTGAGGAAAACAAGTTGCCTCTTCTCTTTCTCTCTTCTTCAGTCATCCAACCCATAATGAATCCTCAACATAATAAAATTGGTCTTCAGTGAGTACAAAGTGCCATGATCACATTTAATTCAATCCATATCTGGCTATCTTAATACAATATCGCTCACTTTCATAATTTAGCTTCTAGTTAACCTCAAATATGGTTTATCAGTACATAATCTTGTTGCAAGGATTACTCCTACTCAATGTAGTTAGCAAAAATCTTCATATACCGAGGTCAGAGAAATTCTTGAACTCTTAGCACTGGGTAATTAAATTGTTTCTTTTCTCACCACTTCTTATTCTTTTCTTTTAAAAAGTCTTTCCATTTTTATCACCTTTAACTTCTTTTCCCCAAAGCCAATTAATAGGTAAATAATGATCTGTAAAGCAAAAAGTAGCACTTTGTTAGCCTAGCACTGAAATAAGGCAGTTCTTTGCTCAACACAAGTTGAACCATTCTCTTCTCACTGAATATAAAATATATGCCAAGTTAATAAATTACAATGATTTGATTTAACCAAATTAGCCAGTGCTAATAACAAAGGGTACAACTTGATTTTTCTCTGGAATGTGTTGTTCTTATTGGCATTCATCTGTTCCTGGGAGATGTGAAAACAGCTAAGTAAAACATTTTGTACTGCACTTAACTTATTTTCCTAGGAAGGAGAACAAAATAACATTGATTTTGCACCACCCTAACTGGGAACATTTTAATATACGACAAAAGTGCCTTGAGTAAAAGGTAGGGGATCGGGGGAAAGAGATGGGAAATTGAACTCCTCTCTCCTGGTCACTAATGTGTCTCCTCGCACAGAACACAAGAAACATGATCACTGCTGATCATCTTCTTGGATTGCATCTTGATGTCTAGCAAGAGTCCCTCCCTGCAGGACCTGAGCCTGCCATGTGAAGCTGGTTCAGAGCCGGGGTCCCATGCAGAGCATGGAGTTCCTGCTAGAACACCGGAGGCCCAGACACCTTGACAATGTGACCCCCTCTCCTGGGCTTCCTGATACTCCCTGTCGGTTTGGTGGGAACCAGCTAGATCTTTCTCTGCTTCCCCTAGAGAGCATTTCTCAGAGTTCCATGCTAAAGGAGCAGCTGATGATAATGGTTGCTCCCTCGACTGACGTTGTCCTGATTTCGTAAAGAATCCCGAGCCACACAGCTTCTCTGGTTTGTGCGATTTATCATCACTCTCTGTGACAAGAATATGACCATGGTAGGTTGCTTCTACTGGTGCCTGGAAGGAACAATCGGAAATTGAACTGACATTCTGAGATACATACTCTTGCCTTGCCTATTTCATGTACAGGCAGGACAAGGGTGTTTCCTGCCAGGTAACCCATTGACTTCAGTTTTTCAGGTGTTCTGATGGTTTCTTCGCCCTCACCATGTGGGTTAGTATCCCCTAATTTCCCAAAGCAATGAGAGTAAATGAAATTTCTTCTAAGAGAAAGAATTTAGCATTAGGTAAGCTTGAAAAGGTGCAGTGTGATGACGAGAGGGGATAATCAGTCTAGGTCATGTTCTGCACTTTCAGTGACAGGTTATGGCCTGCAAGGCCCCAGGGCCCTTCGCAGTGTCAGCATGGCACCATCCACCTTTGTCCTCTTCCTATAACACGGCCAGGGATGGAATCAGCAGAGACCTAATGCAGCTTACTAACCCAGTGACCCGGCTCAGGTTTTATTGTTTCCATAAATGCAATTTTTAAGCATTATTTTTTTAACTCTTGACTGCATCAAAAGAAAACAAGAGTAGTTTATTATCGGCCAAGGTTCCAATATTAAAAAGCATCAGAAATTGGATATGTTCCTTTGCTCTGATGGAAAGAGAAGGGAGAAGCAAGACAATAAGTTCAGTTCAGTTCAGTCGCTCAGTCATGTCTGACTCTGAGACCCCCATGAACCGCAGCACGCCAGGCCTCCCTGTCCATCACCAACTCCCAGAGATCACCCAAACCCATGTCCATTAAGTTGGTGATGCCATCCAACCATCTCATCCTCTGTCATCCCCTTCTCCTCCTACCTTCAATCTTTCCCAGCATCAGGGTCTTTTCAAATGAATCAGCTCTTCACATCAGGTGGCCAAAGTATTGGAGTTTCAGCTTCAACATCAGTCCTTCTAATGAACACCCATGACTGATCTCCTTTAGGATGAACTGGTTGGTTGCAAGTCTCCTTGCAGTCCAAGGGACTCTCAAGAGTCTTCTCCAACACCACAGTTCAAAAGCATCAATTCTTCGGCACTCAGCTTTCTTTATAGTCCAACTCTAACATCCATACATGACCACTGGAAAAAACCATAGCCTTGACTAGATGGACCTTTGTTGGCAAAGTAATGTCTCTGCTTTTTAATATGCTATCTAGGTTGGTCATAACTTTCCTTCCAGGGAGTAAGCGTCTTTTAATTGCATGGCTGCAATCACCATCTACAGTGATTTTGGAACCCAGAAAAATAAAGTCAGCTGCTGTTTCCACTGTTCCCCATCTATTTCCCATGAAGTGATGGGACCAGATGCCGTGATCTTAGTTTTCTGAATGTTGAGCTTTAAGCCAACATTTTCACTCTCCTCTTTCACTTTCATCAAGAGGCTGTTTAGTTCTTCACTTTCTGCCATAAGGTTGGTGTCATCTGCATATCTGAGGTTATTGTTATTTCTCCCAGCAGTCTTGATTCCAGCTTGTGCTTCTTCCAGCCCAGGGTTTCTCATGATGTACTCTGCATATAAATTAAATAAGCAGGGTGACCATATACAGTCTTGACATACTCCTTTTCCTATTTGGAACCAGTCTGTTGTTCCATGTCCAGTTCTAACTGTCCCTTCCTGACCTGCATACAGGTTTCTCAAGAGGCAGGTCAGGTGGTCTGGTATTCCCATCTCTTTCAGAATTATCCACATTTTATTGTGATCCACACAGTCAAAGGCTTTGGCACAGTCAATAAAGCAGAAATAGATGTTTTTCTGGAACAAGAAAGCTTGGCTGTAAAAAGAAAACTCAGCCCCCTGTACACTGGGACAGGCCCCAGCAGGTTGGGAGGCAGGGTTTCAGAATGGAAGAGCTAGCTTCTTCTCCCTTCAGAGCATGGTGCTGAAATCACCCTCTCCACTATTGGCCAGTTCAAGTCTAATGTAGTTCTTAAAAATCAGGGGCCAAAAATGATCTGGTGAAGGGATAAATAGTTAACTTTTCCAAATTAAGTCAATGCAACTGGAAAATCTGGAAATTTGTATGGAGTTAGAGAATACCTGAATAGTTCCTTTCCAAGTTCAGAGTTTTTACTCCATTCATTACAACAAGCCTGAACTCTCAGTACAGTTTTATAACTTTAAATCACCTACCTCTAAAAAAATAAGCAAACATGAAGACCTACTGGCATCTCTGAGAAGACGGAGCAGCAGCTTTTACACAGTTCCAGTATGGCTCTTTCTTCCTTTATTGTGTTACTTGCTTAGGTGCTGTTGACTGTTCAGGGGTCCCAGCCTGTGCGATCCCATGTCTGATTTCTGTCATTATGTACTATGGGCTTCACTAGTAGCTCAGACAGTAAAGCATCCACCCGCAATGCAAGAGACCTGGGTTTGATCCCTGGATCTGGACGATCCCCTGGAGAGGGAAATGGCAACCCACTCTAGTATCCTTGCCTGGCAATCCATGGACAGAGGAGCCTGGCAGGCTACAGTCCATGGAGTCGCAAAGAGTCAGACTCGACTCAGCAACTAACACACATGTAGTCATATCAGAAATAAAGTGTGCAATAAATGTAATGCACTTTTATCATCCCCAAAGCATCCGCCTCCAACCCCAATCCATGGAAGGTCGTTTTCCATGAAACCAGTCCCTGGCACCAGAAATTTGGGGCACCTCTGGTTTAGATGACAGCTTACAGAGTGAAAAATGTTTTATTTCTAAGCACAAGCACATGCACAGATGTGTGCTTGAGACAAATGTGCACCCGACACGCTGAGAGGGTGGTGAGTGATTAGAATGGGATTGTAGCCGCACAGGTGGGGATTTTAACTGTGGAGTGCAGGTTCACTGGCCACACGGCTTCCACCAGATTCTGTTCAGTTCCCAGCCTCCTGCAAGGGCAGCTTTCTCTGTCCTTCCCTCCTCTGCCTGCTGCTGCCTAGCCACTTCTTCCCATTATTCCCCTGAAACTCCTCTCAACAAACACCATATAGCTGTCAAATGAAAAGGGAAAGTTAAAACCTTCATCTTAATGAACCCTGCTATCAAATCTGACGATGCCGACCACACCGCTCTTATGGAAATTCTTTACTTGTTTCTCCTCCACCCTCTCAGACTATCTTCTTTCTTGCTCCTCCTTTTTTCTGCTCTCTAAATGCTGCTGGAATCCAAAAGATTCCAGTGACTTCTCTCCTGCTGCCAGTGATTTAGGCTGATGGCTCCTAAAAGGGGATTTTCAGCCCAGAGAATGCTCCTGAGACCCTGTCTCTGAGAGCCAGTTGCCCACTTCGTGTACGAGGGTCATCATCCTTTCTTCTTCATTCTCTAGATTTCTCATCTTCTTCCCTGTGATCTACTGGATGGTGAAGCACATCACCATCCTCTTAGTCACCTGAGCCAGAAATCTGGGATTAATCCACACACCGTCTCCCCACCCAAATCCCAATAGTCCCAAGCCAGTTGTACCTCCTTCATCACTTTGCATATTCTCTGCCTCTCCATTTTCACTGCGATCTTATTATTTCTCTTTGGTATTAACACAGAAGCATCACATCTGGCCTCCATGACTCCATCCCCCGAAATCTGCCTTTCATCTCACTGCAGATCTTTACAAACACAAACGTGACCATGAAAATGCCCTGCTTAAAATACTTCAATGGTTTCCCATTAGTTTCAGAATGAAGTTCAGCTTTCTTAAAATGGAGGAAATCAACACTGAAAAGCAAGAATAAACCAATGCAAAATAGCTTTATTTGGACAAAGTTTGTTGTGCTACGGCCCTCACCCACTGTCTGATGCGACCTACCCTGCTTCCCTCTCAGATTTCTCTCTCATCCCTGTTCTACCATCAATGAACATGCGTGCTCTGTATAGAACTTTACACTCTTTCTCCTTTGCCTAGCGCTCCTTGTCTCATTTACATCCTTATTCACCTGGGTAACCTAACTACCAAGACATAGCTCTAGTTCCCTCTTCTAGGAAACTTCCTTTCCTCACCTACTCTCCATAATTAAATTTCACACTCAATCTGTATCTTTTCCTCCATGTTCCTGCTGAGTTTCTTATAACGTTTGACACATAAAGGAAACGCAATAGGATGTCTGACGAGTAAATGAATGGGTGAGTATTAGGCCAAATAATAAAGCAAAATAGGATGGTATAATGAGCATTGTTCAATGTCTTATGAGAAAAAGTGTCAAACTTCCAGTCTGGGAGCTGCTCTGCTGTGTAATTGAAAGAATCACTTAACCTTCCTGCACCTATGTTGCTTACTTGTAAAATAAGATCATACTAAGGCATGATGAAAGTCCACATTTAGCTCTGATCGTCTGTCATCTCCATGACTGCTTTCATGGAAAAGCACAAGTAGCCATGAACCTAGTTGTACATTTGAGAACCGATGCATGGCACACACACCCTCCTACTTTGTGGGTATGCCCCATCTGGGCAGCCACTTTACAGAACAGGCTTCTTAACTCCTGGAGCTTGAATGTAAAATCTTTCAGAGGGAGAGGTACTTACCCTGGTGGGAAAGCTTGAGCTTACCATTCCCTCTGAAGTTTTTTATTGCATTTCCCTATTATTGAAAGGCCCTGACTTCTAAGAGGGCTGAGTGGTGTTCAGGGTATCAGAGAGCCGCGGCTCCTGGCTTGGGGGGATGTGACTGTGGCGTGGTAGTGGCTGGGTGCAGGTCCCATCTCAGTGTGCTTTTCCCCTTTCTTGCAGATGGAAGCCCTTACACCTGGTGGGTTGGCAAAGCCAACGAGAAGCACTACTACTGGGGAGGCTCTGGGCCTGGAATCCAGAAATGTGCCTGCGGCATCGAGCGCAACTGCACAGACCCCAAATACTACTGCAACTGTGACGCGGATTACAAGCAGTGGTGAGTGCGGGGGCCCGGCGTGCGAGCTCCCTCCCAGCCTGCCTGGAGGCCAGACTAATTAGATGGGAGAGAAAGTGTGAAAAGTGCTGAAATAATAAGAGACTGGGTTAGAAAGGTTCGGGACTAACCCAGCTGACAAATGTCAGGAACGTTCTGAAAACTATAAAAGCCGAAAGAGGTCAGTGCTACAAGGGTATGCATTTAGAAATAGAAGAACACATAATTGATGTATTCATATTTTATTCAGAGAGGAAAATAATGAGGCATGTAGTAGACAGTGATTTGCATTATAAAATGTGCTTTGTGACAATACAAGGGGTGGCCGCGGGCAGGAAGCCGTGTGCAGGCGTGTGAGAGCACAACAGCCTCTACGGTGAGTGCTCCCACCTCCTACGGTGTCTGCTTTGAGGAGCTGGATGAGAAAAAAAAAAAAGACAGAGGTGGGAAAAGAAAGGGACGATTGTGCTTTCCTCTCGTCTTCAGCAACAGTGCCTACCCGTCTGCTTTTGTTTCATGCCTTGAACTGTTTATAACTCTGATACAAATCAGTTCAAAGAAGATCTATTTGGGGTTTCTTTCATCCCTCTACTGGCTTTTGTCCTGCTTCACGGCGAATGGCTGTGTCTGTGTCCGTAATAGACAAAGATAAATCAGCTGTCATTCTGTGGGGGGAAAGGCCCCAGAAGTTTTGAGTGGAAAATGTAAGCCTGAGTCCGGTTCTTCCCATAAAGCGCATATCTTGCAACAGCTGCTTGTTTCTGACATGGAAGAGGCGGCTGTGCTCCATCCCCGCCTCTGGGTGGCAGCAGAGAGCACAGCCCCGAATTTCTTCATGTGCCTGATCACAGTTGCCTACAGTCGCCCCGGTTTTAGTCGATGCTAACTACATAGAGGACAGTTTACAAGATAAGTTCATCCTACCAGTTAACTGAAAATTAGTTCTGCATGTAAAGTTGTATGCTTGTCAGATTGGATGCCTACCTATTTTCCAAAAGCCTTTTTTTTTTTTTTTTTTTTTTAGTAAATGATATTACAGAGGCTATATTCAGTGGCTTAGAATTTCTGTGCAGGTGTATAAATAGTTATCATTACTCTTTAACTGTGGTTTATGGAAGGAACGTGAAGTCACTCAGTCGTGTCCGACTCTTTGCGACCCCGTGGACTGTAGCCCACCAGGCTTCTCCGTCCATGGCATTCTCCAGGCAAGAATACTGGAGTGGGTTACCATTTCCTTCTCCAGGGGGTCTTTCCGACCCAGGGATCGAACCCAGGTCTCCCGCATTGGAGGCAGACGCTTTAACCTCTGAGCCACCATATATTCACTCTTTAATTTTGTTTGAGAGATGTGTCTACAAGCGCATGCACACATATACACACACTGACACACTATATAAAGACTAGAAGTCAGGAGAATGAAATCAGAAAGACCCGGCCTTCGAAGGTAACTTTCGGTCAGGCAGCCTGTCCTCGATGCAGTCAGTCCTTCACTCATGGTGATATCAGTGGAGCTCTTGTGTGCTGGGGGGTCTTCTAGGTTCTGGGATACAACAGAGACTGGCAGTAACAAGAACCCCTGCTCTGGCCTATGTTCTTGCCACTTCTTACTAGTCGTGTGTCTGTAAGTAGGTTCTGAGGGCTCGCTCAGATTCATTTGTCTGCTCAGCTTTGACTCACGGAGACTTCGGGAAGCAGACTTTGGTGCAGCCTCCCAGACCAAAAGGGAGAGCTCTGATCCCAGATGGTTCATTGTTCAAGCAACCTACACTGGTCAATGCTTTTGTCCTGCCATGGAGGGGAGTTCAGATATTCACAAGGAAAAGGGAGATCTAGTGCGTGAATCCAAGTGAAATTTGTTTTTGTCAGACGTCATCCCAAGGGCTCGGGATACAATGACAAATAGAGCATGCTCTTTGTCCTCAAGGACTCAGAAACTAGTTGGGAAAACACACACACACACACACACACAGACAACATAATACAACCAGCGCTCTGACGAAGACATTGCAGGGTCCAAAAAACCAGTGCAAGGAAACTGAAGTCCAACTGAGGGAGAGTGGAGAGGAGCTAGGACAGTCCTTATGAGTCAGGGATGCTTGGAAGAAAGTAAGAGTTTGCAGGGCATGCTCTCCCTTGCAAGATTGACTTGGAGGAGAGGCAGGAGTGAGGACAGCCGGTTTGGGGAGCCATCAGGGCCGAAGATCTGGGGTGTAATGTGGAGAAGAAAGAAGGTTCAGTGAGGCTGAGCAGCTGGGCAGCAAACACCAGAGCTGCCATTCTTTTCAGTGGGTGGTAGGAGATGGATTTACTGGCAGTGAGCCCTGTGGAGGTAACCTTGATGGAAAGGGTGGGGCGGGGGGAAAGAGCCAGCAAAAGGAAGTCACGTGCGTTCCTCAGAGGCATTGAGGGCCAGACAGTGGAAATGGTGGAACATATGTGAGATATTCGGGAAGTGGCACCTCCAGGACTTAATAGTTATGACTATGCGAGAAGAAAGAGAGGGTCTGGTAGGCTCCCCACTGGGCACCTGGAAATGGTTAAATTCCTTACCAGGTAAGGGGACAACAGTTCAGCGGGTAGATGATAGGTTCAGCTTTGAAAATATTAAGTTTGAAGCTCCAACATAACACTGTGTCTAAACCCAGAGAGGCACCATTCCTGGGATCACTGCTAAGATATTCAGGCTTCAGAGCAATGCACTTCCAAGAACATTAGTTCAGTTCAGTCGCTCAGTCGTGTCTGACTCTTTGCGACCCCATAAATCACAGCACGTCAGGCCTCCCTGTCCATCACAAACTCCCGGAGTTCACCCAGACTCAAGTCCATCAAGTCAGTGATGCCATCCAGCCATCTCATCCTCTGGCGTCCCCTTCTCCTCCTGCCCTCAATCCCTCCCAGCATCAGAGTCTTTACCGATGAGTCAGCTCTTCGCACGAGGTGGCCAAAGTACTGGAGTTTCAGCTTCAGCATCATTCCCTCCAAAGAAATTCCAGGCTGATCTCCTTCAGAATGGACTGGTTGGATCTCCTTGCAGTCCAAGGGACTCTCAAGAGTCTTCTCCAACACCACAGTTCAAAAGCATCAATTCTTCGGCACTCAGCCTTCTTCGAAGTCCAACTCTCACATCCATACATGGCCACAGGAAAAACCATAGCCTCATACCTGAGTTCAAATCATCCATGAGAAGACACTGTAGACAGACCTGTTCAGCCTCACTCAGAAACGTGCCTCTGCAAGCTCTTGATTAGATTGTAATTTTTCAGTTACTCAGGGACTTGGATACAGCTGATGTATTGTTTCCTTTGGGCTGAGTAGCACCTACGATATCCTCACCCTTTTGCTCCTATTAAGATGCTCTAATGTCTCATAGTAGGCGCACTGTATCTTGAGCAAACTAAAAAGTAAAAGCAATATGTTTACAATAAATAGCTACTGAAATGATCTTTCCTATTCGGCACAATAAAGCAAGCTTTTGGTGATGTCTTCTTGGGCTTTGAATTCACCAGCACCTGGAAATGCTGTGGATGCTTTCAGTAGATCAGAATGAATAGATTTGTTTCTAGAGATGTGTACCAAAGTTCCTGGAAGCAGAATCATATCTGCCACTTTGAGGAGAGGCTTTTAACCAGTCTTACATTTAGGTTTGTGGTCTGTATAATAAAACTGAATCTTGACTGGTAGACTATTGTGAGAGTTAAATAGAATGTGGAATAGGAAAATATTCTAATATTCTGTGAATTGTACAGTGTGGATACATAGCTGATTGCAGTTCTTAATTATGTAATTCTCATTGCAATTCTTACCAGTTCCAAATGAATCTTAGGAAATGAAACGGCACCAGGGAAAGGGGTCCCTGTGCTTTCTCGACCTGCCATGCCACAGGGCGCGAGACAAATTCCACAATACCATGAGGCAGTGACACAGAACAGGCTTTGCCAGAGGAACTTACAAACCAGAGAGCATGAAGACAAGAGAAAGCCTAGGTCCGTCAACCCCATCAGCTCTCAGAGAGATGCTGGACAAGGCTCTTGTGCTGAGCACAGGGTTTCACAGAACTCCTGGCTTCTCCCACCTCACAGGACAAGAATGAGAACAACTTGTCAGTGGAGCCATCAGATTCTTAGGGTACCAGGAAGGCTGAGCACACAGCCAGGGGTTTACTGCATTGTCTGGGGGTCATGCTTGGAGAGGGAGGAAGCCAGAACCCAGGTAGGAAGTAGACTCCTGCAGCCTCCCCCCGCCATGATGGGGAGAACCAGGGAGCATTTCCAGCTGGCTCTCTGTCCAGGTATACAGAGTGTGAGCTCCATGGTCACTGGTGTCCAGCTCTTTTCATCCTACCACAGAGGACAGCCGAAAACTCAGGAAAAGCAGTCTGGTGCACACACCCATGTGAAATTCACACATGTGAAACATCTGTAGTGATGTAAAAATTGAAGCTCCAATACTTTGGCCACCTGATGAGAAGAGCCAACTCATTGGAAAAGACCTGATGCTTGGGAAGATTGAAGGCAGGAGAAGGGGACGACAGAGGATGAGATGGTTGGATGGCATCACCGACTCAATAGAATGAGTTTGAGCAAGCTCTGGGAGATAGTGAAGGACAGGGAAGCCTGGCATGCTGCAGTCCATAGGGTCACGAAGAGTCAGACATGACTTGGCCACTGAACAACAACAAAAAATAATAAAAGCAGAGGTTCTACTGAATCTCATGTTTTCAGGGTCCATATCCAGCTAAGAAAGTTGCTTCTACCAGTAATATTACCTCAGTCAGACAAGTCGTTTGATTAAACTCGACTGAGACCAAAGTGGGTACAAAGTTTTCCTTTGCCCTTTCCTCCGCGTGAGATCTAAGTCAGGGCGTTTCACTTCTCTAGGTGTTCATATCCACAAAATGTAGATAGTACTTCCCAATTCATGTCAAGTCCTGGCAAAGTGCTGTCGTGAATGAACATTTAAAACTGCAGTATGGTGTGCTATTTTTATTACCTAAATGATGAGTGGAACTCTAGCTGAAATCATTAAAATCTTTCTTTTTTAAAATTGTATCGAAATATAGTTGATTTATAATGTCATGTTCATTTCTTCTGGACAGCAAAGTGATTCAGTTACACAGAGTGACTCAGTTATACATATCTACATATACATGTGTGTGTATATATATACACACACACACACACACACCTTTATCTCTCCTTCCCTTAGCAGCCATAAGTCTGTTCTCCAGGTCTGTAGTCTGTTTTGGTTTCATAGATAGGTTGATTTGTCTCACATTTAGGTTCCACATATAAATGTTATATGGTATTTGTCTTTCTCTTTCTGACTTACTTCACTTAGTATGATCATCTCCAGGCCTATCCTTACTGCTGCAAATGGCATTATTTCATTCTTTTTTATGACTAAGTAATATTCCATTGCATGTTTGTACTATATCTTCTTTATCCATTCATCTATCTATGGGCATTTAGATTGCTGCCACGTCTTGGCTATTGTAAACAGTGCTGCTATGGACATCGGGCTGCCTGTATCTTTTTTTAATTTGAGTTTGATATGGGTATATGTCCAGGAGTAGGACTGATGGAATCAGTAAAAATTTCTTAAAGCACAGATGCATAAATTGGGGCCCAGGAAAATTTTACTTCCAATTACATTGGAAATAAGAAATGGAGAGAACACTAAGACTCAGATTTCCAAACTTCCACTCCAGTGTTTCTCTACAATATCATGATCTAGGAAGACTACTTATGTTGTTTTTATCTTTTTTAATGATATATGAATTTAATGTTTTCACTAGTTATATGTAGGTTTTAAATTTAAAGCTTAAACAATAGACCACATATTATTAGAGTCTTTTTTAAAGGACTCTGAAGCTTAGATTAAGCATTTATTCTTATTTACTAGAGTAAAACACACAGAAATGGAGCTGAGATAAATTAGATTGTAGCTCCGAGCATATTTCCGTCTCACAGCAAAGCGGCAATGGGCTGCAAGAACTATAACCAGCTCAATAATTGCCTGATTATCTATGCCTTGAGAAGTTTTGCACAGTTATTTCTGAGATTGGATGTAATTTAACATTTATGATTTACTATTCACAGCAATAGTAAATATTCCCACCTACAGTGCCAGAATCCTAATTAAGTGAGCCTGGTCTCAGCTAAGTGCCCACCGCTGGGTAATTCCTGGCCTCGGACAGCCTGGCTCAATGAGCTAAATCATCGTATCGGACACTAGTGATTCCAAAATGGAGCTGCGGGGAAGGCAACCCGTTCGCTGCTCCAATGCCCGTCTCACACTGTACTTGTAGAATTTCTGGATAAGGGTTTCCTGGCCAAGATGAGCACAGACATGGGAGCACAGTCCTTGTGGTACGATTAGTAATCAGTTCTCACCTCAATAGGCTTGCCTGGTGGCTCAGGCGGTAAAGAATCTGCCTGTGATGCAGGAGACCTGGATGCAATCATCCTGGGTCAGGATGATTGCCCTGGAGAAGGAAATAGCTACCCACTCTAGTATTCTTGCCTGGAGAATTCCATGGTAGAAAGGCCAGTCACATACTAACTGGCCGTGCCCTATTCCATGGGTCCTGAAAGGAACTGACGTGTCTATAGAGCTTTTTCCTAGGCCAGAAATAACCCATGACAATGTTTATTAGGCAGCAGAATCTCTTCATTTTTTCAAAGCCAGAACCTTCACATACGATCGGCTCAGCTTATTATCCAGTCACTAACAGCAAAATATTTGGAATGCTTTGAAAAGAAATCAGTCTACATTTTTTCATCGTTGGTCATGTCATCTAATTTTCTCAGTAACATTTTTCTGTGAGACATGTTCAGTTTTATTCAAAGTGAAATATTTGTATGTGCATTCTCATCCCTCATGTTGTTCAACAATACCAATAATGAACATTTATTGAGTGCTAATCATGCACCAGACGCTGTTCCAAAGTGTTTAATGTATCATGCCATTTAAACATCACATTGACCCAATGAGGAAGGTGCTGTTTTTCCTCATTTTGCAAATGAGGCGATTAAACCCCAGAGAGCTTAAATGACTTCCACAAGGTCACACAGTTAACAAGAGGGATAGCAGAGATTCAGACCCAGGGCAGGCAAACTCCAGACTCATGCTTAGATGTTAACCAGCAAGATATAAAGTCTGTAGAAATTTTAACATTTGAACTATATACCATATGATTTCATTTCTTCCAATTTTTAAAACTGTGATAAAATATATACATAAAAAATTTACTATCTTACCAAATTTTTAAGTATAGTTCAGTGGTATTAAGTACATTCACTTCGTGCAACCAGTGCCACAATCCATCTCCAGAGGTCTTTCCATCTTGGAAAATCGAAACTCTCTCTTCATTATAAAATAACTCCCCATTTCTCCCTGCCCCCAGCTGCTAGTAACCACCATTCTTCTTTCTGTCTCTGTGAATTCTACTATTCTGGCACCTCATGTAAATGGAACCATACAGTCTTATTTCACTTAGCAAAAAGTCCTCAAGGTTCTTTTGTGGTGGTGTTGTTCAGTCACTCAGTGGTGTCCCGCTCTTTGTGACCTCGTGGACTTGTAGCACGCCAGCCTTCCCTACCCTTCACCATCTCCCATAGCTTGCTCAAACTCATGTCCATTGAGTCAGTGATGCCATCCAACCATCTCATCCTCTGTCGTCCCCTTCTCCTCCTGCCTTCAGTCTTTCCCAGCAACAGGGTCTTTTCCAGTGAATTGGCTCTTTGCATCAGGTAGCCCAAGTATTGGAGCTTCAGCTTCAGCACCAGTCCTTCCAATGAATATTCAGGACTGATCTCCTTTAGGATGGACTGGTTGGATCTCCTTGCAGTCCAAGGGACTCTCAAGAGTCTTCTCCAAGACCACAGTTCAAAAGCATCAATTCTTTGGCACTCAACTTTCTTTATGGTCCAACTCTCACATCCATACATAACTACTGTTTTGTTGCATGTATCAGAATCTCCTTTCTCTTTAAGTCTGAATACTATTTCTTTGTATGTGTATACCACATTTCCTCTTTCATCAGTAGACACATGGTTTGCTGCTGCTTCTTAGCAATTCTCAGTAATGCTGCCATGAACTTGAGTGTATGATTTCAATTTTATCTACTTTTACTCACCTCTGTGCTGTTCTTTATTTGGTTTTTAGAAAATCTCATTTTGATTTTACTTTAAGAGTAATTTTATCATGAAAGTAGTGAAAGCAATGACAAAATAAATGTTTGAGGAGTATTTACCAGTGAAATGGAAAAGGAAATGTCAGCCCACTCCAGTAGTCTTGCCTGGAGAATCCCATGGACAGAGGAGCCTCACGGGCTACAGTCCATGGGATTGCAAGAGTCAGACACGACTGAGCAACTAAACCTAACCTAACCTACCGGTGAAATAATAGATATGCACTCTCACTTAGGAGTATCCTCTCATTTAAACATCAAATCTAGCATACAATATAGGTATTATCATGTCTGACTCTTTATGATCCCATGGACTAGAGCCCACCGGGCTTCTCTGTCCATGGAATTCTCCAGGCAAGAATACTGTTTGGGTAGCCATTCCCATCTCCAGGGAATCTTCCCCACTCAGGGATCAAACTTCAATCTCCTGCATTGCAGGCAGATTCTTTAGCATCTGAGCCACGAGAAAAGTACAATTTTATCATAAATAAATTCAAATTATTTTCTAAATGTAGTCTTGTTTTGAGTCTTCTCTCTGTGGCTAGCTTAGTGACTCTGAACAAGTTGCAAAAGCTCTCTGTGATTGTTTCCTTAGAAAAGAATTGAAATGGTGATAATACCTACATTGTATGATAGATTTGATGTTTAAATGAGGGGACACTCCTAAGGGAGAGTGCACATCTGTATTTCACCCGCAAATACTCCCCAAACATTTGTCATTGTGTTGACTACATCCCATAAGCACACTCCCATCACACACTCAGCGTTCTGTCATGATGTCACTTATGAGTAATGCTCTTCTGGTTGCTAAACAGGCCAAGACAGTAGTTAATACTCAAATGTGTATGTGCATATAAAATATTAAAATGAGTAGCTACTGATACATTTCCCCTTTAGATATATAAATGCAGATGCCCTTTTGATTGAATGAAAGCCATCTTAAAATTTTAAATGAAGAAAGAAAAAGGAAACTTTATTTTAATCCTTTTTAGCCTCACAGCATGCGTTTCAGTATCATAGCATTGCCAGAATGGACTGCAGAAAGGTTCTACAGCCCTGGGTATTTTACTCCTTATACTTACTCTACTGAAGTTCACTGGCCAGATTTTCTGTACCATAAAGATGCATCTGAACAGGATTTTCCTCAAAAAACCTAGCAGCTAAACTCGTTCAGAAGAGGAACTGCTTTCCAATATGTGGGTCAGGGCTAAGAGTCCAAGGGAAGGGCCTCTGCTGTTTCATTAAGAATCCACCTCGGGATGTGAAACAGAAAGTATCAGCCAGGCTCATCCAGCAGGTGCCGGACAGCTCAAGGTACAGCACAGCCTGTGAGTTAAAAGACCCCTTGGCATCAAGGACAGGGAGATGTCTCTTTTAGTTTTCAAAAGAAGCATAAAAATGATATATTATATTCTGTCTCAGGGACATTTTGGTGCCAACTTGCTTGGCACAGCATAGAATTCTCCTGTCATCTCTTGGATCGTATCCTGACAGAAAGGTAATTGGGCACCAGAGAAGATGTCAGCAGAGTGTCAATATGGTTTGACCAGTGCGCCTAAATAATATTGATGACAGGAAAGGGAGAGGGATTAATCAGGTGTGAGCCTGTCAAATGCTCAGAGTGTGCCATGGGTTCCCGAAATAGATACAACTGCCCACAGAATGCTAAATGGACTTCAACAGAATATGTTATTTAGTGATCTTGAGGAAAAAAACAGAGCTAAGATCCAAGAGAGATTTATAAGAAAGTGCAGTTCATTTTCCATCAGCATCCCTCTGTCCAACCTGCTTTAAAAAGAGGGAGAGCTATTATTATATTTTCCAGGAAAAAAAAAATTGCATTCTTCCTAAAAATCAATCATGAGAAAAGGCTCGATTAAACGATGCGTCACTCAGTTGAAAGCAAAGTGCTGATGAAGCAACAGTGAGGCAGGTTGTCAGTGTGGGTCGTAGGGAATCCACACATGATGAAGCCTGTTTGTTTCTTTACTCTGTGTCCCACTGAAAGATAAAATTGATCATCACATTTTCATCAGCGAAAAAGCTCCGTAAAACTCAACATTCAAAAAACTAAGATCATGGCATCTGGTCCCATCACCTCATGGCAAATAGATGGGGAAACAATGGAAACAGTGAGTATGTCTAACCATCCCATCCTCTACTGTCCTCTTCTCCTTTGCCTTCAGTCTTTCCCAGCATCAGAGTCTTTTCCAATGAGTCAGCTCTTTGCATCAGGTAGTCAAAATATTAGAGCTTCAGCATCAGT
Organism: Bos indicus; assembly: GCF_029378745.1. Classification (NCBI taxonomy): domain Eukaryota; kingdom Metazoa; phylum Chordata; class Mammalia; order Artiodactyla; family Bovidae; genus Bos; species Bos indicus. The sequence continues at coordinate 111,627,009 of NC_091763.1, forward strand.
CCTTTCAATGAATAGTCAGGATTGACTGGTTTGATCTCCTTGCAGTCCAAGGGACTCTCAAGAGTCTTCTCCGGCACCACAGTTCAAAAACATCAATCCTTTGGTGCTCAGGCTTCTTTATGATCCAACTCCATACATGAACTCTGGAAAAATCATAGCTTTGACTATATGGATCTTTGTTGATAAAGTGATGTCTCTGCTTTTTAATATACTGTCTAGGTTTGCCATAGCTTTCTTTCCAAGAAGCAAGAGTCTTTTAATTTCATGGTTGAAGTCAACTGTCTACAGTGCCTTTGGATCCCAAGAAAATAAAATCTGTCAGTGCTTTCACTGTTTCCCCATCTATTTGCCATGAAGTGATAGGACTGGATGCCATGATCTTAGTTTTTTGAATGTTGTTTTAAGCCAGCTTTTTCACTATCTTATGCAGGGATAATGATTGAGATGGAAATATAGAATGTTTGGAAAAGCTGAGGACGTAAGCCTGGGTGATAGTATTTGCCCACCTGTCTTTGTCAGCACTGAGAATGATGCACTTTGACTGTAAGCTAGTGTGGTGGGGGGATAATGGTTCCCAAAGATGCTCACATCCTAATCCTCAGACCCTGTGAAGGTGTTCCCTTACCTGGCAGAAGCGTCTTTCAGAATGTGGCTAAGGGTGAGAAACTGGAGATGGGGGACTATCCTGGATTATCAGGGTGGCCCTGTCTAATCAGATGAGTCCCAGCTATGATGATAAAAAAATCTGATACCTAATGACAGGAAAAGCACCAGAGAGATGGTATATTGCTGTTTTTGAAGAAGAAAGAGGGAGTCCATGAGCAAAAAAAAATGTAAGCATTTTCTAAAAGCTGGAAAAGAAAAGTAAATGGATTCTGTCATAGAAGCTCCAGAAAAACAACTTGGCCCTGACAATACCTTGATCTTAGCACAGTCAGACTCACATGGGAATTTCAGTCTACAGAGCTGTGTTGTGCTGTGCTTAGTCACTCAGTCATGTTTGACTCTTTGTGACCCCATGGACTGTAGCCCGCCAGGCTCCTCTGTTCATGGGGATTCTCCAGGTGAGAATACTGAAGTGAGTTGCCATGCCCTCCTCTGGGGGATCTTCCCAACCCAGGGAGCAAACCCACGTCTCCTGCATTACAGGTAGATTTTTTACTGTCTGAGCCACCAGGGAAGCCCAGTCTACAGAGCTATAAGATGATAACTCTGTGTTGTTTTAAACCACTCAGTTTGTGATCATTTGCTTTGGCAGCAATAGAAAACTAATAGGTCTACCTTGTACTGTGCTAATGTTATTGAAAAGATGCTGCAAAACTTTTTTTCTCTGTCTCATATTGGTGTAAATTCAAGGTTGACTAATAAAATAGCCTTGCAGATAACTGACAAGGATGTCCCAGAAAGGTACTCGGGGCCAACTCACACTCCTGCCTGAGCACTGCTTGCTGATGGGGGAGCTTCAAGCCTATGCAGAGGACAGGTCGGGTCTTCTGTGTATGGTCCTCTTGACCAGCAAGGATTGGCTGCCTGTTCTTATCTGTGATCAGACATCCTTCAGTTGGGCAATTATACCGCTGATAAAAGTAATTTTGAAGACTCAGAAATATCCATTTATGTATCCAGACATGTGGTCCTCAGAAACACTGGGTGGGGGGGTTAGCGCTTATGTTTGTGCCTCCTGCTGAAAGTTAGATGTAAGACTACATCTTCTTGATCCTTCAGCATTACAGTTCGCGGACCTGATCCTCTTCCCATTCTTTTCAAATTTTAATTGACAGGCAGAGAAATGATTGGATAATGAAGGCTTTATCCCTTTTCTTATTTTCATAATAACTAATGAATTAAAGAGGGATGTTATGGGCCTTATGGGACTTCCAATTGTAATAGCTCTATTTTATGGCAGACACCATTAGCCTTCATTGCAGGCCATTCTTAATCTGGCCTCAGTCTGTTAAACGCCTCACGATCCAGACAGCCACAGCCCTATTAGCAGTAAGGCTTCATAGCTAAGACAATGCCTGGAGATGATAAGCACTATTATTTTCTCTTATTATTATTTGGACATATTTTGGCCAGCTTACTGCATGGCATGCAGGTTATCCTATTTCCTAAGGACCTGGATGTAATTGTTAATATAAAAAATATTTTTTGAGAGTCATTTATTTCATTCATTCATTTAACTCATTGTTCAGTGAGTATCTACTATTTCCTCATCGCAGTCCAGTGACAATAAAAGACGATGCCACCTCTGCTGCTGCTGAGCTGAATGACTTCGGCAACTTGTGTACTTTACTTGTCTCACCTCTGTTTTCACGTCCATAACATGAGAATAGTAGTATCAGCTCCATACAGAGTTTTGTGAAGATTCATATTTTATGCGGTATTCATTGTTATTTTCTTAGGCTTCTGAATTTCAGAAACTCGTGAGACTAATAAAGAACAAGCAAGGGGCCCAGTGGGCTGCAGTCCATGGGGTCTCAAAAGAATCAGACATGACTTAGTGACTAAATAACAACAACAACAGGCCAAATAAATACAATTGAGGTGGATTTATTCAACAAACATTTATTGAGAGCCCACTCTGCACAGAGTAGTACACAAATATGAGAGAGGGATTCGCTGATGAGAATACAGAGTAAGTCCAAGACACTGGGGTGGGACTTGAGAGTGTGCATTTTTGCAAATCAAAGAGAATTTATAAGCCCTTCGAGAGAAAGAAAACCCTCCAGAGGAAATTGTTAAGAATGATCCTGTCGGGTCCCAATTAGTCACCTACAAATTATCCCCATTGCGGACTATCCCTCGTATATATTTCTAGTATAGAAAGCATTACAATAATCACATTGAATCCTTGTAACATTTTAAACATGCATGTCAAGGCAAATTACAAATATTGAAACAAAAATGAGGACAGGAAGAAAAAAAGTTGAGGAATATAGTGAGGGAGAGGAAAACCATAATATGAACTAGCCAATCTTTCTTGCTAGGAGCAGCCTTCCCACTTCTAAAGGAATGTGTTGGTTTTGTGTTGACTGTCTCAGTCCTGCTTATAATTCAGAGTCAATGCTGAGAGAAACCCATCCTTGAGACCAGCATGGGCGCTGTCTGAAGGGCCAGGCCCAGGGCTGGAGACCACTTCCCAAGCTTCCTCCTGCATCTGTTGAAAGGTTCAGACCGCTTCTTTGTCTTCTAGGAAGATGCTGATGACTTTCCAGGGTCTCTCGAGGACACTGTGGGGTAGGAATTCCAGAGGGAATGTGACACCATGCAAACGGCAGCTCTGGTTTCTTCTGGTGATGGATCACGTGCCACAGCAGGTCCACCTGCCACTGGTTTGCTTGGTCCAGGCTGCAACGTCTGGAAGCCACTCAGACTACGCATAGTATTTCCTGAGACTGCCAATCCATTCCAATTCTCGGAGCCATCAGACCATGTTCATCAGTATTAACTCTCTCAAGAAAGCATGCAGAAAAAGAAAAATAGGCTGAAGCAGCAAGAGAGACAGTTACAAACTGTTAGTGACCTTGTTGTTGGTTGCTGTTTTAGTGGCTAAGTCTTGTCCAACACTTTGGGACACCATGGACTATAGCCCGCCATGGTTCCTGGAGAATCCCTCTGTCCATGGAATTCTCCAGGTGAGAATACTGGAGTGGATTGCCATTTCCTTCTCCAGCAAATCTTCCTGACCCAAGGATTGAACCCGCATCTCCTGCATTGGCAGGCAGTTTCTTTACCACTGAGTCAAGAAGGGATTTTTAAAAAGCAGCTTGCTATAATTTATTCCACCCTCAACATGAGGCATCTGTATGATGTGGCCACAAAAATACACAACAAAGTGAAATACTCCTAACGTCACCACGTCAAGTGTCCAAATTACAGGACTCTGTAGCAAGCATCAGTGGACCACACCTGAAATATGATATCTGATAATAGAAAACCAGAATGTGGGAAATGAGGTCAAGGGATCCGACAAGTGTCCTAAGTGAGAAAATTGAGAAAAAGAGGAAGGACCGGATGGAGGAAGTTAGGAAGGTGGGGAGAGGGGAGAGGGTGGCTACTGTAGAGCACAAGGGTCGCTTCCCTGCTGTTTAGTGGTTAAATCGTGTGTGTAAAGAGATGTGTTTAAGTCCTAAGTCCAGTACTCGTGACTGTGATTTTGTTTGGATATAGGTCTTTGCAGATGTAATCAGGCTGAGATGAGGTCCTTAGGGTGGGTCCTGATACAACATGACTGGTGTCCTTGTGAGAAGAGGAGACACAAATATAGACACACACAGAGAAGACAACAAAGACAGAGATTTCTGTCGGGGTAGGCCACCCAGTTAATAGCACCTGGTTCCAGTAGCCACAGGACTCTACCACCCTCCTCCCCCAGCTGGCTCCGAAGCCAGTGCCTGTTGCTATTGGACAGCTCTGGGTATTTACTAAGGGCTTCCCAAATCCCACGCACCAGTTTAAGTACTTAGTCTGTGTTTTTCTTCATGTAATCCTTGCAACAACCCTGTAAAGCAGTTACCGTCTTTATGTCAGGTTTGCAAGCAAGGAAGCCAAGCCTTTGAAAGGTTGATTACCTTGCCCAAACAGTTAATGAGTAATGTAATGGTATAAACAGGGCAGTCTAATCCTGGAGTCCAGGACCTGAGCCATGAGGCGGACTTCCTCTGGAGAGGAAGGAGAGCTAAAGCAGTGGGTCAGAGAGCTGAAAATAGAGAAGATGTAGTAGGGAGGAAATCGAGGTGCAACAATAGGTCTTTGAGAAAGATGAATGAGGTAACTGCATGTCACCTGAGACTGGGGTCTTGTGCCCTGAGGGACCCTTGGGTGCCTTGTATAGGAACTGAAAGTGAAGTCGCTCAGTCGTGTCCGACTCTTTGCGACCCCATGGACTGTAGCCTACCAGGCTCCTCCATCCACAGGATCTTCCAGGCAAGAGTACTGGAGTAGGTCACCATTTCCTTCTCCAGGGGATCTTCCCAATGCAGGGATTGAACCCGGGTCTCCCGAATTGGAGGCAGATGCTTTATCGTCTGAGCCACCAGGGAAGCCCGGTGTAATGTGTAATGTAGCCGACAAAGACAGACAGGTGGAGAGTTGTCAGGACTCTCAGATCAGGAAGAAATGGAGAAAAACAAATATTACATATTAATGCATATATATGGGATCTAGAGACACGGTGCTGATGAACCTATTTCCAGGGCAGGAATAGAGTTGCAGATATAGTGAATGAACTTGTAGACACAAGAGAGGGTGGGACAAATTGAGAGAGTAGCGCTGACATGTGTACATTACCACGTGTAAAATGAATAGCTGGTGGGAAGTTGCTGTAGAGCACAGGGAGCTCAGCCTGGTGCTCTGTGACCACCTAGAGAGGCGGGATGGAGGGGTGGGAAGGTGGTTCAGGAATGAGGGCATGTGTGTGTATATATATAGTTGATTCATATTTTTGCACAGCAGAAACTAAAACAACACTGTGAAACAATTATACTACAATTAAAAATTAATTTAAAAAGGAAAGAAACAGAATATGTGTAGAAATTGGGATTGATAGGAAGATCCAAAGAAGTTTCTAGAAGGAATAGGCAAAGTAGATTAAAAGGCACCATTCAATCCCAAAATTTTATTCAACTAAGATGCAGAAAATTACAACCACGTTTTATCCTCAATGTGCCAGCCTTATTATTTTAGTGAATATAAAAGCATATATGATGTGCTGTTTTGAACAGTAATGTTTCGGCTCTTGCCATAGTTTTTTTCTGCAGCCTCTTGTTGTAAGTATAGGCAGACTGCAAAGGCATTGAGGGTTCGGTTCCAGACCCACCATAATGATGCAAATATTGTCATAAAGCAAGTTAAACAGTTGTTTTGTGGGGTTTTTTTTGTTTGTTTGGTCGGGTTTTTTTTTTTGGTTTCCTAGTGCATGTGGGCTTCCCTGATAGCTCAGTTGGTAAAGTGGTAAAGAATCCACCTGCAATGCAGGAGACCCCAGTTCGATTCCTGGGTCATGCAGATCCGCTGGAGAAGGGAAAGGCTACCCATTCCAGTATTCTTGGGCTTCCCTTGTGGCTCAGCTGGTAAAGAATCTGCCTGCAATTCAGGAGACCTGGGTTTGATCCCTGGGTTGGGAAGATCCCCTGGAGAAGGGAGAGGCTACCCACTCCAGTGTTCTGGCCTGGAGAATTCCATGGACTCTATAATCATGGGGTGGCAAAGAGTCAGACACGACTGAGCGACTTTCACTTTCAGTTTCAATGCGTGTGGTAACCCACTCCAGTATTCTTGCCTGGAGAATCCCAGGGACAGAGGAGCCTGGAGGGCTACAATCCATGAGCTCAAAAAGAGTCAGACATGACTGATCGACTAAGCACAGTGCATATAAGAGTGGTGTTGATTCTATACTGTAGTCTATTAGTGTGCGATAGCATTATATATTTTTTAAATGTACATACTTTAATTAAAATCACTTTATTGCTAAAAAAATTCTAACCAGCATCTGAGCCTTCAGTGAGTTCTTTGCTCGTGGAAGATTTTGCTTCCACATTGATGGCTGCTGACTGAGGACGATGGTGATCACTGAAGGTTGGGGCTGCTGTGTCAGTTTCTTAAAATAAGATGTCAGTAAGCTCCACCATGTCGACTGACTCTTCCTTCCACAAACAATTTCTCTGTAGCATGCAGTGTTTGATAGCATTTTACCCACAATAAAACTCCTTTCAAAACTGAAGTCAGTCCTCTCATACCCCGTCGCTGCTTTATCAACTATCAATATTCATGTAATATTCTGAATCCTCTGTTGTCATTTCAACACTCTTCACAACATCTTCACAGTAGTCTTTCCTTAGAAACCATTTTCTTTGCACCCTTTTGGAAATATAAGAAATTCTAGGAAGTTAATTGTGAAGATGTCTACTTAACATAGGTTTCCCTGGCGGCTCAGATGGTAAAGAATCAGCTTGCAATACAGGAGACACAGGAGATGCCTGTTCGATTCCTGGGTCAGGAAGATCCCCTGGAGAAGGGAATGGCTACCCACTCCAGTATTCTTGCCTGGGGAATTCCATGGACAGAGGAGCCTGGCAGGCTACAGTCTGTGGAGTCGCAAAGAGTCAGACACGACTGAGCTACTAACACACATGTTTAACATAATACTACAAGTAAGCTAATTTTATTGTTAATTAAAAAAATTTAGAGTAGTTTTAAGTTCACAGCAAAACTGAACAGAAAGTACAGGTGTTCCTGTTACTTTGCCCTACGACATGCACACAACCTCCCCACCATCAGCAGCCCCACAAGAATGGCATATTTGATGAATGTACACTGACACATCACTATCAACCCAAGTTCGTAGTCTTCATCAGGGTTCACTCTTCATTTTTACATCCAGTGAGTGTGGCTAAAGGTATGGTGACATGTATCCACCATCGCAGAACATTTTCACTGCCCTAAAAATCATCCGTGCTCCGCCAGTTCATCCTTCTTTCCACCCTAACTCCTGGCAACCACCCATCTTTTTGCTGCTTCCATAGTTTTGCCTTTTCCAGAATGTCACATCATGGGAATCACACAGTACGTAGCCTTTTCATATTGAGTGGATTTAAATGATGAAAAAAAATGTTAAATAGCACATGGAAGTATTTAAGGGTGGTGAAATTGTGAGAACAAATACATTTAATTATCCTCTACTTGAAAGTAAATCAGATACAAATATCCTTTGAGCTGGGTGCACCTTCTTCAAATGAAATCCTAGTTGAAAGTCTAATAAGAAAAGAGTTTCAAATGGAGCATCTTGGGGCAAATGGAGGGAGCAGTTAAGAACTCCACCTGCCACAAGTCCTAACCCTCAGCTGCTGCTGCTGCTGCCAAGTCGCTTCAGTCGTGTCCAACTCTATGCGACCCCATAGACGGCAGCCTACCAGGCTCCCCGGTCCCCGGGATTCTCCAGGCAAGAACACTGGAGTGGGTTGCCATTTCCTTCTCCAATGAATGAAAGTGAAAAGTGAAAGTGAAGTCGCTCAGTCATGTCCGACTCTTAGCAACCCCATGGACTGCAGCCTACCAGGCTCCTCCGTCCATGGATTTTCCATGTTAAAGAAGTGAATGAAACCTCCAGTACATCATGAAACACAGCAGCAAAGCCACAACTGCAAAGATTAGAACTTGAAATATTTAGGGAGCTCAGAATAAGAACAGAACAAAAATGTTTTCTACTTGCACAACAAAATGTGAAAAGCAGTGTATAAAATTGTCAGAGTTTATCCGATGCCTTTGATTTATGTGTTTTTTTATGATTTATGTTTTTTAATCCCTTGTCACATACTTCCTCGACTTTGTTCAAGATCTGATATTTGTAGACCAAAGATCTTACTAATATTCAAAATTCAAAGAAAATTAAAGTCAACATCTTTTTTACACATTGAATGCATCAAAACACTATGATCTACATATAATTGCATCCTTTCCAAACTAAAATTAAAATTTTATTGATTGACTAATATATTATAAGGAGAAAAGGAAAGATATAAGCATCTGAATGCAGAGTTCCAAAGAATAGCAAGAAGAGATAAGAAAGCCTTCTTCAGCGATCAATGCAAAGAAATAGAGGAAAACAATAGAATGGGAAAGACTAGAGATCTCTTCAAGAAAATTAGAGATACGAAGGGAACATTTCATGCAAAGATGGGCTCGATAAAGGACAGAAATGGTATGGACCTAACAGAAGCAGAAGATATTAAGAAGAGGTGGCAAGAATACACAGAAGAACTGTACAAAAAAGAGCTTCACGACCCAGATAATCACGATGGTGTGATCACTCACCTAGAGCCACACATCCTGGAATGTGAAGTTTAGTGGGCCTTAGAAAGCATCACTACGAACAAAGCTAGTGGAGGTGATGGAATTCCAGTTGAGCTATTCCAAATCCTGAAAGATGATGCTGTGAAAGTGCTGCACTCATTATGCCAGCAAATTTGGAAAACTCAGCAGTGGCCACAGGACTGGAAAAGGTGTTTTCATTCCAATCCCAAAGAAAGGAAATGCCAAAGAATGCTCAAACTACTACACAATTGCTCTCATCTCCACGCTAGTAAAATAATGCTCAAAATTTTCCAAGACAGGCCTCAGCAGTTTGTGAACCATGAAATTCCAGATGTTCAAGCTGGTTTTAGAAAAGGCAGAGGAACCAGAGATCAAATTGCCAACATCCACTGTCTCATCGAAAAACCAAGAGAGTTCCAGAAAAACATCTATTTCTGCTTTATTGACTATGCCAAAGCCTTTGACTGTGTAGATCACAATAAACTGTAGAAAATTCTGAAAGAGATGGGAATACCAGACCACCTGACCTGCCTCTTGAGAAATCTGTATGTAGGTCAGGAAGCAACAGTTAGAACTGGACCTGGAACGACAGATTGGTTCCAAATAGGAAAAGGAGTACGTCAAGGCTGTCACCCTGCTTATTTAACTTCTATGCAGAGTACATCATGAGAAATGCTGGGCTAGAAGAAGCACAAGCTGGAATCAAGATTGCCAGGAGAAATATCAATAACCTCAGATATGCAGATGACACCACCCTTATGGCAGAAAGTGAAGAGGAACTAAATAGCCTCTTGATGAAAGTGAAAGAGGAGAGTGAAAAAGTTGGCTTAAAGCTCAGCATTCAGAAAACAAAGATCATGGCATCCAGTCCCATCACTTCATGGGAAATAGATGGGGAAACAGTGGAAGCAGTGTCAGACTTTATTTTTCTGGGTTCCAAAATCACTGCAGATGGTGATTGCAGCCATGAAATTAAAAGACACTTACTCCTTGGAAGGAAAGTTATGACCAACCTAGATAGCATATTGAGAAGCAGAGATATTACTTTGCCAACAAAGGTCCATCTAGTCAAGGCTATGGTTTTTCCAGTGGTCATGTATGGATGTGAGAGTTGGACTGTGAAGAAAGCTGAGCACCAAAGAATTGATGCTTTTGAACTGTGGTGTTGGAGAAGACTCTTGAGAGTCCCTTGGACTGCAAGGAGATCAAACCAGTGAATCTTAAAGGAAATTAGTCCTGAATATTCATTGGAAGGACTGATGCTGAAGCTGAAACTCCAATACTTGGGCCACCTCATTCGAAGTGTTGACTCATTGGAAAAGATCCTGATGCTGGGAGGGATTGGGGGCAGGAGGAGAAGGGGACAACAGAGGATGAGATGGCTGGATGGCATCACTGACTCAATGGACGTGAGTTTGAGTGAACTCCAGGAGTTGGTGATGGACAGGGAAGCATGGCGTGCTGCAATTCATGGGGTCACAAAGAGTCAGACACGACTGAGCAACTGAACTGAATATATAGATGGTAGTCCCTGTAAAGTCTCTATAATCTCTGTAATAGAGATTGTCTTGTAAACACTTAGGATAAATGTCAAAAAAAAAAAAAATGAGAAAGGTGAAAAGAAGGATTTCATGAAGGAAAACTGAGACCACAGGGGAAATCTACATGAAGAAAATAGTGTTTTAAAAATATTTTCTTGATTTATATTCACATAATAAGACAATGGCATTTTTGACTCTTAAGACAGGTTGACATATTTAAAAGTAGTTTCTATGATTTGGATATGTCTGAAGACTATATTTCCCCTCTAATTTGAATTATTTATAATCCCATAATTAATTACAGAGAGCAAAATTGAATTACTAATAAATGCCAGAGAAACCAATTTAAATTGACATTCATCTCCAAAGCCAGCTCTTATATGAAAACAGCAGATTTTTCAATGCTCAGTATTTGCTATAATAAGATCACAAAACAACTCTACATATTAGAAAGGGTAAAAGAAATGACTTGGAAGATCAATATAATATACATACATTATTTATTTCATTTAGCTTTAGATTCATAAATAATTTTTTTTAAGAGTTCTACTTCTCAAAGTGAAGTTTTTAAAGCAAGGGAAATGGACAGCCTTCTACTCCCCCAAACAGTTATTGTCCAACCCTCTGGACCTCTGTTAATCTTACCTAACTTGGATGGATGGCAGTGGCAACCTGTGCAATGCTAAAAAAAAAACACCTCTGAAAGTCTCGTTAGAATGGTTGAAATATGGTGGATGTTGGTAGCTAAATAAAGTTTAGAAAGAAGTTTGATTTACTCTAAGGCTTAGAAAAGTAGAATAAATATGATTTCAAATATTGTGAAATAAATCAAATAGCTTTATTCAAAGCAATTGGCAGGCACAGACTAGTAAATTGACCAATGCCATCATTCTTTTAGAATGAATTTCTACACCCAAGTCATTTCTTTTCACATATGCAATAGCTTCAGATTTTCTTGAAGGAAAATAAGCTGGGTTTCACCAATGAACTTTAAAATGTTAAACTCAACGCAGACTTGCTCTTTCCCGACTCGTAAATAACTCCTGATGCTGGCTGGGAAGTTTCCACATGCAGGAAGCAGAGTCAGGCTCTCGTTGTTGTTCAGTCTCTCAGCCACGTCCAACTCTTTGCAACCCTGTGGACTGCAGCATGCCAGGTTACCTCTTCCTTCACCATCTCCCAGAGTTTGCTCAAACTCATATCCATTGAGTCGGTGATGCCATCCAACCATCTCATCCTCTATTGTCCTCTTCTCCTCCTGCCCTCAATCTTTCCCAGCATCAGGGTCTTTTCCAATCAGTTGGCTCTTCTCATCAGGTGGCCAAAGTATTGGAGCTTCAACTTCAGCGTCAGTCCTTCCAGTGCATATTCAGGATTGATTTCCTTTGGGATTGACTGGTTTAATCTCCTTACAGCCCAAGGAACTTTCAAAAGTCCTCTCCAGCACCACAGTTTGAAAGCAGCAATTCTTCAGCACTCAGCCTTCTTTATGGTCCAACTCTCACATCCATACTGACTACTGGAAAACTCATAGCTTTGACTACATGGACCTCTGTTGGCAAACTGATGTCTCTGGTTTTTATTATGCTCTCTAGGTTGATCATAGCTTTTATTCCAAGGAGCAAATGTCTTTTAATTTCAGGGCTGCAGTCACCATCCACTGTGACTGGCCCCTGCACTATTTCCTCTCAAGGAATTTCCTGCACCTGTCAAATCGGCACTTGTCCAGCCTGTGTGCCTGCTTTTTATAATCTGTATTTATGCAAGAGAGTATTGTTCTAGATGATTAACTTACATATCTTTATATGGAGTAGTTTGGGCACAAAACTGAAAAAGTACTGAATTTTACCACCTCCTGGTTTTGTGGCGTGTAAACTGTTTCTTAATCTTCCAGAGCCTCTGTTTCTTTATCTTGTAGAGTGACACATAGTTAGAACTCAGTTATTCCTCCAAAGCATGAAGTTAGTTGGTTCGTTGCTTCTCTAAGGCACCTGGCCCTGTTTATCAAAATTTGCCAAGCTCTGAGATCTCAAAATCACCACATGAAGGAAAGCCAGCATGCACTGATGATTAGAAGTGAATTAAACTTGAGTTAAACTGCAAAAGTCACACTTTCAAGTGCAAAAAGGCTCTGAAGTGTCTACTTCAAGGTTTTTTACCGAAGAGAGCAGAGGAAATTATAAATACAAATATAATCTCCAGGTCTGGAGTCATGAACTTGGGTCTAAATAACCACACGTTACCACAGAGTGGCAAGGATATCTGTCTGAGTCTATGAGTACAACAGATTCTTGCAGCTTGTAACAGAAGTCCAGAAGATGTAAAGCTTGTGGAACATCCTTTTCACACCATGCATGGTAACCTTTTCACAAACACTCGACAGCTCAAAATACACTCAGATCTGTGTTTCATACAGTTCTATTGTTGTCCACTTACTAGAGCCTTCTCCTGCCTTCCGGTTCTGCTTAAATTTACAAACAAATATAGAGACATTTGGAATGACTTATGCTATTTAATGAATTTTAGAGCTGACTATGTTAGAACATTAAGATACGGTTTTGGCCAGGCAGTTTAGAAATTTACATTGACCAGTAATCTGATGCAAAGTCATTCTTTTTATTTCAGATATTTGGAGAAACCACTCTTTCCAAAATTATCAGGATAAATTTAGTAACTCTGTATTTGCATCAGCTCAAAATTGGATTTATGCTACCTTTTGTTAGACTGAGAGTTGAAATTGTATAACTGAAATTATTTTACAAGATTATGTTAACTCAGAGTCCAGAGAGAATATATTTTTAAAGTATGATTCAAGGCTAGTATTAAATTGTATCCTTACATATTTTAGCTACTTTGTTAACTATTATAAACAGCCAGTGAATTTTATGCTCTTGCCCTTTTCTTCTAGTCAGATAATTTATTATTTTTTTAAAGAGCTTCATTTTAAAATATTATTGTTTTTCATTTAATATGCTAGGAAAAGGTATGCCTCTTTTGTTCAAAAATGTTTTAAAAAATCATCTATATATTTGCCTTATCCACTTTGTTAAGTTTCTCCTCATAGATTTGTTTACCTGGAAATCACGGACACATTGTAGCATGCAGGATGTCAGCTTATTCAGAGAGATAAGTATAAAACTTGCTGAAAACCCTTATTTTCATTCTTCTCCAAGATTTATAAAACTCTTAATTTGAATCTAGCTAAAAGCTCAACAGACAGTGTGCTTATTGAGAAAATAAGAAAAAGTTCTCAAACAGATTAAATAACTAGTCTTTTCTTGTACTCTTTAAGATGTATTGATTTTTTTTTAATAGTTGCATTAAAATAGCTAAACATCAGTATAGGGGACTGGAATGCAAAAGTAGAAAGTCAAGAAACACCTGGAGTAACAGGCAAATTTGGCCTTGGAGTACAGAATGAAGCAGGGCAAAGGCTAATAGAGTTTTGCCAAGAAAACACACTTCTCATAGCAAACACCCTCTTCCAACAACACAAGAGAAGACTCTACACATGGATATCACCAGATGGTCAACACCAAAATCAGACAGATTATATTCTTTGCAGCCAAATATAATGAGCTCTATAAAGTCAGCAAAAACAAGACCAGGAGCTGACTGTGGCTCAGATCATGAACTCCTTATTGCCAAATTCAGACTTAAATTGAAGAAAGTGGGGAAGACCACTAGACAATTCAGGTATGACCTAAATCAAATCCCTATGATTATACAGTGGAAGTGAGAAATAGATTTAAGGGACTAGATCTGATAGACAGAGTGCCTGATGAACTATGGACAGAGGTTCGTGACATTGTATAGGAGACAGGGATCAAGACCATCCCCATGGAAAAGACATGCAAAAAAGCAAAATGGCTGTCTGAGGAGGCCTTACAAATAGCTGTGAAAAGAAGAGATAAAAGCAAAGGAGAAAAGGACAGGTATACCCATCTGAATGCAGAGTTCCAAAGAATAGCAAGGAGAGATAAGAGAGCCTTCCTCAGTGATCAATACAAAGAAATAGAGGAAAACAATAGAATGGGAAAGACTAGAGATCTCTTCAAGAATATGAGAGATACCAAGGAAACATTTCATGCAAAGATGGGCTCGATAAAGGACAGAAATGGTATGGACCTAACAGAAGCAGAAGATATTAAGAAGAGGTGGCAAGAATACACAGAAGAACTGTACAAAAAAGAGCTTCATGACCCAGATAATCACGATGGTGTGATCACTCACCTAGAGCCACACATCCTGGAATGTGGAGCCAAGTGGGCCTTAGAAAGCATCACTACAAACAAAGCTAGTGGAGGTGATGGAATTCCAGTGGAGCTATTCCAAATCCTGAAAGATGATGCTGTGAAAGTGCTGCACTCAATATGCCAGCACATTTGGAAAACTCAGCAGTGGCCACAGGACTGGAAAAGGTCAGTTTTAATTCCAATCCCAAAGAAAGGCAATGCCAAAGAATGCTCAAACTACTGCACAATTGCACTCATCTCCACACTAGTAAAGTAATGCTCAAAATTCTCCAAGCCAGTCTTCAACAATACATGAACCATGAACTTCCAGATATTCAAGCTGGTTTTAGAAAAGGCAGAGGAACCAGAGATCAAATTGCCAACATCTGCTGTCTCATCGAAAAACCAAGAGAGTTCCAGAAGAACATCTATTTCTGCCTTATTGACCATGCCAAAGCCTTTGACTGTGTGGATCACAATAAACTGTGAGAAATTCTGGAAGAAATGGGAATACCAGACTGCCTAACCTGCCTCTTGAAGAAGCTATATGCAGGTCAAGAAGCAACAGTTAGAACTGGACATGGAACAACAGAATGGCTCCAAATCCAGAAAGGAGTACATCAAGGCTGTATATTGTCACCTTGCTTATTTAACTTATATGCAGAGTACATCATGAAAAATGCTGGGCTGAAGGAACCACAAGCTGGAATCAAGATTACCGGGAGAAATATCAATAACCTCAGATATGCAGATGACACCACCTTTATGGTAGAAAATGAAGAAGAACTAAAGAGCCTCTTGATGAAAGTGAGAGAGGAGAGTGAAAAAGTTGGCTTAAAACTCAACATTCAGAAAACGAAGATCATGGCATCCGGTTCCATCACTTCATGGCAAATAGATGGGGAAACAGTGGCTAACTTTATTTGTTTATTTTTTTTTGGTTCCAAAATCACTGCAGATGGTGACTGGAGTCATGTAAATTAAAAGACACTTACTCCTTGAAAGGAAAGTTATGGCCAACCTAGACAGCATATTAAAAAGCAGAGACATTATTTTGCCAACAAAGGTCCATCTAGTCAAGGCTATGGTTTTTCCAGTGGTCATGTATGGATGTGAGAGTTGGACTATAATGAAAGCTGAGCACTGAAGAATTGATGCTTTTGAACTGTGGTGTTGGAGAAGACTCTTGAGAGTCCCTTGGACTACAAGGAGATCCAACTAGTCCACCTTAAAGGGGATCAGTCAGTCCTGGGTGTTCTTGGAAAGACGGATGTTGAAGTTGAAACTCCAATACTTTGGCCACCTAATGCAAACTGACTCATTTGAAAAGACCCTGATGCTGGGAAAGATTGAGGGCAGGAGGAGAAGGGGACAACAGAGGATGAGATGGTTGGATGGCATCACCGACTCAATGGACGTGAGTTTGAGTAAACTCTGGGAGTTGGAGATGGACAGGGAAGCCTGGCGTGCTGCAGTCCATGGGGTCACGAAGAGTCAGACATGACTGAGCAACTGAACCGAACAGAAGGACTTCTTCCTTATCACCAGGTCTCAATAATAAATTTATTTTAAAAGCAAGGTCGTTTTTGGGAAAAGCAAATAAAACACAGAGATGTTATTTTAGATCACCAATCTGGCAGATCCAGTCTCTTTTCCAGGGCTGTGTTTTACACAGAATATTCTTTTATACCCATCTACTATGAACTGGTGGGTCTTGACCTGTTCCCAAGGGTGAGTGAGGGTTGCAAAAATCTTGTCACTAAAGTATGTTTTAATCTGAAAGGCAGAGAGGGACTAGTTGTACAACAGGGTAAGATGTTAGAAAGGAAAGAGTTTTTGTTTATTTGCAGCCTCCTGGATACGAATGCAAAAGAGAATAAACAGTTCAATGGAATGAGAAAGTCTGCTGAGTGTCTCCTGGAGCCAGGTTCATTTCAACAATGAAATGACTCCATGTATTCCTTTACTCTCACTTCCCTCATCTTAAGGATATGATAAATATGTGTTTCTCCCTTTTCTCCTTTGCCTCAAATCTATCTTTTTGAAACAGAATACAGAAAACCAAGGCTGCACTCCCCTCATCCCTTGGTAATTG
The DNA here is from genome assembly GCF_029378745.1 of Bos indicus. Taxonomy (NCBI): domain Eukaryota; kingdom Metazoa; phylum Chordata; class Mammalia; order Artiodactyla; family Bovidae; genus Bos; species Bos indicus. Next base: position 111,643,694 of record NC_091763.1, read on the forward strand.
GCATGAACCTATTGCCTTAAGCACACCTGAGATTCAAACATCGATTCTGGGGACACTGTACTCAAAATAGGAACACAATGATTGGCATCCTGGTTTCTTCCCCTCTGTGCCCTGGATCTCCTAAATGGAGCTCTGTGGGTTTCTGTGCTCCTTGGATACAGAAAATAAAACGAGAGAGTGAATGAATTAGAAGAAGCTTTGCAGCCACAAATAATGTGAACCCACTGCTATGAGGCAGGGGAGCCATCAAGTCACAGAACCTCAGTCTCTGCTTGAATTTTCTGTGGTGTGAAGAGACACCACCCCACGCCCAGCCATCACCACCACCACAGTGACCCCACCTATCTGATTCTGCTCCAAAACTTTATTCTTTGATCCCCCACAGCTTGTCTTAAGAGAAGGATGGAGCAGGACAGGCAGTCTTGCCTGGATTGTGGGAAGAGTCAGAGACAGAACCAGACGGGTTGGGTTGTGACCAGCTTTAGAATTTGTTCTTTTTCAGGCTTCCATGCCCTTTATGTTTTCTCAAAGAGAGTTTTAAATTGCTTTCCCCAGCTTCCCAGCAACATGCATTCACCCCATATCACCTTCTAAATTACAGGAGCTGGTAATGGTTTGACCAACACTGAGCAGCAGATCCCAGCTAATGACCAGCACTTTTACAAAACACAGTGTGGTCAGTGAGGCATAACTGAGGCTGTTTCCTAAGGCTATTCGACCACCTGTTCTGGAAACTTACTCATGTGTCATGGCGCCCTTCTTCCCTGTACTCTTATTTGCTTCCATGGGCACCCCCTCTCTGCCACCTACACCTGATTTTTTGGAGCAGACCCGCATGTTTCAGATCATGTCTGAGTCAACTGGATAAAAGCCACGACTCATGAGTGTGTATCTTAATTCCCTGGGTGATACCAAAAAGCAAAACCAAACTCTTATATCCTAAATCCAATGGAGGCATTCATGATTTCCTTGCTTGTTCTCTATGATGTGTAGGGTGATGTTTCAGCACTAATCATGAGATAAGAGAGATTTTGGACTAGAGACTCTAATGGTTCTTTAAATCATACCCTATGATGACAATGGCAATAATGAAAGTAGCTGCCATGAATAAGCACCCACTGTGTGCCAAGTGCCTCGTGTCTTTACCATGACTCATCCTCATGACTGTGTCCCCACAAGTAGGGGCGCAGTTCCCATTTCTCAGGTGAGGGATATGAGTTTTCGCAGCAGCAGTGTTTTTCCTATTCATCTTGCAGCTTCAGATGGAGAGCTATGTTTTGATCCCGTGTCTGACTCCAAACTCATTTTATTCCTAGAACACCAGTTCCTGGATAGAGATGGTAACTTTTAGCGGTTACCACTGTTTTATTTTCCTGCATCAAAAAGTGTTTTTCTAAAATTAGGGCTGGCTTTCACCACTCATGAAGTGAAGTGAAGTGAATTTGCTCAGTTGTGTCTGACTCTTTGCAACCCCATGGTCTATAGCCCACCAGGCTCCTCCTTCCATGGGATTTTCCAGGCAATAGTACTGGAGTGGGGTACCATTTCCTTCTCCAGGGGATCTTCCTGACCCAGGGATCGAACCCAGGTCTCCCATGTTGTAGACAGATGCTTTACCATCTGAGCCACCAGGGAAGGAAAGAGAAAGAAATGGAGGAGAGCATTTTGCTATCAGATACCAGACTATACACTGAACTATATAGTATTTAAGCATGTAGGACTAGGAAGACAAATCAATTACTAAACAGAATACAAATTATAGAAAATGACCCATGCATAAAAGAATTTGATATATTAAGAGGAAACGTGAATAATTAATGGAAAGGTAAAATAAATATTATAAGCACTAGATTTCAATATCTGAAAAAATAAAATGGATTCTCCCTCCTCAAACAAAAAAATTCAGATTATAAATCTCAATGTTTAAAAAAAATGGAAATGCAAATATATTAAGAGAAAAAACTTTAAAAAAGAAATTTAAACTTTAAAAGAAATTTAAATAATGTCTCTGTGACATCTGGGTAGGAAACAGGGAAATAATAAAAAAGATATTGATTAACTGGACCTCATCAAAATTTTATAATATTCAGATAAAGAATCACCATCAGTTCAGTTCAGTCACTCAGTCATGTCCGACTCTTTGCAACCCCATGGGCTGCAGCACACCAGGCTCCCCTGTCCGTTGCCAACTCCTGGACCTTGCTCAAACTCATGGCCATCAAGTCGGTGATGCCATCCAACCATCTCATCCTCTGTCGTCCCCTTCTTCTTCTGCCTTCAATCTTTACCAGCATTTGGGTCTTTTCCAATGAGTCAGCTCTTCGCATCAGGTGGCCAAAGTATTGGAGTTTCAGCTTTAGCATCAGTGCTTCCAATGAATATTCAGGACTGATTTCCTTTAGGATGGACTGATTTGATCTCCTTGCAGTTCAAGGGACTCTCAAGAGTCTTCTCCAACACCACAGTTCAAAAGCATCAATTCTTTGGCACTCAGCGTTCTTTATTGTCCAACTCTCACATCCCTAAATGATTACTGGATAAACCATAGCTTTGACTAGATGGACCTTTGTTGGCAAAGTAATGTCTCTGCTTTTTAATATGCTAAGTAGGAAATAACTTTTCTTCCAAGGAGCAAGGGTCTTTTAATTTTATGACTGCAATCACCATCTGCAGTGATTTTGGAGCCCCCCAAAATAAAGTCTGTCACTGTTTCCATTGTTTCCCCATCTGTTTGCCATGAAATGATGGGACCAGATGCCATGATCTTCATTTTTTTAATGTTGAGTTTTAAGCCAGATTTTTCACTCTCCTCTTTCACTTTCATCAAGAGGCTCTTCAGTTCTTCTTCACTTTCTGCCATAAGCATGGTGTCATCTGTGACCTGAGGTTATTGATATTTCTCCCAGCAATCTTGATTTCAGCTGGTGCTTCATCCAGCCCAGTGTTTCTCTTGATGTAGTCTGCATATAAGTTAAATAATCAGGGTGACAATATACAGCCTGATGTACTCCTTTCCCAATTTGGAACCAGTCTATTGTTCCATGTCCATTTCCAACTGTTGCTTCTTGACCTGCATACAGGTTTCTCAGGAGGCAGGTCAGGTGGTCTGATATTCCCATCTCTTCCAAAATTTTCCACAGTTTATTGTGATCTACACAGTCAAAGGCTTTAACATAATCAATAAAGCAGAAGTAGATGTTCTTATGGAATTCTTTTGCTTTTTCTATGATCCAAAGGATGTTGGCAATTTGGTCTCTGGTTCCTGTGCCTTTTCTAAAACCAGCTTGAACATCTGGAAGTTCACAGTTAATGTACTGTTGAAAGCAGGCTTGGAGTATTGTGAACATTACTTTGCTAGTGTGTGAGATTTGTGCAATTGCGCAGTAGTTTGAACATTCTTTGGCATTGCCCTTCTTTGGGATTGGAATGAAAACTGACCTTTTCCATTCCTGTGGCCACTGCTGAGTTTTCCAAATTTGCTGACATATTGAATGCAGCAGTTTCACAGTATCATCTTTCAGGATTTGAAATAGCTCAACTGGAATTCCATCACCTCCACTAGCTTTGTTCATAGTGATGCTTCCTAAGGCCCACTTGACTTCGCCTTCCAGGATGTCTGGCTCTAAGTGAGTGATCACACCATCATGGTTATCTTGGTCATGAAGATCTTCTTTGTATAGTTCTATGTGTTCTTGCCACCTCTTCTTAATATCTTCTGCTTCTGTTAGGTCCATACCGTTTCTGTCCTTTATTTTGCCCATCTCTGCATGAAATGTTCCCTTGGTGTGTCTAATTTTTTTGAAGAGATCTTTAGTCTTTCCACTTCTATTGTTTTCCTCTATTTCTTTGCATTGATCACGGAGGAAGGCTTTCTTATTTCAGTCAAAATAATTTCAAAATTATTTTGTTTTAAATAACATTTTTATTTGACAGCCACCATATTTATACCCTTATCATCTGTTTTGTGTTAAATGCCTTAGTGTTGTTAGTATTCTTTCAGATTCTGTGAGAGTAGTTGCTAGAACGTAAGATGCTTGGTTTGCTCTTCCCATGTGGCACTAGTGGTAAAGAACCCGCCTGCCAGCACAGGAGACGCAAGTCACAGGTCCAATCCCTGTGTCAAGAAGATCCCTGCAGAAGGGCATGGCAACCCACTGCAATATTCTTGCCTAGAGAATCCCGTGGACAGAGGAGCCTGGCATGCTGTGGTCCATAGCTTTGCAGAGTCAGACACAACTGAAATGACTTAGCATGCACACATGCACGTGTAAAATACTTGATTTATCTACACTGTATTTACATGAAAATAACCAAAATGCTAGAGAAGCACTCATTCTGCACCTCAGAGGTGAACACAGATGTTTTAGATGAAGATTTCTAATAGAACAGATCCAGAGAATGGAAATTTTAAAACAGATCTTCTAACTTCATTTGTGAATAGTTTTAAGTGGTAAGAGGTAATGTAGAGGAGTTTTTTGGTTTTTTGTTTGTTAGGGTTTTTTTTTAGTGACTACTCTTAAATTTTGTACAATTTGCAAAGTACACATTTCCAAAAACAGGTCTCGTGTGAGTCAGGTCAGATTCCAGGACTGTATTCACTTTTCACCAAACACAGATAGCCTGGTGCCATTATCTTTCTCTGTGGGCTTTCTTGGTGGCTCAGACGGTAAAGAATCTGCCTGCGATGGAGGAAACCCGAGTTTGATCCCCAGGTCAGGAAGGTCTCCTGGAAAAGGGAATGGCAACCGACTCCAGTATTCTTGCATGGACTGAGGAGCCTAGTGGACTGTAGTCCATGGGGTCACTACGAGTCAGACACGACTGAGGGACTAACACTTTCACTTTTGTTATGTTTCTCCAGTTTTCCTGTTAAAAAGAAACACAAGAGTCCCAGCTCTCCTGCCTGGGATCCCAGCTGGTCTCATGCCAAACCCAACTGGAGGTTAATGCCTGCTCATCAGAGCACCATTCTGGAGCCAAAAGTAATTTCTGAAAATCCCAATTTTGATTCACAACTTTCATTCTACTTTTCAATATTAGATTTTATTATTCCACATTCCCATTTCCCTAGCCCAAGGACTCATTTATCTTTAATATTAATTGGCTAACTGTAATAGCCCACTCTTTATCACATATGACACAAATTTTAAAATCAATAAAAAGATGTTAACACAAAATATAATCATATAATTAAATATGTATCAGGAACCAGAAAAAGTGAAGAGGGAGAAATCAGATAATATTTTACTTGTGTTTAACTAAAAAGCCATGTACTTTAAGTCTATGAGATAAAAACAGTCATAAATCTATCTGAATCCTCTAGCAACTACTCATATAGAATTCTTTTGCCACATGCCTGTAGTTTAAGCAAAGAAATTAAAGACAAAACAAAAAACATAAAGAGAAGATATTTAAATGCATTGAGATGAAGAATGAAGGAGATTTGAAATAACTGTATTATAATGAAAAATAAAGGCAACTGCCCACGTCCATTCACACACACACACACACACACACACACATACATACATACATACATACACACACACTGGATTTTCAAGGAAAAGTAAATAAATACCTCATTCAAAAAAATTGTCTTTTTTTTCCTGTTTGGGTCTGCTAAGTCACTTCAGTCATGTCCGACTCTGTGCAACCCCAGAGACGACAGCCCACCAGGCTTCCCCATCCCTGGGATTCTCCAGGCAAGAACACTGGAGTGGGTTTCCATTTCCTTCTCCAGTGCATGAAAGTGAAAAGTGAAAGTGAAGTTGCTCAGTCATGTCCGACTCCTAGCGACCCCATGCACCACAAGCCCACCAGGTTCTTCCGCCCATGGGATTTTCCAAGAGTTATTTAATATAACCTCATGCGAAGAGTTGACTCACTGGAAAAGACTCTGATGCTGGGAGGGATTGGGGGCAGGAAGAGAAGGGGATGACAGAGGATGAGATGGCTGGATGGCATCACTGACTCGATGGACGTGAGTCTGGGTGAACTCCAGGAGTTGGTGATGTACAGAGAGGCCTGGCGTGCTGCAATTCATGGGGTCGCAAAGACTTGGACTCGACTGAGCGACTGAACTGAAATGAACTGAACTGAGTCACCCTTAGTGTCCTTCAAAGCTATAAATTTTGCTTTTCCACACAATTGCTTTAAAACAAAGAAGGTCAGAGCCTTCAAAATAATTCTTGAAGCAATTCAACACCAAAATTCACCAATATATTTAGTAGCCCAGACTCTTTAGTCTCTGATGGGAGAAAGCAAAAGGCATAGTCTAATAAGGAGGAGAGCAATGGTGGGACGACATGATCCTGAAAACTAGCTTCCTCAAGTGAGGGTTTCCAAACATAAAAGAAAATCTTCTAGATAGATCTATAAGACAAGTAAATTATCATATCATTTCACTATATGTTCTAATAATGGTCTTGGTTATGATATTAGAAACAATCAATATAGAAAAGAGAAACGTAATTTATCTTACATTTCTGCTGTCAGAGAGTCATTGATCGTTGCCAGAAGTATTATTAGCTGGAATCACCCCGGTGCTTTTCCTGCATTTGTGCTGCCTGGTGGACACTCTTATCCACCCCCCACCCCAAGCCTGGCCCCAAGAGTGAGGGACCAGACCTGAAGTAGTTCCCAAGAGAACACTGACTGTGCCAGGGGACGGGGCTACAGATCTGAGGAAGAGAGAAACCCTGGACAGCATTCCAGGGGCCACAGGCTCCTTTGTCCACTAGGGGCTGCATGTGTAGACTTGCCAAGGCAAGGAAATGGTGGCAGAAGGTGGAAAACCTGCCTCACGCCACGGTTCTCAGTAGCTCCTCTGAAGTGGCGAGTCCTCCCTTCTCTCCTGCCGGCACCACAATGTTATTCGTAACACATACAACTTTCTAGACAACACACACAGCAGAAGTTGTCGTGGCCAAGAGACTGTCTCTCCCCAGAGAGCTGAGCAGACGGAGAATAGCTGTGTGTCTTTATAAACAAATTTCCTGGTGAGTGACAGTGGGTACACAAACATGTCGGCTCTCCATCCGAGTTCTTCCTCGCTCAAATGCCAGTTTTGCTCCTATTTTGATTACAGAGTTAAAATGTAATTAGTCTGATTTTAACGAATCCAAATGTGACACATTAAGATTCAGTAATTACTATAAAATGATGAGTTGCGATTGAATGTCCCCACGAACAAGGGGACGTTTAAAAGGAGTGCCATGTATTGCTCAGTTGCTGCATTTAAAACCATTGCCCTTCTCTCCATGAATATATATCTTTAGGATTTAAGTGATTATGCTGGATTCCTGCATTACAGTTGGAGCCAGCCATCCTGATATTTTTAACGTGTGTCAGTTCTTTAATAATGTGATCGTGTCTACTTAAGAATCCAGTGCCTTTTTAGAGGGGAATCGGGGCAAGATCCCACATTTCTCTGAGTGTTGGCTGCCCAATTAGCTCACCATTATAATTGATCTTATGCAGCATCACTTTTTGTCTGCAATCCGACATAGGACCTCACTGCTATTAATATTTCTGGGGTTCTCTATGCTCTTAAATCTCAGCTGTGCTTAGAGCAGGTCTAGAAACATGGTCCTAAAGATTCAAGGTCCCGTCCAAGAGCAGCAGCACTAAAAGAAGCATCTGCCTCATACAATAGTCTGATCTGTTGACGCCCCTATTTGCTGGGCTGAGTCAGAAACAAGTCAGTAGGGAACAATACTAATGAATTTTCCCATGATACTGGAGTCTCAGATTGCTATTCAGTCACTAAGTTATGTCCAACTCTTTGCGACCCCGTGAACTGCCGCACATCACTGTCTCCCGGAGTTTGCTCAAACTCATGTCCATTGAGTTGGCGATGCTATCTAGCTGCCTCATCTTCTGTCACCCCCTCCTCCTATTGCCCTCAATCTTTCCCAGCATCAGAGTCCTTTTCCGCTTCAGTCCTTCCAATGAATATTCAGAGTTGATTTCCCTTAGGAATCTTAATTAATATTGAAATAAATAAGTTCATTGTAGAATTAAACCTTTCATTCTCTAGCAAATCAAGAACAAAAACATTATGAGCAAATGTTTTCTGACAACTCAAGACAGACCACCTAAGATAAGAATCATTAAATCATACGTAATTTGAGATCATCCCACCCAAATTTCTACGCTTTATGGGAAAGCCATCCGTGACATCCTGCCAGATACTCCAGAAGCCTATTTGAATATCTCAGTGTCTCCTGTAATAGTTTAGAGCATGATCAATGTTTTGGAGACATCATATTTCCTTGGAGTCACAGTTGTCTTCCTGTAGCTTAAATTTAGTGATCGCGCGCTCTGCCCCGTGCGAGGGAAGCCACAGAAGGCATGCCCTTCTTATTTCTCAGTCCTTTAAGTCTGTGAAAACTACTGTGAAGCCTTTAAAATGTCTTCAGACTGAAAATTCCCATTTCCCATAGTGGTTGTGAAATCTTTCTGTCCCCTGATACTGTCAAATTTTTCAATGTTCTTCTGATTATGGCAACCAGAAATAAATGCAGACATCCACGTGTGTCCCGATTAAGGCTGATCACAGTAGGACTGTACATCTCTACTCCAGTATTCTTGCCTGGGAAATCCCACGGACAGAGGAGCCTGGTGGGCTACAGTCCACAGAGCCGCAAAGAGTCAGACACGACTGAAGCGCCTTAGCATGCACATACTCATCTTGCTCTGTTTTGGACACCATTTCCTTCAATACATGCCAAAAGCAGATTAACTTTCTATACAACTTCATTTATTTTACTACTGGCACAGATGGTATTTTTGTGTAAAGTGTTCTAATCATTTTTATATGAAGTGATGTCCAGTCATATATCTCTATTCTGTACTTTGAATTTAGGGAAATTTCCACTTAATCTATTGGATTAGATATTGTTAGTTTATTCTTCCAGTCTATCTAGATCATATTAATCTTGCTCTGAAAGCTGTATGGAAATATCCACATTTGGCTCATCCCCAGATTTCATAGTATGCTTCCTCTGCCAAGTTGTTGCCATAATATCAAGCAGACAAGTGAAAGCACCAGCGTCTCCATCACCCAACCATGTCCCCACATATAGACACAGACACAGGCTTAATCATTCGCTTTTCTGGAATCAACACCTACTCACCATGGGACTTTCCCAGTCTCCCCATCTCCATGAAGAATAACTTCTAGAAGTGCTTCTTTTCATTTCTAAATGCTAGAAAATCCTCTATTTAATGGAGGAGCTAGCATACTGGCTTCTCATTCTCATTGTTTATTCTTTGCACCGTTTTGAAAACCAAAACAGCATAATACCCATGTTCTTCAGAAATGTTTAATATAAACGTACAAAATGTTGCCCCTGTCTGTTCTGTGCAAGGCATGAGCACTCATATGAAGTAAATAATTGGACTATGAGTAAGTAGTCCAATTATCCTTCATTGACTACTGATTTTCCAAGATGTTCACAATGTTCATGAAGGAGGGGTGTTATTACTTAAACACAAGTAAAAGGGCATGGAAATGGCAACACATGAAAAAAAAAAAAAAAACAGCATTTCATGTTTCTAACAAGACCATCTGCCTATGGGCAAGATTTTTTAAAACTCCTAATTGAAAAGAAAATAGTGTTAAGAGACATATGCCCATGTTTACAAGCTGAGGGAAATTGACAAGTGTCTGTGTTTTGCCAGAACTTTTATAGGCAACTGTTATACATAATGGGGAAAATTAAAATCAGTAATTACCTTTCTGGTCTGTCATTGTTTTAAGTGTGCTTGGATTGTCTTAAGCGTCCATTCCAAATAATTACTTGTGATAGACCAGAACACTTAAAGGGTGGTAGGACAGAAGTTCAGTTATTTTGCAAAGTGAAATGCTTTGATGATAACAAATTCTTTTCCCCCTTGTTTCTCCCCACTGTTGGCAACATTGTGTTTATAGCTCAATTTGTAGATAATCCTTCAAGCTACACTTATTTTTTTTTTTTCCCAGGCATGGCCATTATAAATGTCTTCTTCCATTTGGCTTTGGCACTGCTTGGAACTTGAAATTACTATTTGCTGCCTGCCAATTACAGAATAATTTAAGCCTTGATGCTTCTAGGCATAGTTCTTGAAATGCACAAAAGGAATATGTTAAGGTGAAATGCATAATATTTTCTCTGTATTGCACAGCTTCAATTGATTGCATAGAATTATATCCAAATTGCTTTTTAAAAAATCAGTGGAAAAAAATTCTTTCCTCTCAGTTGTGTTTTATAATGGTTTTACTCTTCTTTCTCTAGGTAGGATCATAGCAAATATTTTTTAAAAGATTCATGTTGTTTACCACTGACTGATTTGAATCTATAAAAATATGATGGGCATAAGTATAGATAAAATGGTAGCATAAATTTTAAATTTCTAGGAAGCAGAGCAAGATGTGATTTTTTTCAGTCAATTTGAAATAATTAAGAAGGAAGGAAAAAAGAGAGTTCAGTTTCCTGGATCTTTTCGACTCTAACACATAATCATTTTCCTTTTTTGTGTGTTTGTGTCTAAATCACTCAGCATTTACAGTACAAAGCAGGAAAACTGTAAAGCAGAATAAATTTATGATTTAAAGGGGTCAAGTATAATTTTGAGGATTCAAAAAATGCTTTTCTTTCAGGACAGTGGAAGGAAATATGCTGATTGCCATGAGAAGAAGAAAAAGAGCAATGAATTATTTATGTGAGCCTGCCATCATGCCTACAACATCTGGAAGGGTGTTCAGGCACAATTTATTATCACAAAGGAAGCTCACACGAACAAAAATCTCCCCCACTGCCAATCACAAACATGCTCAGATTCCGGAAGATAACTCAAAAATTATTCTCTTTACTCTTTCACTCTTCCCACCTGGGTGCTTTAGATGCACTTCCAGGAGTCCTTTCTCCATTCTGCATATTCTCTAACTCATCCCCCAAACACGCAACACAGATATGCAGCAGCTGAGGCCTGCCAAACCGTGTCACTGTCTTCAGTGCCGAGCTCCAGCAAGGTAAACAAGCCTAGCTTCCGGCCTGGCACCAGCGTGAGAGACTCTCACTCCAGCCAGGGCAGTGCTGGGCAGGAGGGAAGGTGAGACACCCACCTAACCTTGTGCTTCCACGATGACCTTTCGGTTTACTTAAGTCATGCACGAAAATCCAAAGCGTGGATGAAAACTCAAGAATCAGTAACATGCAGAGGTTGCAGACCAAGAAGAAGGAAGAAGTTAAGTACCACGGATTCCTCCAAGTAAACCAGATAACTTGGCTTAAGTGGTAGAAGATAAGCAGAACACCATCCACATGAGCCACCATAGGAGTTTTCCATGGGGTTTTAGCGGGAGAGGGTCCAAATTTCAGCTGGTTTTAGGAATTGTTGGTGGGAAGAAGGAAAGACTTTCCATCTACTCTCCTAGACTCAATACCTGAGTGTATGAAATAATCTGACTGAAGGCACGTTCACAGGAGAAAAAGTATACGTGTTTATTAATTTTTCATGTTACACACAGGGGGCATCACAGGTGGTAAAGAACCTGCCTGTCAGTGCAGGAGACGCAAGAGACGTGGGTTCAGTCCCTGGGTCGGGAAGATCCCCTGGAGTAGGAAATGACAACCCACTCCAGTATTCTTGCTGGGATAATCCCATGGACAGAGGAGCCTGTCAGGCTACAGTGCATGGGGTCGCAAAGAGTCAGACACGAGTATGCACATAGGTATGGTCATCGCAAGTGAGAAAAAGTAAATACTCCAAAATATATTGAGCTATGAGCTTAAATACCATCTTAGCAGGAAAAATGGAGAATTATGGAAGGCTCTGAGGGGAGAGTAAATGATCTTTAGGAAAAATGAATGAGCCTTTAAAAGAATGGGTGGGAGATATGACTGCTTTTGACAAAGTTTGTCTGGGTGTGGTGTCAACTTTTATTCTCCTTCCCTGTGATAAGAGTCAGTCCACCCTGATTGATGAAACTCTAGGACAGGGGATTCATGACAATTGAGTTTCTTTTGGTGGCTCTGTCTTTAGACAGCTAAGGAGAGTTCAGGGAAAGCTTCTCCCTGCATTGGCTGTCTTTCAAGTGTCTTTAGCTCAAAATAATCAATATAGCAGGGTGACATTTTGGGGGGAGATGGCATGTTCTAAACTCTCTCTGTGGTCAAGTATGGCTCTCCAAATTAACCACAGAAATGCTTCTAGGGAACTCTGAGAAGCTTGGTTCTTTTTGTCTCAGCACAGAAAGAATTCAACAAGATTCAAAGTGATAGATTGTTGTTGTTTACTTGCTAAATACTGCCCAACTCTTTTGCAACCCCATGGACTGAGGCCCACCATAGGGTTTCTTCAGGCAAGAATACTGGAGTGGGTTGCCATTTCCTTCTCCAGGGGATCTTTCCAACCCAGGGATCAAACCTGCATCTCCTGTATTGAAAAGCAGATTCTTTACTACTGAGCCACCAGGGAAGACCGAAGTAATAGACAAGTAATTTATGAGAATTGGATGCTTATGAGGCTTACAAGGGATTCCCTGGTGGCTCAGAGGTTAAAGCGTCTGCCTGCAATGCAGGAGACCTGGGTTCTATCCCTGAGTCAGGAAGATCCCCTGGAGAAGGAAATGGCAACCCACTCCAGTATTCTTGCCTGGAGAATCCCATGGACGGAGGAGCATGGTGGGCCACAGTCCATGGGGTCGCAAAGAGTCGGACACGACTGAGCAAATAGTCTTCAAGTCTTGAGGCTTAGAAGCAGATGGATAAGAGGGTGCTGTGCCTTGAGAACCTAGTGGGCTACATTTTTATAATCAAAGGAAAAGTAGGGAGGAGGAGAAGACCACTTTATTCCTCATTCTTGAGTAGACTCAAGCTTCCATCATCAGCTCCTTGCCCACATCGGGTGGGGGAGTTTTCTTGTCCTTACATGATCAAGCTGGGACTGTCATGTCTCAGTGGAAATGAGAAATGAACAAAAAGGCAGTAACACATACTAAAATATGACACATCTTTTCAAGTTTCAGTATAATGTCACCCTTTCCTTACGTTTGTATTTTTAGCACAAAGGAGCGTGTGCTAGGAATCACTCTTACTGAGCTCACTGGGCAGGATGTGGGTCTCATTCCACCATTGTTTTACTGTTTGGGGTCATGTCTCGTGTTTCTGTTGCATAGTTTTAATGCCAATCAAGCCTGCTTGATTTTGTGGTTAAGCAAACCTGCTTTCTTGAGTGATCATGAATTTATCAGGGATCTCCAGCACTTTTTCTTTACTTACAATCCCAATGGGATTAATTGTTAAATCACTTACTTTCTTCTTTACTCTGCCCCTATCACAAAGAGGGAGGAATTGTTCTTGTTGATCAATGATGTAGCCTGGGCAAGTGGGTGTTATTGGAGAGAGACAAGGGTTCAAATCCTGGGTAAAACTGAATGAGAAGGAATAGCTCTGAGAGACCAGGACATGTCAAAGCCACATGAGTGTTCTCAGCCACACTGGGTCTCCCCCATTACAAAGGGAAATAGGGAAGCTTCATCCAATACAAAATGAGTGCCCTGCCCACAACAGGAGCTCTGTGACTCTAAGTTGGAAATGCCTTTCTTTTTTTGAAGTTAATTCATTTTAAAAATAAACTTTGACTTATTTGGTGTTCATAGTCTCTGGAGATGGTAAGATTTTCAGAAGGAAACATGGTTTCTATTGGCTTAATGACTTGTGATAATATTAAATACAAAATCTATACAAAATTTTTAGATTTGCCTTATGATCTAGGAAGAAAGGGGAAAAATATCAACATACCTGAAAAGAACTCTTCTCAAACCCATGTTTATGCAGATTAAGTCATGGTTTATTCAAAATCCATGGTAAACTTTCCTTCTTCCTAAGTATCCTCAATGATGAATTTAGGATTTCATTCTTGCCATTTTATAAAAAAAGAAAAAGCCACAATTTGCAAGCAAGATGATGAAAATCACATAAAACAGCTATATATATATGTAAAAATATAAAGCTATATATATATATATAAAGATATAAAGCAATATATATATTACATGTGTATATATATATTAAATATATATATACATATATAGCATATGTGTGTGCTAAGTCACTTCAGACATGTCCAGCTCTTTGCATCCCTGTGGACTCTAGCCTGCCAGGCTCCTCTGTCCATGGGATTCTCCAGACAAGAACACTGGAGTGAACTGCCATGCCATCCTCCAGGGGATCTTCCTGACCCAGGGATCAAACTCAAGTCTTCTGAGTCTCTTGTACTGCAAGCAAGTTGCTTACCCACTGAGCCATTTGGGAGGTAGTTATAAAAATTTAGATCTATTGCAGAAAAAAAAAAATCTATGCAAAGCCATGGATTTTATGAGAGTAATCCTATCTGGTTCAAGACATCCCTAAGAAGAACTTTATACCTAGAAACACAGAAGTGAATGAATTATGGCTCAGGGTAATTGGTTGCTCTTCCAGAAAGAAGGAATTTGAAAGAAAATTGGTTTCTATCAGGAAACAGAATTAGTGACCTAAGGGATATTCTACTGAATGGAAAGATCAGGAAGGTTTGGTACTACTCTACCAGTCAGACATAAACCAGAAAAGCTGGTGGGGACTCTGTAGAACCTTGACCCTGGGCTGGCAAGTCAAGGAACCCAAGTAGGATTCAGGGAACTCCTTCATAAGAAGCTTCAAGAATGGTTTCCACCCAGGACTGTGGGTTGAGCAGAGGTTCACATAAAATATATGAGTACCTCATCACTGCCCATATGAAAAATGAGAGAACTGTGATTTGAATTGGTAGCAATAACCAAGAAGCAAAACAGGCATTTTCTATGAGTACAGGGTTGTCCAGAATTCTCTCAGAAGCCAAATGCCAGTGACATTTTCCTGTCAGATCCCAATTCCCACCCGTGAGGAGCTTGAGGAGAAAGCAAGTCAATTTCAATGAGCTGATTCCGGATGCCTCTGTTATGTAGAATCCTGAGATACTCCATCCTGAGCCCAGGATGGGCTGTGGAATGCTGAAGGCCAAGTACAGTTGTGCAGAAATAATAACTTATCATGCACCAACTTTGCAAGCTGAAGACTGTTTTCAGCTGTGACTGTGTCATTATAATTAATGCAATCCATGCAGCTGGCTAGCACATCAGACAGGTGAAATGAACCAGCTTCAGTCTCATGAAAACTGGCTTTTACATCATCCCTTGAACTGTTCACCTAGAAAAGCTAAAGGAAAGGAAAAAAAATACCCTTACCATTTTGTTTATTGTGCTTATCAGAAATGCAGGAAGCTCACATTTGCATTGCTAATAGTCCTCTTTCAAAGTTTGTTGACATTTCAGCTTATCTTTAGTGTGCTTTCCTTTCAGTGTGATCTTTCCAGATGGTTGGATGGCATCACTTATCAACTTAGCAACAACAACGCATCCTTATGGAACCTGAAGAAACATGCACACACCCATACCCTAGTCCACAAGACTGGCTGACCTGCTTGCCCAAACCCCCAAGCTCTAGAGCCCAAAAAGTGAATGGGGGGAACAAATGTATATGTCCCTCAGGAGAAGGTGAGAACTTGTTGGAGATTTAAAGAACAATAGTATGGAAAAGTACAGAAAAGTGCATTTATAATATGTACTAGAGGGTAAGGGCTTCCCAGGTAGCTCAGTAGTAAAGAATCTGCCTGCCAATGCAGGTGATGCAGGAAAGTGAAAGTGAAGTTGCTCAGTTGTGTCCGACTCTTTGCGACCCCATGGACTGTAGCCTACCAGGCTCCTCTGTCCATGGGATTTTCCAGCAGTAGTA
The DNA here is from genome assembly GCF_029378745.1 of Bos indicus. Classification (NCBI taxonomy): domain Eukaryota; kingdom Metazoa; phylum Chordata; class Mammalia; order Artiodactyla; family Bovidae; genus Bos; species Bos indicus. Next base: position 111,659,491 of record NC_091763.1, read on the forward strand.
CTGGAGTGGATTGCCATTTCCTTCTCCAGGGGATCTTCCCGACCCAGGGATCCAACCCGGGTCTCCCGCATTGTAGACAGGCGCTTTGCCATCTGAGCCTAAATTCCTGGGTCCGGAAGATTCTCTGGAGCAGAAAATGGCATCTCACTCCAATATTCTTGCCTGGAAAATTCCATGGACAGAGGCATCTCACTCCAATATTCTTGCCTGGAAAATTCCATGGACAGAGGAGTCTGGGGAGCCATAGTCCATGAGGTCTCAAAGAATCAGGCATGACTGAGCAACTAAGTACAGACTCTGGAAGATAAATCAGGATTTTTTTTATTTTTTTATTTGTTCTGTAATTGGAAAAGAGGAGAAAGAAAATTCTCTACTAAGCATCAGTAGGTTTTAGTGGAGAGAGAATTGTCCAAACCTCTGTATAACAAAAGAAATATTATGCTTCTTGGAATATGTGTCCCAGATTAAATTAGGAAATGGTTGAGGAATAAGTACTCAATCTGGAACCAACAGATTTAGAAAAGTCAGGGATGAGCTGTTATGGTTGGGAAATATATAAGCATCTGAATTTAAAATAAAAACTCTAATAGAAAATGTTAAACAGCAATTCAAAAATGTATTTTCATCAATATGTATTTTCACCAAAAGCAATGTCATCATTAGAACATAAGGTGATATTTTTTTTAAGCTGGGTTTAATCCAGCTAGATAGGTAAGATTTAGATGGAGACTTAAAATCTGTAATGTTGATGTATGGACAGAAAACTTCCTTTCCTCCCTTCTCGGTGCTTTGGCTGGTCTAACAATTAAATTGACATAAAAGATATTAAGAGGAGAAAAGCAAATTTCATATGTACAGAAATCCCATAAAAATATGGCACTCTCTAGCAATCAGGTAATTGAGGCTTACATACCATCCTGAGCTAAGGAGAAGGGGTTAGGAGTCTGAGGCTTCAAAGAGGAGGAAAACAATTCACGGGAAGATGAGAAGAGCAAATGTTTGGTGAACAGATGTTTGCCAGGCCATGCAGATAAGTCTTTCTTGTCTCTGGTAATAGCCCACTTTCAGGCACAGAAATATATTAATTACATATATAGATTTATAAATTATAATTTTTTAAGGCAATTAAGGGTGAGGTAAAAATCTCTTCCTGAGCCTACCAGGCCCTAACTATCTGCCCTTGCCAAAGTGACTTCCCACTTACCACTAGTGGTAAAGAACCCACCTACCAATGCCAGAGACACAGGTTCAATCCCTGGGTCAGGAAGATCCCCTGGAGGAGGAAATGGCAACCCACTTCAGTATTTTTGTCTGGGAAATCCCAAGGACAGAGACACCTGACAGGCTGAAGTCCATGGGGTCACAAACAGCTGGACATGGCTTAGAGGCTGAATAACAACAACCAGTGTATATTTATAGCATATTTTCTTTATCCATTCATCTGTTGAAGGACAGTTGTTTTTTTGTTTTTTCCCCTGTCTTGGCTATTGTAGATAGTACTGAAATGAAAGCGGAGGTGCAGATATCTCTTTAAGAGAATGATCTCATATCCTTTGGATCTATACCCAGAAGTGGGATTGCTAGATCATGTGGTAGTTGAATTTATACTTTCTTGAGGAACTTCCATACTATTTCAACAAGGGCTGGACCAATGTACATTCCCAACAGTGCACATTCTCACCAGCACTTGTTTTCTGTCTTTTTTATGACAGCCATTCTAAAAGGTGTGAGATGATGTCACACTGTGGTTTTGACTTGCGTTTTCTTGACGATTAGTGATGTTGACCACCTTTAGATATACTTGTTGGCCCGGTGAATGTCTTCTTTAGAAAACTGTCTATTCATGTTCATTACGCCTTTTTAATTGGGTGTTCGGGATTGAGGTGTCCGAGTTCTTTCTATATTTGGGGAATTAATCTTTATAGGATATGTGGCTTACAGATATTTTCTCCCATCCCGTAGGTTGCCTTTTCATTTTGTCGATGATTTCCTTCACTGGGCAGAAAGTGTTTAGTTTGATGTGGCCCCATTTGTTTGTTTCTGCTCTTGTTGCCTCTGTTTTTGGTGTCAAATACGAAAAGTAATTGCCAAGACCCATTTCGGAAGTTTACCCTCTGTATTTTTTCTAGGAGTTTTGTGGTTTCAGGTTTTAAGTTCAAGTCTTTAATCCATGTTTGGTTGATTTTTGTGTATAATGTACGATAGGGGTCCAGTTTTTTTCTTTTGCGTGTGACTATCTGCATGGACCAGATGGATGTTTCCCCACTATCATTTGGTGAAGAGCCTATCCTTTCCCCATGGCATATTATTGGCTCCCTTGTTGAAAATTAGTTGACTGTGTATCCATGAGCTTATTTCTGTGCTCTCTATTCTGTTACACTGAGCTATGTATCATTATTATGCCAATGCCATACTGTTTTGACTTCTGTAACATTGTAATATAGTTTGAAATCAGGAACCATGAAGACTCCAGCCTTGTTTTTCTTACTCAGGATTGCTTGAACTATTTGAGGCCTTTTGTGTTTCCATACAAATTTTAGGCTTGTTTTTTTCTATTTCTATGAAAAATGCCATTGGTATTTTGAGTTCCATTGAATCTATAAATTGATTTGGATAGTATGAACATTTTAACAATATTAATTTTTCCAATCCATGAACACAAATATCTTTCGACTTATTTGTGTCTTCTTCAATTTCTTTCATCCATGTTTTAGAGTTTTCAGAGCACTTTATTGTTTTTTTACAATTCATGGTATTTACATCTTTGCACATTATAAGTATCTCTAATGCATTTGTAAAATGTGTTATGTTTTATGCAAACACACACACATGCTATGAGTTCAGAAATAAACCATACATATGTAATGCTTAATTTATGACAGGATTGCCCTGACAAATCAGTGAGAAAGGGATCAAAAGATTGTCTTACAAATAAATTGTGGTAGGACACACGGGTGTCCGTAGAGGAAAAGTGAAATGACCTCACTTTGAACCACAAAAATCAATTCCAGGTAGATTTAAAACCCACGTGTAAAGGCAAACTAAAAAGGATTTTATGAACTAAAGTAGAATATCTTTATAAACTTAGAGGTAGTTTTCTTTTTTTTAATTTTATTTATTTATTTATTTTTGGTTGTGCTGGGTCTTCATTGCTGTGCAGGCTTTTCTCTAGTTGCGGCGAGCAGGGGCTACTCTGTAGTTTCATTGCACAGACTTATTGTGGTGGCTTCTCTTGTTGCAGAGCACAGGCTGTAGGCTCACAAGCTTCAGTAGCTCCAGCATGTGGGCTCAGTATAGCTATGGCACATGGGCTTAGTTGCCCCACGGCACGTGGGATCTTCCCAGATCAGGGATCGAACCTGTTCCTGCATCGGCAGGCAGATTCTTTATCAATAAGCTACCAGGGAAACCAGGGGTAGTTTTCTTAATCATGAATTAATAAAAAGGAAAAAAAAAAAAAGCTAAGTTTTCCTGGAAACAGAAAAGTAGGTATTAGCACATAGAACATTTTTATGTTTTAAATATTTGAAATTAGTTATGTGCAATTCCTTTTAATTACTTCTTTTACTCTCCCTATTAAGTATATAATTTTGGTCTATAATATGAAATCTTAGAAGTTGTTTGTAGTTGTTCAGAGTGAAATAACAAGCTCATTTCTAATTTTAAACAGTGTCAACAGCAAGTAATTGATCATTTTCATTACAGAGACCTTGCTTTAGGAAAGAGTGTACTTATAATGAATTTTAATAAGCACATTCATTGTTTAAAAATACACAGTCCACCTAGAAAGAGGATCATATAGCCCAGCCAGGCTTCCCTTCCCTGAGGATTGTGTAGCTTCCAGTTGACCACTTGCTTGCAATGTTTTATTTCTTTCTCTTCTTCCCCTGGAAAACAGCAGGAAGCCAGCCTTCCACTTTTTCCAGGAGGGCCTGCTGCTGAGGAAAAAGGCAGAAATGATGACAGGGATCCGTGTTGGGTGCCTAGGTCCCGATGAGGCTGGGTGGGGGTTTTCGGGCTGGTACCATCTTTGGGGTGCCATGAACCTTCTGTCATGGATGCATGGAAAAGTCTTGGAGAGCCCCAGTTTCCCCAGGCCACGTTGAGAGAATGTCCACCCTGGTATTTTTTTTTCATGTAGTGAGGGAAATGGATTTAATGGTATGGGATCAGAAGAAAGAGCGCGACTACTGGACTGCGCTCTGTGGTGCAAAGTCTCTGGCCTGAGTGGAGTAGAAGTCCTTCTGGTTCCAGGAAAGATACCCCGGGACACACAAGCTGAGATACAGATAAGAGAGCAAAAGATTTATACACAGATTGGACCTCAGCACAGCAGGTCCCCAGTGGATGGCTGGTGTTCACATCTGACCTTAGCATCACTGATTGTGATCAAACCATGATTTAATGTAGGAGCTTTTCATAGTGAAGTTAGTTTTCCCTCCAGAAAGACTTCCACAGCAAAATGAAATCATGGTTTGCACATTGCAAAGCTTGAAAATAATTCAGGATTTATAGCCCACTTAGCCTATTTAGCTACTTGCTTTGCTAATATATACCAGTTATTTCAACTACTATAAAGTAATAACTATATTTGAGTAACTCAATAAATATGCATTTTTAAATCTGAATTTTACAGCATAGAATTTGGTTACTTTTCATGTTTTATAAAGGACAAAATGCACGAGTATTTATCTGTATATTTTTCTGTAACATTTACCGAAAGACTCTTGGAGAGTATCTCAAGAGGATTGCTTTTCTGGCAGGGGGAGAAAAGAATAGCCCTCAATAAGATAAGCAGAACACATCAGAGAATCTGTTATCTTTTCGGTTGTGTTTAGATGGACTATGACACATAATAGAAATTCTGGAAACACCCAGAGGAAAATTTGCATCCCCTCAGATTTTTCCTACATCTGGATAGAGTTGATGGCAGAGATGTGAATGAAATTTTGTTAGTTTGAGAAGGTCATTGTGTGTGTTAGTTGCTCGGTCATATCTGACTCTTTGCAACCCATAGACTGTAGTCCACCAGACTCCTCTGTCCATGGGATTCTTCAGGCAATAAAACTGGAGTGGGCTGCCATGCCCTTCTCCAGGGGATCTTCCTAACCCAGGGATTGAACCCGGAGCCTCCTGCATTGCAGACAGATTCTTTACCATCTAAGCCACCAGAGAAGCTCATTAGAAGAACCAAATGGTACTGGGCCTTTGCACTGCCCAAAGGATAAGGTGCCCACGCTGAAGCACACGCAGACACCCTTTCTTGTGATGAGCTGAATTGCACCCCCCACCCCCAGCACAGATTCATTCCTTGATGTCGTAATCCCCTAGAATCTCCAAATGTGACTTTACTTGGTAATAGGGTCTTTAAAGAGGTGATTAACTTAAAATGAGGCCGTTAGGGTGGATCCTTACACAATGTGACTGGTGCCCTTTTAAGAAGAGGAGATTAGGTTCTAGAACAAAGATCATGTAAGGACTCAGTGACAAGGTAGTCTTCTCAAGTCAAGGAGAGAGGCCTCAGAAGAAACCAGATTTGCTAACACTTTGATCTTGGACTTTTCGCCTCCAGAATTGTGAAAAAAATTAATTTCTATTGTTTAAGCCACCCCATCAGTGATATTTTATTATGAAAGTCCTAGCAAACTAATCATTTTCTTATAGCCAGACTCTGAAATAACTATGGACCCCTGGGTTCTCCTGTGAGATTTTAGTTTATCTTCTACTTTTTTATCTCTGTCAAAAATCAGTTTTATTTTTTAAAATAAGAAACATATTTCCTTCTTTCAAGAACCAAAAAAATATGCATACACATACAGTGGAAGCTTTTCTCTCACCTCTAAGCCTCCATCTATCCCATACTATCTGTTATTAACGTATTTTTGTGAAGCTTTTTAATTGTACTACAGAAGGCATCTAGAAAAGCATACAAGATCAAACATGGTGTAACTCAATGATTTATCCCAAAGCAATTACTCATGTAACCATCACAGATGAAAATACAAAATGGAGCAATACTGGCAGCCAGAAAGTCCCCCTCTGAACCACTAATGCTTTCTCCTTCCCTAAAGTATTTGCTATTCTGACTTATAATAGTATAAGTTTGCTTTGCAAGTTTCTTTATATAAATGAAATCCTGCCTGGATTGCTTTTTCTCACTGTTAAATTTGTCAGATTCATTCATGTCATGGTACATAGCTGTGGCTGATGTCATTGTCATAGCACCCCATGCTATAAATATGCCACCGTTTAAACTGATGATGGATGCTTAAGTTTGTTTCCAATTTTGAGCTGGTCAAATAATGCCGTCCTAGTTCATATCTGCAGACGCACTGCACATGTTTTGTTGTTGTTGGATCTATTAACATTTTATCTCAAAGTAGCTTTGCTGGATCAAAGACTCTGTCGATCTTCAGCTTTAGTAGATGATGCAAAAGGCTTTGTTAAAAGCAGTTTTATCAATGTGCGTGTCTGCATGAGTGACAAAATTTGTCATTCCACATACTGACCATCACAGGGTAATGGCGATTTTTAGAAATATTTTTTAGAAGTTCTAGTAATTGTGTTCAGTTCAGTCGCTCAGTCGTGTCCAACTCTGCGACCCCATGGACTGCAGCACGCCAGGCCTCCGTGTCCATCACCAACTCCCAGAGGCTACCCAAACTCTTGTCCATTGAGTCAGTGATGCCGTCCAACCATCTCATCCTCTGTAGTCCCCTTCTCCTGCCTTCAGTCTTTCCCAACATCGGGGTCTTTTCAAATGAGTCAGCTCTTCACATCTGGTGGCCAAAGTATCAGAGTTTCAGCTTCAACATCAGTCCTTCCAATGAACCCCCAGGACTGATCTCCTTTAGGATGGACTGGCTGGATCTCCTTGCAGTAGTTGTGTAATGACATCTAATCAGTGTTTCAATGTTCATTTCTCTGATGCTCATGAGATTGAGCAATTTTTCCTAGGTTTATGGGTCTTGTGGATTTCCAAAAATGATAGTTATAGTCTCTTACTTTTCCAATGAAATGTTTGTCTTTCTTCTCAATAATCAATAGGAATTGTTTATGTATATTAGGTATGTGCCTTTTTCAGTTACATGTATTGCAAATTTATTTTCTCACTTTGTGGATTTCTTTTTCACTCTTTTCATGTTATCATTTAGTAGCATTTTGTAATTCTTAGTTTTACTTAGAGCCCTATTTTTTTTCATTGTAGTTAGTCTCTGTCTTAATCTATTCAGGTTACTATAACAATACCATTGACCAGGTGGTTTATTACAGTTGTTTAGTGGCACAGTCATGCCCAACTCTTTGTGACCCCATGGACTGTAGCACACCAGGCTTCCCTGGCCTTCACCATCTCCTGGAGTTTGCTCAAACTCATGTTCATTGAGTCAGTGATGCCATCCAACCGTCTCATCCTCTGTCATTCCCTTCTCTTCCTGCCCTCAATCTTTCCCAGCATCAGGATCTTTTCCAGTGAGTCAGTTCTTTGCATCAGGTGGCCAAAGTATTAGAGCTTCAGCTTCAGCATCAGCCCTTCCAATGAATATTCAGGGTTGATTTCCTTTAGCATTGATTGGTTTGATCTCCTTGCTGTCGAAGAGATTCTCAAGAGTCTTTTCCAACACCACAGTTAGAAAGCATCAATTACTTGACCCTCAGCTTTCTTTATGGTCCATCTCTACAGTAGAAATTAATTTTTCACAGTTCTGGAGAATTCAAAGTCCTATCTCAAGTCACTGACAGATTCTGTGCCTGGTGAGGATCCACTGCCTGATTCACAGACACCACCTTTTTGCTATATCCTCACAGGGCAGGAGAAACAAGGGAGTTCCATGAGGGTGTCTTTCATAAGAGTATTAATCCCATTCATGAGGGCTCTGCCTTGGAACCTCGTCACCCCCAAAGGCTCCACCTCCTGATATCATCATATTGGAGATTAGAAGTTCAATATATGTATTTTGGAGAACACAAACATTCAGTCTATAGCAGTGTCTTTTTTAAAATTTGGAGGATAATTGCTTTACAATTTTGTGTTGGTTTTGGGTGTATAACAATATGAATCAGCCACTGTTGTTGTTCAGTCACTAAGTCATGTCCGACTCTGCGATCCCATGAACTACAGCACACCAGGCTCCTCTGACTTGGAGCTGATGATTGCTCAAATCATCAGGATCTTCTTCAGTGTGTCGACTCTTTGCATCAGGTGGTCAAAGTATTGGAGCTTCAGCTTCAGCATCAGTCCTTCCAATGAATATTCAGGGTTAATTTCCTTTAGGATGGACTGGTTTGATCTTGCAGTCCAAGGGAATCAGCCATAATTGTGTGTGTGTGTGTGTGTGTGTGTGTGTGTGTGTGTGTATACACACATTGCTAGTTCCTGCAATACGTGTACACATTGCTTTAGCACTAGCATCGCCTGGGAAGCCCAGTATACGCCTTACTGTCTAACTTGGGTTTCCCAGGTGGCTTATCGGGTAAAGAATCCCATGCAATGTGGGAGACACAGGAGATCTGGTTTGACCCCTGGGTCAAGAAGATCCCCTTGAGAAGGGAATGGCTACCCACTCCAGTATTCTTGCTTCGAGAATTCTATGGACAGAAGAGCCTCGTAGGCTACAGTCCATAGGGTCACAAAGAGTAAGACAGAACTGAGCAATTTACACTTTCAGTGTCTAATTTAAGAAGTCTTTCCCGACCCCCAAATCATGAAGACATTCTCCTATGCTGTTTCCTAGGAGTGTACTTTATATTTTATTTTCAAATTTACCTTCATCTGGAATTGGTTTTTGTCACTAGTATAAAAAAGGGGCCAACCTTCATTTCTTTTCCTTCATCCCCTAGCACCATTTATTGACAAGTCTTTCCTTTTCCTAAAACATTTTACAGTCAACTGTATCATAAATCAAAGGTCTATAAATGTGTAGGTCTGCTTCTGAGCTCTCTTTTTATGCTATTCCATCATTCTATTTTTTTTCTCTGTCTAGAACACTAGTACTTTTTACTTTAACTTTGTTCGAGTCTTGATATCCAGTGGAATTAGTCATCCCATTGCATCTTTTTTCATCAAGTGTGTCTACAGATTTACATACTAGTGAAGACATGTAAAGCTTTAAAAACAAAATCTCTTTTCCATTCTCTTTGGAAAAATGATTTGGGGTTAACTCTCTAACTCTAGGGGCTTCCCTGGTATCTCAGCAGATAAAGAATCCACCTGTAATGCAGGAGACATGGATTCAGACCCTGGGTTGGGAAGATCCCCTGGAAAAGGGCATGGCTACCCAGTCCAGTAATCTTGCCTGGAGAATCCCATGGACAGAGGAGCCCAGCAGGCTGCAGTCCATACAGCTTCAAGGAGTCAGACATGACTGAGTATGCACTACTGCTCTAACTCTAGTCTCTCAGAAATTGGAGAAAGTTAGATCATCAGCTTTGTTTCTAGGCACATACCATATGCTAAAGAAATGACCCTAATTCGAAAGGTGCTTCTGAGTTTGGGAGGACTGTGGGTGAAATTAATAGTTTGGGGGCTTTCCTGAGTCTGCAGCATTCTTGTAATTGCACACACCCTTGCTTGGACCCATGAGAGCTATACCTCTGAGTCTGTGATAGGAGATATTTGTTCCTGTGTGTCCTGGGGCTTCTAAGCTGGAGTGACACCAACACCCACTCAATATTGCTTGTGTTATGCACTTAAATTGACTTGGAGACCCAAGAGTAGCCCCTAAACTCTAAGAAGACACAACCCCTTCTAATGTCCCCAACTAGTACTAATCCTATTTATAATTAGTCCTGATTTGAATCCTTCTGAATAAACTGATGCCAAGAAAGAGCCCTTGCCATTTTTCACAGAAATAGAAAAAACAACGCTAAAACTCATATGGAACCACAGAAGACCCCCAAGAAGGCAAAGCAATCCTGGTAAAGAAGATGGTCAAAGAAAGAAAGAAATGAGGTGGTCAAAGAAATATGAGGTTCCTTGGTCATAGACCAATTGAAGAAAGTCTCTGATATCAGTTTTTATTACATCCTTCTTAGCAGTAACTTGTACTATCTGAGTGTCATCTCATTCTATTCAAAATTATGTTTTTGCCTCTAGCCTGGTCCACTATTTAGGGTCAAGCTCTAGCCTTTCAGTTCTCTTCTTCCTTTAGACTTAAAGCTGCTGACCACTTCATGAAAACACCACCTTGACAAGTCACCCCTTGGCTCACCTTTCCCACAAGCCCAGCAAAACCATTGGGATCATGCAGTGATTATAATTTAGGCTCTCAGCTGGAATCCTTTTGGACACTAGCATACTTCCTGCAATGTACAAGGGAAAATAATAACCAGTGCTTATTGAGGGCTGAGAAAAGCAGTTGAATTACCTGGTTCAGTTCAGTTCAGTCGCTCAGTTGTGCCCGACTCTTTGTGACCCCATGAATTGCTGCACACTAGGCCTACCTCTCCATCACCAACTCCCGGAGTTCACACAAACTCACGTCCATCAAGTTGGTGATGCCATCCAGCCATCTCATCCTCTGCCGTCCCCTTCTCCTCCTGCCCCCAATCCCTCCCAGCATCATGTCTTTTCCACATGAGGTGGCCAAAGTACTGGGGTTTCAGCATTAGCATCATTCCTTCCAAAGAAAACCCAGGACTGACCTTTAGAATAGACTGGTTGGATCTCCTTGCAGTCCAAGGGACACTCAAGAGTCTTCTCCAACACCACATTTCCAAAGCATCAATTCTTCGGTGCTCAGCTTTCTTCACAGTCCAACTCTCACATCCATACGTGACTACTGGAAAAACCATAGCCTTGACTAGACGAACCTTTGTTGGCAAAGTAATGTCTCTGCTTTTGAATATGCTATCTAGGTTGGTCATAACTTTCCCTCCAAGGAGTAAGCGTCTTTTAATTTCATGGCTGCAATCACCATCTGCAGTGATTCTGGAGCCCAAAAAATAAAGTCTGACACTGTTTCCATTGTTTCCCCATCTATTTCCCATGAAGTGAACATTTCATGCCAAGATGGGCTCAATAAAGGACAGAAATGGTATGGACCTAACAGAAGCAGAAGATATTAAGAAGAAGTGGCAAGAATACACAGAAGAACTGTAGATAAAAGATCTTCGCAACCAAGATAATCACGATGGTGTGATCACTGACCTAGAGCCAGACATCCTGGAATGTGAAGTCAAGTGGGCCTTAGAAAGCATCACTACGAACAATGCTAATGGAGGTGATGGAGTTCCAGTTGAGCTATTTCAAATCCTGAAAGATGATGCTGTGAAAGTGCTGCACTCATTTTGCCAGCAAATTTGAAAAACTCAGCAGTGGCCACAGGACTGGAAAAGGTCAGTTTTCATTCCAATCCCAAAGAAAGGCAATGCCAAAGAATGCTCAAACTACTGTACAGTTGCACTTATCTCACACGCTAGTAAAGTAATGCTCAAAATTTTCCAAGACAGGCTTCAGCAATACATGAACCATGAACTTCCAGATGTTCAAGCTGGTTTTAGGAAAGGCAGAGGAACCAGAGATCAAATTGCCAACATCTGCTGGATCATCGAAAAAGCAAGAGAGTTCCAGAAAAACATCTATTTCTGCTTTATTGACTATGCCAAAGCCTTTGACTGTGTAGATCACAATAAACTGTGGAAAATTCTGAAAGAGATGGGAATACCAGACCACCTGACCTGCCTCTTGAGAAACCTGTATACAGGTTAGGAAGCAACAGTTATAACTGGACATGGAACAACAGACTGGTTCCAAATAGGACAAGAAGTTTGTCAAGGCTGTATATTGTCACCCTGCTTATTTAACTTCTATGCAGAGTACATCATGAGAAACGCTGGGCTGGAAGAAGCTCAAGCTGGAATCAAGATTGCCAGGAGAAATATCAATTATCTCAGATATGCAGATGATACCACCCTTATGGCAGAAAGTGAAGAGGAACTAAAAAGCCTCTTGATGAAAGTGAAAGAAGAGAGTGAGAAAGTTGGCTTAAAGCTCAACATTCAGAAAACGAAGATCATGGCATCTGGTCCCATAACTTCATGGGAATTACCTGGTACATTGCATAATTCAGCATCTGGAACTGATGAATGTGTGTGTGTGTGCATGCAAAGTCACTTCAGTCATGTCTGACTCTGTGACACTATAGACTGTAGCCCGCCAGGCTCCTCTGTCCTAGGACAAGCCAAGGGAGCTTTATGCAACTACTGGCATCACCAGAGGCAAGACTTGAAGCAGGAAAAGTCAAGGAAACACAATACATAGCAATGATTAACTGATAATGTGAGTCTCGCTTTCGGTACTGATGTTATTAAAGGTCCAACTCTATTCAATTTAAATACATATCTAATCTTAGATTGCCAGAAATTAGCCTGCCAAATATAAACATATTCCAGATGGACAAGGAAAAATAAAAAATTGTATAATAGTGATGATAATATGCAGCAACGTTTGAGCAGAATCAACTGAATATTATCTCCTATTCCAAGAATGTTAAAAACAAGATGCTGGGATCAGAAAAGAGGGGGCATTGGTGCATCAGGCTCTCTCCCTGGGTTGCCCAGGGGCACTCTCTCTGCCAAAGATGCTATATCCAAGTGTATTTGGATCTTTCTTTATTATTTTTTGAAGTCCTAGAAATACGCCTTTCCCTTCTTTCCTATAGATCATGGCTATTAGTAGCAGCCTTCATGTAGGTAATGATTCAGTGCAACATGGAGTTGGTGATGTTAATTAAGGGCCTCCCTGGTGGCTCAGGTGGTAAAGAATCTGCCTGCAGTATGGGAGACCTGGATTCAGTCCCTGGTCCAGGAAGATTCCCTGGAGAAGAGAATGGCTGTCCACTCCAGTATTCTTGCCTGGGGAATACACAAAGTCTATGCAAGGAGGTAACTGCACCCAGGTCATTAACGTCCACTGGGTCCCCTTTTTGTAGAAAGTCTTCTGAAACAAGAATCTTTCAATTCTCTCTCCTTCTCAAACCACACCAATCTTCATCAAATATCTCCAACTTGGTTCCTTGAAAAGTTTATATTTTCCTTCTAACAATGATTTCTGTTCCCTGTACTGAACTTCCGTCTTCTGCTCATCTCAGCATTTTGTCTCTCTTTTGTCCTCAGAATACTGAAATGAAAATATCCGTTTCTTCATCTCTCTTCTGTTTCCTTCTAATAGGCCTCCTTTAGGTCTGGTTTACTTTCTAGACCAAGAATATTTGATATTGCCTGAGAAGTCAGAGTGAGTGGCACGTCTTGTTTGCCCATTTGAAATGAGCTGGTGTGGTCGTTTAACAGACACGCAAAATGTTAATGTACAAAATGATGAAAAACACACACAGAAAAGGGAGTTCTCCATCCCACGTTGCTGGTTTACATTTTATCATTGGGATCTGTAAACTGTGCCGTTGTCTACCTTCTCTGAGGGTCTTTGTATCCATGAATGGCATTATTAGTAATTAATAATCTTCTCATCAGATCAGATCAGATTAGATCAGTCACTCAGTCATGTCCGACTCTTTGCGACCCCATGAATCGCAGCACGCCAGGCCTCCCTGTCCATCACCAACTCCCAGAGTTCACCCAGCCTCACGTCCATCGAGTCAGTGATGCCATCCAGCCATCTCATCCTCTGTCGTCCATTTCTCCTCTTGCCCCCAATCCCTCCCAGCATCAGAGTCTTTTCCAGTGAGTCAACTCTTCGCATGAGGTGGCCAAAGTACTGGAGTTTCAGCTTTAGCATCATTCCTTCCAAAGAAATCCCAGGGCTGATCTTCTTCAGAATGGACTGGTTGGATCTCCTTGCAGTCCAAGGGACTCTCAAGAGTCTTCTCCAACACCACAGTTCAAAAGCGTCAATTCTTCGGTGCTCAGCCTTCTTCACAGTCCAACTTCTTCAAAGTCCAACAATCTTCCCATAAAAGACATCAAATAAAGGGGAGGCTACTTCTGTCAGGTAATATTAAAACATTTATTTTCATATGCACTCACTTTCACCAGCTTGAACAAATCAGTTATTCCCAATAGATTATTCTTGTTAGTAACTGCAATAAAAGATTCTACTTATTGTGCATTTCAGTCACTGACATGATAAATTTTATTTCAGAAGCTCAGTAATCGAATATTCATTATCCAATTATAATTAAAATGTGTGATTCCCTTAAGAATGCTTATAGCTATTTAAATGAATATGGACTTAATTAAAGGAATTAAATTAGGAGATTAAAATTATTCAAAAGGGGTAAAATTTGTTCTTAACTGTAGAATGGAATATGAAGAAAGAAAAAACAATGGGAGGAAACAGAAAATTGGTAAAAAAGAAACAGAAACCAAAGTACAAATCCTTGATTGCCAAGGCAGAGGAATATTGTACTAATTTAATTATTTGATTATGGAAAAATAAATAAGGCATGAATAGACTACTAAACCACATACTTCTTGATGATTGGAATTAGGATTCATTAGTTTTTTGCATTCCCATAAGACCAATGGCAGGAACCTAGTGGATAGTCAATTAATATTTGTTAAATGAATAAGGGACAAATGCTGTCTGAAAGTTATAATAAGTACGTTCATGAGTCCTTTTTCAAGTCAGCTTGTAGAAACAGTGTTTAAAGAAGTTTATATTTAGATCTAATTAGAATGTGTGCACTTGAGTGAGGATGTTAGTTTATGTGCTCTGGGCATTAAGTTTGAAGCTGATGAAATTGTACAGGAGGTAACTCTTCTCAGAGCAAGAGTCGGAGACTGTTTCATTCCCTTTCTGTCTGTAGCAGGACATCCTTTACTACCCAGGAGGGAAAGTGTGAGTTACAGCAAAACTAGCCTACTTTATACACGTGCTGAGTTTGTGTGCCAATCATGCTAAATATTTAAAGGGAACTGACTATGAGTCTTTTGATGGGCAGCATTATAAAGGCAAGTGATAATGATGGTTTTAATATTACTTTACATTATATCATATGAAACTGTCATTTTTTATGTGAAACACAATTGAATATTGGCAATTTCATATGGCCTAAACTAATGTTGCTCGCAAAGAGTCGGACACGACTGAGCAACTGAACTGAACTGAACTAAATGTTGATTGTATGCTTCAGATCAGATCAGTCGCTCAGTCGTGTCCGACTCTTTGCGACCCCATAAATCGCAGCACGCCAGGCCTCCCTGTCCATCACCAACTCCCGGAGTTCACTCAGTCTCATGTCCATCGAGTCAGTGATGCCATCCATCCAGCCATCTCATCCTCTGTCGTCCCCTTCTCCTCTTGCCCCCAATCCCTCTCAGCATCAGAGTCTTTTCCAATGAGTCAACTCTTCGCATGCTTACTTTGTGCTAAGTGCATAGTGCTAAGTAATTTGTGCTTACTTTGTAAGCACAAAAAAGCACTATTTCAAAAAAAGTAATAGTGCTTACTTTGTGTATAGTGCTAAGTAATTTACAGTCAGTTAACTCATTTGACTTTCACCGAGAAAAATTTTGAACAGTTGAGACTTAGATTAGATAAGCCACCCAGTGTGGAAGGAGGACCTAAAAATTGAGCACGATTTGACACCGTCCCCCATTTTTTTAAAAAGTATCCCTTCCTGTCCATGAAAAAGATGGATACTATAAATGACGTAATCAAAAGTCTTGCCTTCTGATCATTTAATTATGTCAACAAAAATGTGACAGTGAAATATGCAGTCCATTGTGCAAAATGTCACAATGCAAATTGTCTGTTTCTAGAAAGGTGAAATTTACTTATAATACAGAGATGATTGTCACTTCAATATCAAAGTCAAGTCCCATGGACACAAAAATGAGTAAGCTATAATCTTTTTTCAGTGAAAGAAGATCATAACTGGATAAGGAGGACAGAGAATTCTAAAACTTACTGTATCATTAGAATGACATTTTTGTTGACCACATGCTCCAATCTAAAAGGGAGAAAATAGTAGCAATGTACTATGGAGACAAAGAGATACATATTTGAAAGCAGGTTAAGTCTCAGAAAATTCCTAATCTATGTCAACTGTAACTACATTGTCAGTGTGGATAGATTGCTATGGGTTGCCAGATAAAGAGCAAGAATTCATTTTGGAGACATCAGGGAAGTTTTCACAGAAGAGATGACAAACTGGTCAAGAATGAATGGAATCACCACGGCAGGAAGAAAAGGAAGGATGTTTCAGAAAAGGGAACAACCTGTGCAAACAGAGGAAAGTGTAAAAGTCAACAGCAACATTGAGTAATAAACGGTTCAGATGTCCTGGAAGCAGGGAGTGGATGCTACATTATGTGCTATATGTCCGGACCCCCCAGAGTACATGGAATACTGGAAGGGTAACTTAGGTTCATATCACAAAGGGACCAGGACTAGGAATTGCAACCTTGTCCCAGAAAGCAATAATGAACCATGATGCTTTTCCCTGTTGAACTATAATTTTTGTAGAGTGAAGTGTACGAATATCAAATATACAGCTCAATCGTTTCATGCACTGGTGTACTCTTGAAATCATTTCCCAAATCTAGATTTAGAACATGGTCAGCTTCTTAGCCCCCTCCTCAACAGTCTCCAAAAGGGTAGCTATTATTCTGACTTCTGTTGTCCTGGGTTATTTTGTCTGTTCTTGGCCACCATAACTCTTTTATGTTTGACTTTTCCTGTCAGTGCTTTTTTTTTTATATTGATGATGTTTTTTGTGTGTACTTATGGTTCATTTTATTTCACCACTGTGCTTTTTTCCGAGTATCACAATTCATTTATCTTTCCTCTATTGATGGACATCTGGGTTGAGTAACTTCTCATTTTTTCCCCATAGAAGGAATACTAACTTAATGGGCTTTATTGCAGAAGCCCAAGAGTTGTTCTATACTAATTGATTAAGACACACTATCTTTGTATGGTGGGAACAGGTACTCACAGGGGCGAACAAAGCATCTACAATTAGGTTGTTAAGTACCTCTAGCGCTCTCTACTTTTCTGTTTTTTGTTCTTATCTGTTAAGCTCTGTAAATGATTTGCTGTTTAAGCTGTATTTGAGAAGCCACAGAATATCAAAAACCATGCCTCACAAACTAGTACAAGACAGAACGTTGTTTCTCAGGATACTGGTATGTGTGCTGAGGAAAAAGTCCCTTTTCCAGGATTCTGGGTTAAACAAAGTTAAATAGGTTTTACTCAATGTAGGGAATATCAAGAGTGAAATATAGAGCAGATACAGCATTTCCCACATTTGGGAGACCAAATCTTTTTTCTTTCTGGAAAACACATAATCATCTCCCAGAATTAATGTTTCCAAAACTCAATATGACAAGTTGTATCCAACGGTACAGACTTAACTGTGAATTATGACACCTCTTTTCAAAGTTCATATGTTAATGTCCTAACCCCCAATGAGACTGTAGTTGGAGATAAGGCCATTAAGAAGGTGATGAAGGTTAAGTGGGCTCATAATTTATGGAGCCCCCCTAGTGCAATAGAATGAGCATCCTTATGAGAAGAGGGAAGGCTCCCAGAGCCAGCTCACTTTCTCTGTGCTTAACAGAGGAAGGGCCATGTGGGGACATAGTGAGAAGAAGACTGTCTGCAAGACAAGGGAAAAGGCCTCAGCAGACAACACTTCTGGCACTTTGAACATGGACTTCCAGCCTCTGGGACTGTGAGGAAATAAAAAATGTCACCCAATCCAGGATGGCTTGTTATGGCAGATCAAGCAGACTGACATAAACTCTGAGTAAGGTTAGACTCTCTTGACTTCCTACTTTTGCCTTTCAGTTCCCTATAATGAAAAGGACATCTTCTTTTGGTGTTAGATCTAAAAGATCTTGCAGGTCTTTATAGAACTGTTCGATTTCAATTTCTTCAACATTGGTGGTTGGAGCACAGACTTCAATTACTGTGATACTGAATGCTTTGTCTTGGAAACAAAACGAGGTCATTCTGTCATTTTTGAGACTGCACCCAACTACTGCATTTCGGACTTTTTTGTTGACCATGAGGGCTGCTGCATTTCTTCTAAGGAATTCTTGCCCGCAGTAGTAGATTAATGGTCATCTGAGTTAAATTCACCCATTCCCATCCATTTTAGTTCGCTGATTCCTAAAACACTGATGTTCACTCTTGCCATCTCCTGTTCACCACTTCCAATTCACCTTGATTTGTGGACCTAACATCCCAGGTTGCTATGCAATACTGTTCTTTACATCAGACTTTACTTTCACCAGCAGACACATCCACAGCCGGGCGTTGCTTCCACTTTGGCTCAGCCTTTTCATTCCTTCTGGAGCTATTCCTCCACTCTTCTCCAGTAGCATATTGGGCACCTACCGACCTGTGGAGTTCGTCTTTAAGTGTCTTATCTTTTTGCCCTTTCATATTGTTCGTGGGGTTCTCAAGGCCAGAATGCTGAAGTGACTTGCCATTCCCTTCTCCAATGGACCACGTTTTGTCAGAACTCGGCACCATGACCCATCTGTCTTGGGTGACCCTACAAGGTGTCGACTAAAAAGATACACAACTTGAGAGCTGAGAGTTAAGTTTTATTTGGGGCAAAATGAGGACTGCAGCTTGGGAGGCAGCACCTCAGAGAGCTCGGAGAGACTGCTGCAGAGAGGCAGTGGGAGGAAGTTCAATATGTAAGGTTTTGGTGAAGGCAGAGTTCAATACCATTAAGCCCTTATTTTACAAATGGTTTTCTGCTAGTCACAAGGATCTGATGTCACCATGAAGGGATTTAGTGCTTTTCTGGAGATCATCTGTTCCTAGAAACATCCAACTATCTAAAGACCTGTCCCACTAGATTCCCTGGAACACAAAGTGCCTCATCCCACCCTGAACTCCCTCAGGGGGTGTTGAAGGTCAGTAGTTCTATCTCCACAGAGGCAAATGGCAAATGCCCTTGTTGTTCAGTCATTGGCAATGCTCTTGGCAAGTGCCAGTTTATAGTTAACAAAGGCATGGCTCATTGTTTCACTGAGTTATACAAGGCTGTGGTCCATGTGATCAGTTTGGTTAGTTTTCTGTGATTGTGGTTTCCATTCCATCTGCCCTCTGATGGATGAGGTTGGGAGACTTATGGAAGCTTCCTGATGGGAGGGACTGGCTGTGGGGAAAACTGGGTCTTGCTCTGGTGGGCAAGGCCATGCTCAGTAAATCTTTAATCCAATTTTCTGCTGATGGGGTGGGGCTGTGTTCCTCCCTGTAGTTTGGCCTGAGGCCAAACTATGGTAGGGGTAATGGTGACCTCCTCCAGAAGGACTTATGTCAGCCCGCCATGCCTCCCAGGACTGCTGCGGTCAGTGTCTGTGACCCTGCGGCAGGCCACCCACACCTCCAGCGGAGACTCCTGACACTCAAGGCAAGCCTGGCTCCGTCTCTTGCGGGGTCACTGCTCCTTTCTCCTGGGTCCTGGTGTGTACAAAGTTTAGTTTGTGTCCTCCAAGAGTCTCTGATTCCCCAGTCTGTGGAAGTTATGGAATCAAATCCCACTGGCCTTCAAAGTCAAATTCCCTATGGGTTCTCAGTCCCTCTGCCCTTTATTTGAAAAAGAAAAGCGATTTGCTCTTTATTTTCTTGGGCTCCAAAATCACTATGGACAGTGACTGCAGCCATGACATTAAAAAACACTTGTTCCTTGGAAGAAAAGCTATGACCAACCCAGACAGCATATTAAGAAGCAGTGACATTACTCTGCTGACAAAGGTCCATATAGTCAAAGCTATGGCTTTTCCAGTAGTCATGGACGAATGTGAGAGTTGGACCATAAAGAAGGCTGAGCACTGAAGAAATGATGTTTTTGAACTGTGGTGTTGGAGAAGTCTCTTGAGAGTGTCTTGGACTGCAAGGAGAGCAAACCAGTCAGCCCTAAAGGAAATCAACCTTGAATTTTCATTGGGAGGACTGATGCTGAAGCTGATGCTCCAATACTTTGGCCACCTGATGCAAAGAACTGACTCATTGGAAAAGACTCTGATTCTGGGAAAGAAGGCAGGAGGAGAAGGGGATGACAGATGATGAGATAGTTGGACGGCATCACTGACTCAATAGACATAAGTTTGAGCAAGCTCCAGGAGATGGTGAAGGACAGGGAAGCCTGGTGTGCTGCAGTCCATGGGGTTGCAAAGAATTGGACATGACTGAGCAACTGAGGAACAACAAAAGGTTAGTCATCAAAATCATGCGCACATCAAGGAAATGAGACAGCTAATCCCGCCCAGATTTGTTTGCATCATTTTTCTTTCCCATTTTCAAATTAGTTGCAAACTGGATACTCTGCCTATTAGAAGAATGTGACAATTTCCCTTCCTGGTTTCTCATTAGAGCAAAATAAATCTACACAAACAAGACACTCATATGCTTTATTCTCTCCATAAAACTGCCACTAAATTGAGTTTTGCCTTGTTCACGACTTGCATGGCCCTACAAGTTTAGGCCACTCACTCTTTCCTTTGACAGTATTTGTTATCCCTCAGTTAGCAGTGATGGATTTTTATTGCCTTTCTTCTGAGGGGACAATTTATATGCCTTTTAATTTGTACAAGTTGGACTGCATCATAAATGATCCAACCTCTAAATTCCGAAGTTAGGTTGCCAAAGAGATGGCCTTGTTTATTAAAATCTAATTACCTGAACTTTTAGAATGTCCCTGAGTAGGTTACTGAATTTCTGTCTTTGTCCAAATATAATAAACTTCAAAGCTCCAAATGGCTAGAGTTAACCAGAAAACACCTACCTCACTGTGAAATTATCTAGTTAGTTCTTCTTTCAGTCCTTTCCTCCAAGATGCAGGCCCAAGGATCTTTTCCAAAAATATGTTGGCTATCATATTTCAGAAAGGTCAGGGATTCCTCACTTGATTAGTTTTTATTTGAAGAAAGCAATCAGGTGCTATTTGTTCCCTGGATGAGAAGCAAGAGGAATCTGCTCTTGTTATTAGTGTTACCCAGCAATGGTCAGAATGTCCTAACTATGTGCCACTTCAGGTCATTCGCTGACAGTTTTATGCCATCTATACACTGCTTGTATACATAGGCCAGTCATGAGTTTTGCTTCCAAAAGCTTGTAAAATAATGTTGGCAAATTGATTACAGACATATGTTATAAAACCTAATTAATCCAGCACCCAGTGTATAAACAAAATCTCCTAATGTTGCAAACTCCCCAGCTTCTATCCTGTTGCTTCTTCTATTTCTCATTGCAACTTCAGAACAGGGGTTTAAGACTGGTCTCTGCCCTTTCATTTCCCATTTGATTATCAGCCACTGAAAATTTTCTTCATTGCTCTAAATAAAATCTTTGAGATATGTCTACCAATGATCACCAAATTGATATACCTAATTTCTCCAAAATTACTGCAGATGATGACTGCAGCCATGAAATTAAAGGACACTTACTTCTTGGAAGAAAAGCTATGACAAATCTAGACAGTGTATTAAAAAGCAGAGACATTACTTTGCTGACAAAGGTCCATATAGTCAAAGCTATGGTTTTTTCCAGTAGTCATGTATGGATGTGAGAATTGGACCATAAAGAAGGCTGAACACCAAAGTATAGATGCTTTTGAACTGTGGTGTTGGAGAAGACTTTTGAGAGTCCCCTGGACTGCAAGGAGATCAAACCAGTCAATTCTAAAGGAAATCAACCCTGAATATTTATTGGAAGGACTGATGCTGAAGTTGAAGCTCCAATACTTTGGTCACCTGATATGAAGAGCTGACTCATTAGTAAAGACCCTGATGCTGGGAAAGATAGAAGGCAAGAGGAGAAGGGGATGACAAAGGAAGAGATGGTTAGATGGCATCACGGACCTAATGGACATGAGTTTGAGCAAGCTCCAGGAGATGGTGAAAGACAGCGAAGCCTGGTGTGCTGCAGTCCATGGGGTCACTAAGAGTTGGATGTGACAGCAACTGAACAACAGGAATAATTTTTTATATACTAGATATCTTTGCAACATTTAATATAATTGAATTTTTCTCCTTGAAGATCTCTTCAGGCTTACATTACTCATCATTATTTTGTCTTTCTCTCTCCCAAATTTCAGATCATTTAGTTTTCATTTCCTTGGGTTATCCTTCTCACTGACAGCTGTCTTAAGCCTCTTTCCATGGGTCCCTTCTGCTTCTCATTAGTCCAGGTACCGAGAGATGTTTTGGAACTTTGTTTTTATTTGGACCATCTCATCCTAACAAGTAAGTGCTTTTACTTACTATAGCTGAGGCCTTTTTCACATGTTTACACTTCACACCATCTTCAAGATATTGATAACATAAAAACAAATATTGATCACCTTAAGGGCCCTACAGATTTCAGAAATGAATAAAGGAAACCACTTCTACCTTCAAACAAGTCTTTTTTGTGCACTAGGGGAGCAAAATGCCCTGCTGAGATGAAGTGGGATGACAAAATATGTCAAAGATGATGTGATGTCTGTGGAGAAAAGAAATACGAGAGTCATTTTTATGGATTTGTGTTACATGAAGGGGGCTGAAGAAATGGTGATGGAAAGAAAAAGCAGTCATCCTTAGCTAAAAGAAGAACGCTTCCTTCTATCACTGAAAAAAAAAAAAAAAAAAGCTACCTTTTAGAGTGATCAGATCCACAAAACAAAAATTCAGAGTGTATTAAACTTTCTTCTGAGGCCAAATTCATCAGAACCAATACTCTTGCAAGTAATCTGCTTAGGAAAAAACTTAGGGGGTGGAGAGTTTGATTGTTGTCTTTCATGATTGTGAATATCTGTGGGAACAGTGAAGGAATACTTTACACAGAGAATAAATCATATGGAAATACGATGTTATAGAAATTGACTAGGTTTAGGATTTTTTTCATGTTCAGGGAAGCAGTCATAAATTAGGTTACTTCTGTTGTCTTGGAGTTTCAGTACTGGCTCCAAGGCTGTGAACTTGACTGAGTGATCAAGTACCCCCACATTCTAAAGCAAAGTAGAGCTCTGAGTCAATTATCTACCTCAAGTGACATACAAGAAGCCTAAAAATTCCTGGAGAAGAGACCAATGGGAAAGATTTGTTTGCAGAGTTGTTAGCATATTCTATCTACCTCCAACCACCCCACCATTATGGGAGAGGAAAAGGGCAGCTTCACAGAATGAATCAGAGAGCTCAATCCATGACTGCTGGAGCTAGAGAGTACAGGACTGACTCACAGCAGCCTGAAGTCTCCCTGACTCACTTCAAGGTGAAACGACGTCAGCCTGTAGTCCACACCCCCTTTCAGAGTTCAGTGAGACAAGAATGCAGGTCCTAAATGTGGAACCTGTAGGAGGAAGCCAGCCACAAGCTACCTTGAGAGGAAAGGCCATTGAGCCACGAAGAAGACTGAAGAGGAGCCATGCCAAAGCAGAGGGGAGTCAGAAGTGATTGGATTTGTCTGCATTTGTCTGTCGGTTAGAAGCAAATCTCTAGGAACCCTGAAAGAGCCCAGAATGTTCACCCTTAATTTTTTTTTAATTTTTTAAAAATTTATTTATTTATGTTAATTGGAGGCTAATTATTTTACAATATTGTAGTGGTTTTTGCCATACATTCACATGATTCAGCCATGGGTGTACATGTGTCCCCCATCCGAACCCCCCTCCCACCTCCCTCCACATCCCATCCCTCAGGGTCATCCCAGTGTACCAGCCCTGAGCACCCTATCCCATGCATAGAGCCTGGACTGGAGATCTATTTCACATGTTGCTACTGCTGCTGCTGCTAAGTCGTTTCAGTCATGTCCGACTCTGTGCAACCCCATAGATGGCAGCCCACTAGGCTCCTCTGTCCCTGGGATTCTCCAGGCAAGAATATTGGAATGGGTTGCCATTTCCTTCTCCCTTAATTTTTAAAGATATACAGAGCCAGTAATAGTGAAGATTTTCCCATTGAGTACTTCTGAGATGCCAAGGGTTGGCCATTAATTGCTGGAAATGAAAATACATGGACATATCAAGGATGCCACACATCAAGTACCCCATCCTTACCAGTCATACAATATATGAGGCACAGTTTACAGAAACACAAGGAGGGCTTCCCTTGTGACTCAGTGGTAAAGAATCTACTGCCAACGCTGGGGACATGGGTTCGATCCCTGATCCAGGAAGATGCCATATGTCTCAGAGCAACTAAGCCTGTGTGCCACAACTTCTGAGCCCACATGTTGCAACTGCTGAACCCCCTGAGCCTGGAGCCTGTGCTCCACAAGGGGAGCCACAGCAGTGACAAACCCAGGCACCACGGCTAGAGAGACGTCCCCACCCACTGCAACCAGAGGAAAGATCGCACAGCAGCAAAGACCCAGCACTGCCACAAACAAATATACCATAAATAAATAACAGCTGAAAGATAAAAATACAACCAAAAGTGGTCATTTACCACACTTCTTAAAAATAGACACACATACACTCGAGGAGCCCTTGCTTAGGGAAAAGAAGAGTGTAAAAAAGACAAAGTAAACTGTAATAGTTTACAATCGAGTCTTCAAATCAGTGAAACAATTTTCCTCTGATAAACTAATAGATTTTCATATAATTCATAAGAACAAAATGGAAATTATTGTAGTAGAATTTGAGAAATGGAAACATGCGTTTTCTTAAATTCTACAGTGGTGAAGATTGGTCTTCTTTTCCTAGTTCAACCACTCATTAGTTGAATACTTTAGACCAGGCATAGGTTTATTCCAAATCTGTTACCTCATCTGAAACATCAGGGTGATAATTAGTCTCCCAAACTATATGTTGGACACTGTACTAATAGTTTCTGGGGAAACTAAAACCACAAAGCCCTCTCCTCAAAGAGCTACCAGTAACCCCACGCCATTGAAAAACAGGCCACGCATTTATGTTTTAAGCCACATTAATTCAGATGATTACTATTTGTTTTCTATAATAACAAAATTAACAAACACAAGTAGAATAAGAACTACAGGGAAGGCAAAACTATATTTTCCTCCACCCATCTTCAGCTCTTCAAAACTAGCAAGAGAAGGGCAGACAGAACATGTTTATTAACATGTACATCATTCATGTACCTATGCAAGCACCCAGTGATGAAGACCCCAAGCAGTGGTTAGAACCTGGGCTCATACACCATCTTAAGCCAAAAGACAAGGGGTTCCGGGCTTCTGGGTGGGGGAGGCAAGTTATGAGAAAGTGACCAGGGAAAGCATGGTAAACGAGAGTTGTTTAGTGAGATTTGTTACGCAGGTTTAAGTCAGTATCTTCTTCACTGAAAAAAGCCATTAAGAGCCCTTTTATTCCAGGTGCAGGAGAGAGGCTTCTCTACAAATGAAATTTTCCTTTACAAAAAGAAAACTTGTGCCCTGTGTTTGGAGTTTTTCTTGAGTCTACTGATCTCAGTGGCCTTTAGCTCAAAATACTCTACATGCCAAAGAGGCATATTTTAGAGCTGCTTATTCTGATACTCTTCAAAACCAAAATATATATAACTTACCTATGTAAAGAAACAATGGCCCAGATAAATGTAGTAACTTACTTTTACATAGACTCACCATCAGACTCCTATCTTTAAGATTTAATTATTTCTGCTGTATTAATTATATATGAAACGTCTAATTGAATACTACTTTCTAAAGAAAAAATAAAACTTCAATTACAGAAAAGAAATAATGAAAGTGTTACAAGAGCTTTCAAGGAACTCCAATTATAAGAAAGATCTCTTTCTCATTTCTTAGCGTTGTTAGTCAGCACATACTGAAGACTATTGTAGGACTGTGCCTAGTTGACTTCTATGTTTATTCATGTATTTGTTAAGTCATGAAACATGCGGAATGAGCCACTTCTAGCTACACTAGAATTTGGTTTATAAAGTTGCAGGAGACAATATATCTGGCCTCAGGGAACTTGCATTCCAGAAGGAAAATCAAAAAAGAACAATTTGCATAGAATCCTGAAATGGTTACAAAGGCTTTTTAAGAGATTCTAAACTAAACAGATAATTGTCATGCATTTACAAAAGGCCTAAGCTATTCCCACTGAAAAGGAGTAATTGAATTTGTAATTACTTTCATTTCATAGGGGACATATTCTGGGATTCTAAAGATCTAATTGTGATGGTCGTTTTAATTGCTTTGTAGAAAATACTACTTTACATCCATCGAGGAAAGCGCAATAGTCAATGGAGACTGAGGACACCATTAGAAGTATTTTTAAAGTTCGACTTTATTGTGTCTTGGGTGGTCCCACACGGCATGGCTTAGTTTCATTGAGTTAGACAAGGCTGTGGTCCGTGTGATCAGATTGGCTAGTTTTCTGTGATTATGGTTTCAGTGTGTCTGCCCTCTGATGCCCTCTTGCAACACCTACCGTCTTACTTGGGTTTCTCTTACCTTGGTGGTGGGATATCTCTTCACGGCTGCTCCAGCAAAGCACAGCTGCTGCTCCTTACCTTGGACCAGACCACCTGACCTGCCTCTGGAGAAACCTATATGCAGGTCAGGAAGCAACAGTTAGAACTGGACATGGAACAACAGACTGGTTCCACATAGGAAAAGGAGTACATCAAAGCTGTATATTGTCACCCTGCTTATTTAACTTCTATGCAGAGTACATCGTGAGAAATGCTGGGCTGGAAGAAGCACAAGCTGGAATCAAGATTGCCTGGAGAAATATCAGTAACCTCAGATATGCAGATGACACCACCCTTATGGCAGAAAGTGAAGAGGAACTAAAAAGCCTCTTGATGAAAGTGAAAGAGGAGAGTGAAAAAGTTGGCTTAAAGCTCAAGATTCAGAAAACGAAGATCATGGTATCTGGGCCCATCACTTCATGGCAAATAGATGGGGAAACAGTGGAAACAGTGTCAGACTTTATTTTTCTGGGCTCCAAAATCACTGCAGATGGTGACTGCAGCCATGAAATTAAAAGACGCTTACTCCTTGGAAGGAAAGTTATGACCAACCTAGATAGCATGTTAAAAAGCAGAGACATTACTTTGCCAACAAAGGTCCGTCTAGTCAAGGCTATGGTTTTTCCTGTGGTCATGTATGGATGTGAGAGTTGGACTGTGAAGAAAGCTGAGCACCGAAGAATTGATGCTTTTGAACTGTGGTGTTGGAGAAGACTCTTGAAAGTCCCTTGGACTACAAGAAGATCCAACCAGTCCATTCTGAAGGAGATCAGCCCTGGGATTTCTTTGGAAGGAATGATGCTAAAGCTGAAACTCCAGTACTTTGGCCACCTCATGCGAAGAGTTGACTCATTTGAAAAGACCCTGATGCTGGGAGGGATCAGGGGCAGGAGGATAAGGGGATGACAGAGGATGAGATGGCTGGATGGCATCACCGACTTCGATGAACATAAGTCTGAGTGAACTCCGGGAGTTGGTGATGGACAGGGAGGCCTGGTGTGCTGCGATTCATGGGGTGGCAAAGAGTTGGACACGACTGAGTGACTGAACTGAACTGAACTAATAATATAAAGTATCTTCTCATGTGCTTATTCCCCATTTCTATGTCTCTTTTTGTGACATCCTCTGTAGCTAAATCTTTGGCTTCCTGGATTCTTCCAGAAATTTCTACCTTAGGTGATTCTGTGATGGGAATACGTGAAAGTTCACTGACTGTAATTCTATGTGTTTGTTTTAAGTAACCAAGTACTTCTAAAACTTCATAAAGCAGGAGAAATTCTTCTCTGCTAGAATTATGGAACACACTCATAGTGTAGTAACTTTTATAACACCTAGTAGAAAAGCAAGCTTATAATTGCAGAAGCTTAGACTGTTTATTTTCCTTCGGGGTTTTTTGTTTTTGTGTTTTTACTGAGCTGAGGGCAAGACCAATCTGCCTAGGGGCTTGTTTGCTTTCTCAGCAGGAAAAGAAAAGAAGGCAAGGAAAGAGCAGCAGAGTAAGACAGAATTCCTCACAAAAATGAAGTAAAAGAACCATCATGCCAAGTTAGAGAAGAAAATTCTGTAGAATCAAGTTTTCTTTTAATAACAACACTAATAAAAAAACTACAGAAGAGTCTGAGTTCAGGGCCTATTGGAAATGCATGATAGAATTTTTTTAGTGCAACAGATGTAATTAGATTATGCTAACATGATAAATAGTTACTGAATATCTCTCTAAATTAGATTGACCTCGATCGTTAAAGATCATAACTTTCAATGAAGTCTTGTTTTGCTTGCTAAATAATTTTCACGCTGGTGCTAAGATAGAAGTCTTATAGGTGTTTGGAAGGGAGCCTCTTGAGGTCTCAGTTTATTTTCTATCCACTCACACGTCAGTTTCTGAAAGTGGGTTATGCTGCAGGATCACATCAGACGCTTGGTGCTAGTCAAGCCATTTTATTGCCACCTGTGAATTTGTTTCTACAACCAATTTGTTTCCAGTGGAGTCGACTGTTTTGTGAGTTTGAAACACAGCTGTTTGTGACTTTAAAATCTCTGGAGCCCTATTTATATCCCTTATCAAAAATGATTGAGAAGGTAACTTTATATATA
Organism: Bos indicus; assembly: GCF_029378745.1. Taxonomy (NCBI): domain Eukaryota; kingdom Metazoa; phylum Chordata; class Mammalia; order Artiodactyla; family Bovidae; genus Bos; species Bos indicus. The sequence goes on from NC_091763.1 coordinate 111,687,922, forward strand.
TATATATATATTTTTTTTTTTTTTCTTCTCAGTTGATTATTCTGTCCTATTTTCTTGGTTTAAGGAGTATCTGAGGGTTATCGCTACAGTAGTCCCTCATCCAAGGTTTTGCTTTATGAGGTTTCAGTTAACCTCAGACAATATGATCTGAAAGTATTAAGTGAAGATTTCAGAAATCAACAATTCAGTTGTTTTAAATTGCACTGTTTTGAGCAGTGTGATGAAATCTGATGACATCCTTCTGCATCCACTTAGAAAGGGAATCAACCCTTTGTCCAGCATGTTCCACTAAGACAGTCACTTATTCGCCTTCTGGGTTATCAGATAGACTGTCATGGTATTGCACTTCTTTTCTTCATTTTACTTAATAATGACCCCAAAGCGCAAGAGTAGCAATGCCGGCAATTCAGATATGCCAAAGAGAAGCCATTAAGTACTGTCGTTAAGTGAAAAGGCAGTGATTTAATAAGGAAAGAAAACCATATCATGAGGTTGCTGAGGTTTATGGTAAGAATGGATCTTCTATCCATGAGATTGTGAAGAAGGAAGAAGAAATGCGTGGTAGTTTTGCTATCACACCTCAAACTGCAAAAGTTATACCACAGTGCTTAGTTAGGATGGAAAAGTTATTAAGATATTGTATGTGTGTGTGAGAGGTCACATTCACATCTTTATAATGCCATCTTGTTATAACTGTCTTATTTTATCATTAGTTGTTAATCCCGTATTGTGCCTCATTCATAAATTAATCTTTATCACAGATATATAGAGTAGGTTAGGTAAAAGCTTTCAAATTGTGATGCTGGAGAAGACTCTTAAAAACTATGCTTTTTCCAGTAGTCACGTATAGATATGAGAGGTGGACTATAAAGAAAGCTGACCACCAAAGAATTGATGCTTTTGAACTGCAGTGATGGAGAAGACTCTTAAGAGTCCCTTGGACTGCAAGGAGATCAGACCAATCAATCCTAAAGGAAATCAGTCCTGAATATTCATTTGAAGGACTGATGCTGAAGCTGAAACTCCAATCCTTTGCCACCTGATGCAAAGAACTGACTCATTAGAAAAGCCCCTGATGCTGGGAAAGATTGAGGGCAGGAGGAGAAGGGGATGACAGAAGGGGACGACAGAGGATGAGATGGTTGGATGGCATCGCTGACTATGGACGTGAGTTTGAGCAAGCTCTGGGAGCTGGTGATGGACAGGGAGGCCTGGTGTGCTGCAGTCCATGGGGCTGCAAAGAGTCGGACATGACTGAGTGACTGAACAGAACTGAGAAGACTCTTGAGAGTTCCTTGGACTGCAAGGAGATCAAACCAGTCAATCTTAAAGGAAATTAACCCTGAATATTCACTGGAAGGACTGATGCTGAAGTTGAAGCTCCAATACTTTGGCCTTGTGATGCAAAGAGATGACTCATTTTAAAATACCTTGATGCTGGGAAAGATTGAAGGCAAAAGGAGAAGAGGGTAGTAGAGGATGGGGTGGTTGGATGGCATCACCGACTCAATGGACATGAATTTGAGCAAACTCCGGGAGATAGTAGGACAGGGAAGCCTGGCATGCTGCAGTCCATGGAGTTTCAAAAAGTCAGATATAACTTAGCAACTGAACAACACAGGAAAAAGCATAGTACATATAGGGTTCAGTACTATCCATGGTTCCAGCCATCCACTGCGGGTCTTGGAACATATCCCTGAGGCTAAGGGGGATTTGTGTATTAGCTGAATTGTAACCTTTTGTAAACTTCTATGTACCACTAAAGATGGTGATTAGTTTGGGGCCTGGGGTAGTTCTAGATCACTTTTACTAAGTATGTTGATGGTGCCGGGGATGTTTGTGAATATAACATTACAGATACCTTTGAATTTACTAATTATAAATAATTTTCTCATTTCAAGATAGCTAAGTATATCTTTAAAAGTACATTTTCACTTCACCCGTAAATGAAAATAAAAAGGGTTTTGAATTAACATAGTTGCTTTTTGGTTCTGTTTTGCTTTTCCTCTCCATCCCCCGCCCCTTGGAAAATCCTTGATTAGGATCCAGATAATCTAGAACTGAATCCAGATTCTATGATCATTGAGCTGGTGACCTTGGTCAAGATAAATTATCTGATTCTCTTCAGTTAAATGGGGATAATGATGCCTCTGTGGAAGAATTGATTTCAGATTAAATGTTGTCTACAAGAAACAGTATAGTGTACACAGGTGCTCAGTGGTAGATACCCTATTGTTATTGTTTCCTATGAATTAGAGCAGTGTTCCTATTTTTGATCCTTTTCCTATTTTTTGAAAATTTTGAATACATGTTTATAAATAAGTATAAAAATAAGACATAGGTTTGGTGAATTAACATTTTATGTTCAATATAAAACAAAATTTTTAAAAATGATATAAAGTTGACATTAATATTTTTTCTAAAATAGTAATAGAAATTAATAGTGTTTTCCTTTAATAGATTTTATAACTGTGATGTGATTAAATACATACTATTTTATATAATCTTGAGTTACTAATTTGAAGATCTGCCTCTCTTTTTTTTTTTTTTAATTTTGACACTTGACTTTATTGGCTTTCACAGTTGAAAAATATTACTTCAAGGTGCATATAACAAACTAGATAAAAGTATATTTCCAAATGAATCATGATGTTGATTTTTCAGCTTTATTGACCAGGAATGCAAAGGTTTTGATAAAATGTAGTAAATTTCTATCATCTCTGAGTCAGTTTTATTTGCAAAGTAATTGGTTAATGACCCATTTCAGTATTATAAAATAAGTCCAAAATCCATTGGAACTCCACATTTACCAATTTATTACATATATTTTAAAACTATGTGTCCAAGTTGTAGAAGTATATAGATATGTAAATTCTTATGAAATTATGCACATATCAATTTTGGCAATAATATTACATAATGATTGGAATATTTCCAAACATTTGTTTTCAAACTACTCTTTTATTAGCACAAGATTTGTTATAAAATAGTCACTTTCTCATTCATCATAAATGAACTGACAATGCGAAGTATCAGGTAAAGATGTTGAGCATCCTGACATGTGACGCTCACGTAGTGCAACCTCAATCAAAACATTGATTATTAATAAGTTCTAAGTTATTTCTCACTACCAGAGTGAATAATGTCAGCTTAAATTTTTTCCCCCACCTCAAAGAGTCTCATGCCCCTTCCCTAACGTACACTCAACTGTGGGATAAGTTGCACATTAGGCCCCCCTGATTATCAGTGGGATATTTGATCAATCAGTTCCCAAAGGAAAAATGGATACTGATGATTTGGAGTAAGAGCTGACAACATTTTCTTAAAGGGCCAGACAAATATTTTAGGCATTGAGGGCCACATGGTCTCTATCACAGCTACTCAACTCTGTCGATGTAACCTGGAGACACCATAGACGATTTGTAAAAAGGAAAGAAAACTTAAAAAGAAAAAATTTTTAATTTTTTAAAAAATTAAAAGTTTTGTTTCAGTAAAATTTTACATATGGACACTGACTTTGATTTTTATGTAATTTTCATATGGCATAAAATATTGCTCTGCTTTGGATTTCTTTTCAACTGTTTAAAACAAATTTTAAATAGCTTATGGTCAATCCCAGAAAAAGGAACAAGATTAATTTTTCTCAGATCTTAGCTTGCAGATCCCTTACTTAGATGATAATGAACTTGTAGAGAATCTCAGCCTGACATTCCACAGGAATGTACATAGTTCCAGTAGACTGTCAAATGATAAGGGTGTTTGCATTTATTGTCCCTTAAGAAACCCTAAATATGAAAATTTAATAGCAAAGACTTTCTTCCCTCTCTGACATAATATTAACTGATAGAACTTCTAATATAAGGAGTGAAAGTGTTAGTCACTCAGTCATGTCCAACTCTTTTGTGACTCCGTGGACTGTAGCCCACCAGGCTCCTCTGTCCATGGAATTCTCCAGGCAAGAATGCTGGAGTGGGTAGCCACTCCCTTCTCCAGGGGATCTTCCTGATCCAGGGACTGAACCCAGGTCTTCTGCATTGCAGGCAGATTCTTTACTGTCTGAGTCACCAGGAGGTGGGCTTACAAATTATTTGAGGCTGGATCATCAGTAGCTGCAATGTCAGTAAGAGCCACAGTGCTTTTCTGCATGATCTTGTTCTCATTTGATTAAAAAAAAAAAAAAAAAGTTAACTTTATTTTGGAAATACTGACATAACCAAAGCAGTGGAAAATAAACTTGTTTGGGGTCCACTGGCTAAATTCTGACTCCTTCCTGGGTTTCTGTGGGTCCTGACACATGAAGGAGCATGGGTTTGGTGACATTCTAGAGAGTCAGAGGAGCCAGCAACTGCTCCTAACAGCACAGCATTTTGGAGGCAGGTTTCCAAGTTTGGTTCTCCTCAATTGCCAGCAAGAGATGCAACTGGTAGATCTTTCACCTGACTACTGAACTCTCTCTCTCATTCTTCCATCATCCAAAATCAGTTGTCTCTCCTGTGATCAGTTGTACATACAGTTTCAAAATTCTCATTTACATTTAGGCTGAACAGTGCACAAAATCATGCAAAAAGATAAATCTGTGGAATGACTTGATCCTGTTGCGCGCCTCCCAGCCATCCAGCCCCAAGTCAGGGGATCTCTCAGCCACAGCAGTACAAAAAGAGGATGAGGGCCAGGCATTTCCTATCAAGGTAAAATCTGTCCTACCGCATAACTCACTTGGGCTCCATCCCCAAGGACATCTCCTGTATTTCTATGCTGCATCCTAGAGTCAGTGCTTTACAACTGGCCTTGCCCTCTCCCTCCATTTAGGGTGGGTACAGGGTTGAGTTAGGAGACCTGAAACAAGATAACAATATAAGCATAAACAGGAGGAGAAATCCAAGAAAAAAGCCAAGTTGGGCTTGCCTCTAAACTCCACTCCTCATTACAGATGGAAATAGACACTTAGTGAGCACCTGCTCTGTGTTGGAAACTTAAAAGTCTTTTTCGTTGTTAATAAACAAGAAGAGATGAAGGAACAAAAAGTGTCTCTTATTTAGCTGATGCACAGCAGGAAAGAAAGCAATTAAGGAGACAAGGGTATTTTTTTTAATAGGGCTTTGTTTCTCATTTTATGCAAGAGATCTCGTTGACTTTGTTGAACTTTTGATTCCATGACAGCAGCAAACTCTGCACACACGCTCAGGTGTTGTGAGTGCTTCAAGCAATGTGATAGTCTACACTCAGCCTGAAACAGTATGGTGTGTCCTGGTTGTGACTCCGGAAAGCAGGGCATCGGTTCTGTTTTCCAGAAAGCAAAGAGGCCACAGTTGCTTCTGAGCCGTGAGTTGCAAAACCACCAAGTGGAAGAGAGGAACAACTCGTTAACTGTGGTTCTCTGAGCAGTTATTGGAACGTGGTCATTTGTCGAACAACTTAAACAATAATCAGAAAAGATGTGCTTCTAACGTAGCCTCCTCATGTGTTTGTCTTTCCTTGTGATTCAGGAGAAAGGATGCTGGTTTCTTATCCTACAAAGATCACCTGCCAGTCAGCCAGGTGGTGGTTGGAGATACCGACCGGCAAGGCTCAGAAGCCAAGCTGAGTGTGGGTCCCCTGCGCTGCCAAGGAGACAGTAAGTGTGCCTGCGGTGGCGGCTTGCACCTTCTTATCAATTTTAAATAGTGTTTCCCAGCAAATCAGAGGTTGGCAGAAAAACAGATTGCTCTTTGGTATAAACAGAGCCAAATAGAGGGCTAAGTAGACCTTAATACATAGAGGAGGGTGACAGCTATAAAGTCTCCAGTATAGGAGCCTAGATCTGGGCATACAGTGTGGACATTCATCTTTCTTGTATATTTGTAGGTAACGACTGTGCTACCTAAGTTTATGGTGATATAAGTAGCAATGCTAACAGCATAAGCAGCACTCAACAGCTGTGATTCCACTGAGTGCTGCTGTTAATGCCATTAGCATGACTATTTATATCACCATAAACTCAGTTTATGGTGATATAAATAGTCACATTATGGCTTAATGTATCATTGTAAACTCGGATTATGGTCATATAAAGTTTGACATTATTGCTATCAAGTTTCATCATCATCAGAGCTTGATGGTCCCTTGTAAGCCAAAGAGTGTTTCTGTAACTACATCTTGCTTTCGAGTTTCGGCACCACAGAAAGGAATTTGGGGCTGCAGGAAGTCAGGGAGTGAGAGCAATGATCCCACCTAATTAAGGGTACCATAAGGATTTTATGCTGCCTGATACCCTCCAGTGTGCTTTATTGTAGTCAGAGGGAGATGGTGACAGGTTGCTATGGGGATTCTGCGATGAGCATCCTGGGTCTCATTTCCCCTCTTCTTGTCGGCACACGGGATTTGGGCAACTCTTCCGGGAGTTCTGTGCTTTTGTGATTGTGCGCAGGGCATCAGGAGACCTGGATTCTGTTCCCTGGGTAACTCACTTGCCTGGAGACCTCAGGCAGATCCCTCTGTTTTTCTCAGCTGTGGTGCTGAGAATTCCACCCGCATCCCAACTTCTCCTGAGGAGGCCATAAAAATTTTAGTGCCCGGATCTGGAGTCCTCCTAGCAAAGCATTTTGTGAGATGGACTGTTATTACCGCTTCCATAAATCAAGGGAGAATTAGAACTACTCAATATAATAAATTATTGCATCCACTCAAGGAGGTGTCCTAAGGAATGTAACGATGCATGCTCAGCTGCTTACTGCTTAGTACATCGAGGCTGTCAGCAATTAAACCACACGATGTTCCAGATACAAAGGAGAGATGGAGCCTGTTCTGATTTTTCTCTTCTTGCATGCAGAAAATGAATATGCTATCCTTAAAATTAAATTGGTCAAAAGAACTTTATCATGCATTTACTAGACAATAATACTTCTTTTGTCTAGTCAAGTTTAACAGAACTGTATGATAAGAAATTAGTTTCAACTGCTTAAAAAAAAGATATTGACATAAAATAATAATATCAGATCAGATCAGGTCAGTTCAGATCAGTCGCTCAGTCGTGTCCGACTCTTTGTTACCCCATGAATCGCAGCACACCAGGCCTCCCTGTCCATCACCAACTTCCAGAGTTCACTCAGGCTCACGTCCATCGAGTCAGTGATGCCATCCAGCCATCTCATCCTCTGTCATCCCCTTCTCCTCCTGCCCCCAATCCCTCCCAGCATCAGAGTCTTTTCCAATGCGAGGAGTCAACTCTTCACATGAGGTGGCCAAAGTACTGGAATTTCAGCTTTAGCATCATTCCTTCCAAAGAAATCTCAGGGCTGATCTCCTTCATAGATGCATTTTAAACATATTTTGAGAGATGGATTGTAGTGTCATGCTCAAAATAAGCAGGTTCTCATGTGCTGGCCAGTGAAAGTCAGTTTCTAAATTTTGTCATAATTACTCATTAATATATAAAGATATTCTCACTTATCAATTCTAATCATGAAGTTAGCCTTGAATTAGATAAGGGGTTCCCCTTAAGTAATGGATTAGCTCAATATAGTTATGAAATCCAGCTTCTGCAGATTTTTGTTACCATTCTTAAAGACAAGATCCCAGCTACATTAGATAGTATATGTGGGAGTATATTAACAGTTTATAGCTAATATTAGCATGTTTTCTCATACTAAATCAGTCCTCAGGAAGAATTTATTTAAGTGTCTGCTATTTATCTAGCACTTTACTAGGTGATCTGTGAATTTAAAAAAAAAAAAGTCATGTTTTGTGAAAAGCACATACAAAAGTATTGGAAAACACAAAATGTTTGATAATTTAATGGATTTGTGATATAAAAGTATTGCAGCTGATGTTGAAGAAAGAAGTGATACATGTTTCAGGAAGACTTTATATTTAGACAGGGAAATAGCAGAAGTCTGGTGGTCAGTGTTCATTTGCATTTTTCTCCCAAGGCTGTTGCTCTTAGAAACATTCTTAGGACGGTTGATAGACAAGGAGCTGTCCTGTTCACTGACACCGTATGGCCTCCAGCTTCTTGTAGGACTGCAGCTTCATCAGTACTTCTTAATTCATATTTTACCTGATATTTCATGCAAACAGAAGCACAGTGAATCTTTAATTGCAATTATGTGGAATATTTTTGTGTCCGAGAGAGAGAAATCTTCGGTTTTTGCAGGCAACGGGCCATATTCCATACTTCGTACCTGAATTGCCAGGTAGCAGTTAGCAGTTTTGATGTCCACCTTCCTTTTCAGAATGTTCTAACGTGGACACAGTAATGATAAAGTGCCCACATCATAGCATTTCCCAGATTTCACACATGTGTGGTTTCCTTGGATACAGCCCCCCTGTGAGCTGGGTAAGGTAAATATTAGCCTTTCTGTTTTACAAATGAACAAAATATTTCTTTGAAAATGTCATTTAAGCAACAAACTTCTGTGCCCCCTCACAGCCTCTGTGAGGCTCCCAGAGGAAAGACAGAGCAGAGAATATACACAGCTTCCTCTGCACAAGGTCAGGCTGGTTTCCTTGTCTCCATTCACATCTCTAAGTTTACGGCAGAAATTAAATTGTTTAAAATATATGTCATCTGGGTCTCTCCCCACCCGCATCCAGTTACCAATACTGCATGAATGTTGGAATTAAATTCTAATTTGTATAACTTGAAAAGTGACATCGTACATATATCCTCTTGTTTGTAGAGATTAACTCCGTGTCATTTACTGAAGTCTGTGCCAAGCTACAGTTTAAAAAACCAAATCTGCTGCTGAGCAATGTCTGTCTCTATTTGAGGACCTGAATGATGACAGCCCTCAGAAGCTGTCTCTTGAATTAGGTCTGGTTCTATCCCCCTAGTCTTAGAGAATGAAACAATTTTTGTGGGCTCTGACCAACCGTTTCGGCAGCTTCAGTTGATTTCATCATGCCTGCTGAGTTTCATTTTTACTTTGATTCATCTGAACTCATAGACCCATATAATCAAAATGCTAAGAAAAATCAGTGAATTCCAGAATCTGCTGCATTTCCCATATAGCACTGTAAAATGCTAATACCCTCAGACTTTGGTGTCTTCTTATTCAAACACATTTAAATGGAAACCTCAAATCTAAATGAAACTGAAAGTGTGACTGAGGACAGATGGTCAGCTAAGATAAAAAGTAGCGTAAAATTACAAATCTCCCCCCACCCTAAATCGCACATACTCACCTAGGAGAAACAATGGAGCTATTTAGAGGATGGAAAGGGCTGATAGAATAGAAATTGTTTTCAAATTTAAATATATAATTATTCTTGCAGGAGGTTCCTGAGCTTCTATGGAATTAGTTCAAAAACAAATTATGTCAGGTTTGGGAGGTAGAAATCCTTTTTGTAACTATATATAGTACCTATAATTAATTGTAGAAGGAAAGTACTTGCTAGATAATTGTCTTATTCTCAACCATATGAGGCAAATAGTCCTCATATCTCCTATAGGGATACAGGGATTTTAAACAATTAATTAAGAGCAAGTTTATTACAAAAGCAAGTGTTTTGAATACACTTGGGTAGAAACAATCAGGAGAACGTGTTACTCAAGGACCTCTGCATGCCAAGTCATTTCAGTCATGTCCGACTCTTTGCAACCCTATGGACTATAACCCACCAGGCTCCTCTGTCCATGGAACTCTCCAGGCAAGAATACTGGAGTAGGTTGCTGTTTCCTCCTCCAGGGGATCTTCCCAATACAGGGATTAAACCTGGGTCTCTGTGTCTCCTGACTTAGCAGGCAGGTTCTTTACTACTATGGCCACCTGGGAAGCCCCAAGGACCTCTGAGTCCAGGCCAGAAACCCACCTGACTGTCAGCCTGGCAGGCAGAGCGCTGTAGTCACGGTGGACGTTTAAGATGTCAGTTCAGGTTCTTAGAGCTGCAGAGGTGACTCTGAGAGGCCATGTAGAAAAGGTAAGGCAGACACCATCCTATTTAGGGACACTCCGAGGGCAGAGACAACAAAAGAAATAAAGATGATGATGGAGCTTTATCCAAATGACGTGGACACGTGTTCTTTGGGAATGCAATCCTGTGTGCTAGAGATGTGTAAAGGCCACTCTCTACTGTAAGACGTTTATAAACCAGGGCCTTCCCTGGCCATTAACCTTACCAAGAAGGACAGAGCAAGGACTGTATCTAACATGTCATTTCTCCAAAGATAAGACACTTCAGTGGGGGGTTCAAATGAGTGTCATTCCCTGTAAGAGGGCCCCAGGGGCTCAAACAGGCCCTTGTCTTTGCTGTTTCATGCTTGGAAGAGACAAGAAAGGGAAAGGGTCCAGCACGCAAGTGATGCTGGTGGTTTAGTCGCTAAGTCTTGTAGTTGCAATGCCATGGACCGTAGCCCACCAGGCTCCTCTGTCCCTGGGATTTTCTAGGCAAGAATACTGGAGTGGGTAGCCATTTCCTGCTCCAGGGCAATCTTCCCAACCCAAGGATCAAACCTGCATCTCCTGCATTAGCAGGTGGATTCTTTACCACTGAGCCATCAGGGAAGCCCCTGTGCAGGCTGTGAACAAGCACTGTATATTCATTTTCTCCTGATTCTTCCAACATCCTCTATGTGATGATATCTTTGTGTTTTGTACCAAGGAGAAAATAGAATCAGACTTATTGCGTGGTTTGCCAATAAGAGCTGGAGCCAGGAGATCTGTGTGGTTCCAGAGCAAATTCCAGAATGGATCACATTGGATCACTCTTGTAATTATGTCCTCAGAGGATGCTCTTTTCCTTTCCCCATTTCTTCCTGTGAGATGTAGCTATATGTCCTTGGGTCAAGCACATTTAAAAGCACAAACACAGAATCAGCGACATTCTAGCAGTGGAAGACACTTAGAGATCAGACAGTGCAAATCTCTCAGTTTCCAGACATGGGAGCTTGGCTCCAGGGCGGTTAAGTGACCGAGTCAGGGGCTCCCAGCTTGTTTATGGCAGAGCACATGGAGAGAGAATTTGACAAGAGCCTTCATCTTTAATAATTCCCGGTGGCCAAGATGCATGCTGAGATCCAAAGAGAGAGCTTTGACCTGGAATCCTGACCCCAGGCCCCTGCCCACCAACAGATAAGTGGAGCACTTAAGGTGGTGCTGAGTGCTTCCTCTTGCCCTACTGTGGGATTAACCAACTGGAAACCTGACAGAAAGCTCAGGGTTGGAGACAGAAAGTTAGTGACTTCAAGATTTTTGTGCTTTGTTCTTACTTCTGGTTCTAGGCAGTTTTTTAGCTGATAGTATCCAACAAGGGGCTTTCCTTGTAGGTCAGTTGGTAAAGAATCTGCCTGCAATGCAGGGCACCTGGGTTCGATTCGTGGGTTGGGAAGATCCCCTGGAGAAGGAAATGGCAACCCACTCCAGTATTCTTGCCTGGAGAATCCCATGGACAGAAGAGCCTGGCGGGCTATAGTGGGACACGACTTAGCAACTAAACCATGACCACCATCCAGCAAGGGGGTTAAAAAAAAGAAGAAAACAGTTTTGTGTAGAAATCATTAACTCCTATTTTTTTTTCTTAATGTCCCAGCCTCTGCAGCTATTGCCACTGGCGACTACTGACTGAGAAGCAGGAGTGGCAGTAAGAACTAGCAGAAAGAGTGAAATTTTTAGGATCAAAACCTAGGCTGATTCCCATTAAAGGACTGAACCCTCTGGGCATGTCTGAGGGCAGTTCCAATGACAAAGGCAGCAGAGGCAGAAAGAAGGAAGCTTCTCTCTGGTCTCCAGACTCGGGAGTGATTTTAAATGGTTAGAAGTGGACAGAGCCCTGGGGAAGTGTCAGCTTTCATATTATCTGGCCACTTAGCTTGAACTGCAAACCCACTGTGGAAATGAGCAGTGAAATCAGTTACAGTTTGGGGAGGGAAAAAAGTATTTCTATTTGATAATGCTCTTGTTAAGTCAGTCAGTCGGGTCTGACTCCTTGCCACCCCATGAACTGCAGCACACAGGGCTTCCCTGTCCTTCCCTATCTCCCAGAATTTTCTTAGACTCATGTCCATTGACTCGGTGATGCCATCCAACCATCTCATCCTCTGTTGTCCCCTCTCCTCCTGCCTTCAATCTTTCCCAGCATCAGGGTCTTTTCCAATGAGTCAGCTCTTCGCATCAGGTGGCCAAAGTATCAGAGCTTCAGCTTCAGCATCAGTCCTTCCAATGAATATTCATGGTTGATTTCCTTTAGGATAATAGATGTGATGATATTTGATAATGGATGTGGTATTTGTTTGCATGTGGCTGCCTTTCTAACCCTGCTTGTGTTCAGAGGAATCACCCATCCCCCAGAGGAGATCCGCCAGGCTGAGCAAGTCTCTTTCTTTCTGAACTTGTCACAGGATCCCAGAGGCAGGAGGGACATTGTTCTGTGAATTGAATCCCCATAACTGGGTTCCTCTGCTGAACTTTCCAAGCGATCTCTCTAATCTTCTTACAGAAGAGTGTTAGGCTTGCTCCATTGATTCTAAGAATTCCTGATGTGGAACATGCTTAGAATCAAGAAAATTACTAGGTGAAACAGTTTCTTATCTGTCCAGTATCTACTCCTGGAATTTAATTCAACCGAACAGACTTTACTGAGGCAAGTGGGGCATGGCTGCCTTCCTGGATCAGATTATGCTTTTGTTGGTTTGTTTTTGAAAGTTTTATTTTGTATTGGGGTGTAGCCAATTAACCAAGTTGTGATAGTTTCAGATGAACGGTGAAGGAACTCAAATATACATATCCATTCTCCCCCAAACACCCCTCCCATCCAGGCTGCCACATAACACTAAGCAGAGTTCTATGTTCGTACAGTAGGTCCTTGTTTGTTATCGCTTATGTTTTATCGAGGATGACAAGTCTGATGAAGTGGAAATTTGGATGGAAACGTGGATTCTTAGTGGAAGTTTGAAAAAGTTTGGAGGTCTTGAGTATCACTGCTTTCCAAACTTTAACATGCTCAGAAATCACCTGGGGGTCTTGGTAAAATGCAGGTTTCAATTCAGGAAGTCTGGGCCAGGACTAGAGGTGCCACTGTGACTGCCGCTGGTTAGTGGTCTGCGCCCTGAGTGGCAGCACTGGAGAGCAGCACGTTGAATAGTGTAGGCTTGGGAATTCTACACGCCTGGCTCCCCATCCTGGCTCCCTCCCTCACCGGCCATGTGCCTTTGAACAAGTTCCTTAACCTCTCTGATCTTCTACTTCCTGCTCACAGCCTTCTCTCAGCTGCAAATGAGAATAATCACAGCTGCATTGCTGCAGTGGTTCTTTTAAACTGAAATTCCCTGCAGCTTTGCACGTGCTCAGCGTTCTCTGACTGTCATCACCTCCATTGTTATTACATTCATCCACTGTGGGAGGAGTGACAAGCCTGCTAACAAGAAAGCTCTGCCCACCTCCCTATCCTCCATCCCACTGTCTTGACCCTTAATTCTTCTCTGCTTTTGGAGAAGATCCACCTTTTCTCATAGCTGAGGGTTGGCACCCAGCGAGTAGCCTCATTCCTGACTTGGAGTTGGTGATCACAACCCCTGCTTGGAGCTCAGCTCCCAAAGTGATATCCGTCCACACAAAGAACCTCTTTCCTTCTCTGTCATCGCCCTTGCTGGCAGCAAATGGAAGTCACCCCCTTAGCTTCCTGCCTTCTTCAGAAACTACCCTTGGAAAACCAGGAGGACTCTAGCAAAACATACAAAGAGCCCAATAATGCGCAGGGCTCTCACTGTTCCCAATGACAACCACAAAAGGAGCCTTTCATCCAAGCAGGGAGTCAGTTAACCTTTTCTATAAAAGATCCGCAGGAAGTATTCTAGGCTTTGGGACCACACAGGCTATTAGAACCACTCAGCCCTGCAGTGTGAAAGCTGTTGTTGACAATGTGTAAACAGACGCACATGGATGGTTAGAACAAAATGTGACTTAGAAAGGAAACAGGCTGGATTTGGCCTGAAGGCCATAGTTTGCTGAACCTCTGACCCAGATTGTAAAAAAATTTTTTTGAAAATTTGGGGAAAAAATGCATAGGACTTGAAAAATATGTGGAACTATGGCAGAATTTTTTTAATGTAGATTTTATCTGGTTTTCAAGCTCAGTCACAGTAACCCGCCAATTCACCCACTGATCGGCTTGAGTAGGGATTCCCCTTCCCTTTACATCCTCATATTTCTGCATGCAGACTTGGATTTCAGCCTAGATTATGTGGTAACTTCTATATATACACTCAGCATTGATCGGAGACATCGTGTGAATGTTCAGTCTCTCAGTCATGTCCAACTCTTTGCGACCCCATGGACCACAGCATGCCAGGCATCCCTGTCCATCACCAACTCCCAGAGATCACCCAAACTCATGTCCATCGAGTCAGTGATGCCATCCAACCATCTCAACCTCTGTCGTCCCCTTCTCCTCCCACCTTCAATCTTTCCCAGCATCAGGGTCTTTTCCAATGAGTCAGCTCTTCGCATCAGGTGGCCAAAGTATTGGAGTTTCAGCTTCAAAATCAGTCCTTCCAATGAACACTAAGGACTGATCTCCTTTAGGATGGACTGGTTGGACCTCCTTGCAGTCCAAGGGACTCTCAAGAGTCTTCTCCAACACCACAGTTCAAAAGCATCAATTCCTCAGCTCTCAGCTTTCTTTCTAGTCCAACTCTCACATCCATACACGACTACTGGAAAACCATAGCCTTGACTAGATGGACCTTTGTTGGCAAAGTAATGTCTCTGCTTTAACATGCTGTCTAGGTTGGTCATAACTCTCCTGGAGTGTAGTGAAGTGCAAACTACATTTCTTGCTTTCAAGGCACCTACAACAACATAGGCCCTCCAGAGGGAAGTTCACATTCACCGTTGTAATGCACCTATTATCCAGAGGGTCTTTTCAAAGCTGTAAATCAGACTGTAGCACTTTATGACTTCTACCCATCACTCTTAAGATGCCAACCCTTACCATGGCTAACCTGTCCCACCCTCCAGTCATCCCCAGTTCATCCGTTCCAGCCCCACTGGTCTCATATCTCCAACGTGCTTTGCTTCTTCCCACCTCAAGAACTTGTTCCTGCTGGTTTCCTCTGCCTGGAAATTTCTCCTTGTCGAGCCTCACCTGGGCTACAGGTCTCAGCTGTGATATTAACTCTTCTGAGACTATCTTCCCTTCCCACTCTGTTAACAGTCACCCACACCTCGCCACTCTCCATAGAACTGACCCCTTTCTGAAATTCTCTCTGTGAAGCTACAACAGGACTCTTAACACCAAATGCCTGGCATCAGCATAGATTTCACAGCCCCTAAGAAATCTGCCTTTTCTTCAGACCCCAAGGGCAAGTATAGAGGGGATTCCCAGGCCACCTGTTCTTATGACCACCTGACTACAGATTTAGGGGTTCCCACCATTTCTTTGGGCTCCCCCTAGTGGCACTAGTGGTAAAAGAACCCGCCTGCCAGTGCGGGAGATGTAAGAGATGCAGGTTCAATTCCTGGGTCAAGAAGATCCCCTGGAGGAGGGCACAGCAACCCCCTCCAGTATTCTTGCCTGGAGAATCCCATGGACAGAGGAGCCTGGTGGGCTATGGTCCATAGGATCACAAAGAGTCGAACACAATGGAAGCAACTTAGCATGCGTGCACTATCTCCTCAGGACCAAAGGTTTACTACAATGACTCAGTGAAGTCAGGAAAGCACAACAGTTCAGATGGATGTTTTATTATAGGAGATACAAATCAGGACTGGCTGAAAGGACAGATGCAAGGGGTGAGTTCTGGGAGGGCTGAAAATGCAGAGTCCCTGTGTCTTCTCCTCATGGAGTGGGGCCTGTCACCCTCCAGCGTATCAGTGTGAGTCACTAACCAGGGAAGCTCACCTGAGCTTCAGATGTCCAGATTTTTTTTACTGGGGTTTCATTATGTTGGAGAAGGAAATGGTAGCCTACTCCAGCTTTTCTTGCCTGAAAAATTCCATGGACAGAGGACACTGGCAGGGTCAGTCCATGGAGTCGAAAAGAGTCAGATACAACTGAGCACCCATAATGTAGGCTTGGATCAGTAAGTCATTGGCCGCATGAATGAATTCAATCTCCATCTTCCTTTCCTTCTCCTTCATAGAGATGGGGCTGAAACATGGTGGTTCAAAGCCCCAAGCCTCTAATTCCATGATTGTTCTTCCAGGCAGGGCCATTCACCATCTTAAAAGGATCTGAGGGCCCAGCAGGAATAACAAAGACACTCCTGTCAAGCAGGAAGTTCCCAGGGTCTAGAAACTCTAGGAACTTGGGACAAAGACCAGATAAATTCTCCGTTACCCAACCAGTTCTCTCCTCTGTGTGCTTCTAGGATTATTGTCGTCACTCCCAAGAGTAGGTGGAGACTCAGGCAGAGTCTGTACACCATGCCGGGATGGTGTCTGCCACATTTAGCAGCTTAACTGCGTGTCCTTAATGAATGTGTGCACGGATGCTCAGTCACTTCAGTCCTCTCTGACTTTGTGCAACCATATGGACTGTAGCCCACCAAGCTCCTCTGTCCATGGGATTCTTCAGGCAAGAATATTGGAGTGGGTTGCTATGCCCTTCTTCAGGGGTTCTTCCCAACCCAGGGATCGAATCTCAGTCTCTTATGTCTCCTGCATTGGCAGGCAGGTTCTTTACCACTAGGGTCACCTGGGAAGCCCAAGAGTAGTTAAATAAAAGATTTAAATAAGCATTTCAGACCAACAATGGAGGCAGGGCCACCAGGCATTCCATGATAAATTGCAGAAAACTTGCAGAGACGATAATTGCTACAGAGATCCAAGAGAGGAACTATCGCTTGATTTATACGCACAACTCTTTTTAACCTTAACAAGGCTTTTGCACATTTATTCATCTTAACTAAATGAAAACTTTCATTCTTTTGTACTTTGAAAATCCCTTGAATCCGATGATTATCTTCAAATTAAGGATTAAAAAAAAAAAACTCTTTTACTACGTTTCTATATTTTCTTTGGCATTTCTAAATTAAGATGCACGTGAAGCATTAAATTTATAGAACTCATTGTTTAATCTAAATTAAATTAACCCCCCTGGCTCTTCAGAGATCCAAGCACACTGTTCCACACTTTTGTTTACCTGTGTCTCAAGGTTATTACTGACAAAATTACAATTAGTCAGTACTTCGAATCTATTGTTAGGGTGCTAAGCTGTGAGCTATAAACTACTTCACTCTGGCATAATTAAAACTGTGTTCCAGTTCACCTATTTTATGATACCTACTTGGCTTTTCATAAAGCTTCTTTTCACAATCTGAGCTACATTCAGACCTTGCAAACTCAGGAACTTTATTGAAGAAAACTTTTAATAAAGCCTCTTTTTGTAGTTTGCCTTATCCAGAGCAGCAATCTGGGTTAAAAAACGAAGCCTATACTAAACTATGGCAAGTATTATGTAACATAAAACAGTGCATTTTAACTTGTATCCACCTATTGGCAAAGCAAAGTCTCATTATATGAGAGTAAACTAACAGATAATATGAGGGCTTCCCTGGTGATTCAGATGGTAAAGTATCTGCCTACAATGTGGGAGACCTGGGTTTGATCCCTGAGTCGGGAGGATCCTCTGGAGAGGGAAATGGCAACCCACTCCAGTACTCTCGCCTGGAAAATCCCATGGACGGAGGAGTGTGGTAGGCTACAGTCCATGGGGTCACAAAGAGTCGGTAACACGAAGTCGGGGTCACAAAGTAGCTCAGTAGTCACAACTGAACTACTTCAGTTTCACTTTCAACAGATAATATGAGTTAAACATAAAACTGGACTTAAAAGAAAGACATACCAAGGTAAGTAGGTGTGCTCAGTCGTCTCCAACTCTTTGCAGCCCCATAGACTGTAGCCCTCCAGGCTCCTCTGTCTATGGAATTTTCCAGGCAAGAATACTGGAGTAGGTTACCTTTCCCTCCTTCGGGGGAGTTTCCCAATCCAGGGATCAAACCCGCATCTCTATGTCTCCTGCATTGGCAGGCAGGTTCTTTACCACTAACACCACCTGAGAAGCAGCTCCATGGAACTAGATTTAAAATCCCCAGTTAAAAAGAAAAGGGACCCCAGTGTCCTATCCATACATTTTACCTTTGAGCCAGTTCAAGAGTCAGTTGTCCTAAAGTAAATGCATACCTTCAAGTGACCCATAAGGGGAAAATACCAGTTCCAGATTAACGATCAAGAATGTAAGTCAGTCTAGAAGTGTGACGGGAAGAACCAGAATCTGCAAGGATAGCTGGGTCTTTCGATGAAGGAGAGGTGGTTTACCCGTTAAGATTCTCTCTGTGCTTCTTCTGTTCAAAGTTTTTCTTGACTTAAGTGATAGTGAAATGGCTCAACAACCTTTACAGTAATCCCTACCTGAGGCTGTAAATATTTCTTGATTCAACTCTAGTAGACTACCCTCATAAATTTTGTTTTATGGTATTTAGAACTTTAGAATTTAACTGATTGTGCTGAATAGGATGCAAATTATGACTTGGACATAAAATATGCCCTGGTATTTAGCAGAAATGTTTTGTGGACTTTCACCAGATGGTTTACCTTCCCATTGTCACATATGAGATAACAGTAAACTAGCTCAAGAAGTCAAGAATGCCATGAGATAACCTCATTTTCACTGGGTACTTGGCTTACTCTTACGGTTTGATCAAAAATATGGTTAGTCCTGACTGCCCCCATACCAACAAGAAAAAGAAATCAAAAAAGAAAAGAACACCTTTTTAATTAAACCATTTATTAAAGCATTCTTTATTAAATAACCTAATACCTTGGAATTGGATATGTGAAAAGAGAACATGTCCGAAGAATTAAAGCAGACAAGATACTCTGATCATTTTATTTCTTTACTTATGTGTTTTTATTTTTTACTTCTGTATTTCAAGAAAACATAATCTCTGCCTTAATTCTTCAAGATTACGCATGGAAAAGTGCTTTTGTTCTTGTTCCAGTATAAGGATAGTTTGATGCCCAAATTAAGTTTGGGTGTTCCTTTGCCTGCAGACAGAATGGACAGTTTCCAGACTTAGGCTAATGGCCCCGTGTTTTGTCTGGGCGCAGATTATGCTCAGAGATAGATTGTCTTTGCCAACCATTTATTTACCACATGTTCACTGCGGGTATTATAATGATTTCACAAACCAGGAGCATACAGGATAGTGTCTCTTAATAAGCCAGTAAAGAAATGACAGATTGAAAACCTATGATAGGTTAATTACACTCTTGTTTCAGGAGAGGTGAGATGAAAGGAAAAAAGCCCACATTTAGTTGCTGTGTACCTTTATATGAGTTGGTTCTCACGGGAGCTGGCTTAACCAACCACAAGCTGATGTCCACCTGCCAACGAGAACGCAAAGTCCCTTGTTGCTAGCGTCCATTGCTAGGGAACGCAGGCCCACGTTGGCAGCCAAGATGGTCTTCCCTGGACTGCTGCAGGTAACAGTCACCTTTCCCAAAGCAGCAGCTCTGCCCCAAGGTCTTCAGAGAGCTATTTCCATCAGCAAATGGTAACCTTGCCCAAACCTAACAGTCTGCAACAGTCCTCACAAACCCTGGGCGTTTATAGCCAAACGTCCCCTGTCTGTAGCTGCTTCTTCATATATCTTTATTGATAAGCCCCTGGGGCTCCCTCTGCTGCTGAGGGCTTATCAGACACCACTGTTGTGGATGGTGACATCCCGACATGCAAATATACCTTTATATCAAACTGATAACTTCATTCTTGAAAACAACCTCACTCTTCCAAACAACTTCATTTTCCTAAATAAGTGGATGCGAATCATATCTCTCCAAAAGAAGTATCATATATCACTCCAAATCCCAACATTCCAAAAAGAAGTTGCCACGTCTTGAACATCTTACAAGAAATAAGACTATAGTTCGGGGTGGAATCTGTAACAAAGCAAACTTTACAGCTTCTCTTTGGGATTGAGGAGAGAGAATGAACTGTTCACCCCACCCTGGGCCTCAGGTGGCCACATCACATCTGAAACTGGTCATTTCTTTGTGGGTCATGTTTGTCCTATGGCCCTGCTGCTACTGCTAAGTCACTTCAGTCGTGTCCGACTCTGTGTGACCCCATAGACGGCAGCCCACCAGGCTCCCCCTGGGATTCTCCAGGCAAGAACACTGGAGTGGGTTGCCATTTCCTTCTCCAATGCATGAAAGTGAAAAGTGAAAGCTAAGTCGTGTCTGACTCTTCACAACCCCAGGCACCGCAGCCTACCAGGCTCCTCCGTCCATGGGATTTTCCAGGCAAGAGTACTGGAGGGGGTTGGTAGCAAGTGTCAGATCCCATTCCAGGTGTGATACGTGAGAGGGAAGACAAGCGCAAATTTGGCTGTGTGGATCAGTGCTGGCCCCAAACACAGGGACCTCACAAATTCCAAATGGGACTCAAAGCTCCAGGGATCAAGAGGGCCGACAAGCCAAAAAGAGAGACTCCTGTAGATGCTGATGTGGGGGACAAAGGATGCTTGAACTAGTGTTCTCATTCCAGAACCTCTCCATCTCTTCTTTGGCTGTGGTTCCCAAAGGAACAGCATTTCTGATACAGGGCTGAGGACTAAGGTGGGCACGGAGGCAGTGATGGCCAACATGTCTCAACAAGAGCGCAGCCATCTTGGGTTCCGGCCTGACGGAACCTATGGCCCTACAAGTCAGCAAACTATGCTTGGGAGGATACGAGACACCAACAAAAGTATCTCAGTTTAGAACATCAATTCCTAGGACTTGTCACTCTTGAGAAAACTCTGGAGATGTTTTTCTTACTCTTCAGGCTTATGTAATTTCAAGAACTAGGACTCCCTCCCACCTGTTTTGCAAGGACCACCTACCAGGGAATCAAGAAAAAAATGGCTGGCACTTATTTTATAATAAAGTAATATAGTCTCTACCATTTCTATTCATATATAGATTTTTCCCTCCCTCTGGTCCTGTTAAAAACACACACGTGCGCGTGCACGCACGCGCACCCACACACACACACACACACACACACACAGGTATGCTTACCCTCAGAATTTAGCATTTGTCCTACTATTTCAGTCACCTCAGTTCTGAACCTGTGTGTGTGTGTGTGTGTGTGTGTGTGTGCGCGCGCGCTCAGTTGTGTCAGACCTTTTGTGACTCCATGGACTGTAGTTCCTCTGTCCATGGAATTTTCCAGGCAAGAATACTGGAGTGGGTTTGCCATGCCCTCCTCTAGGGAATCTTCCCAACCCAGGGATCGAACCCTCATCTCTTGTGTCTCCTGCATTGGCAGGCGGATTCTTTACCACTAGCACCACCTGGGAATCCCCAGGCCTGAACCTACCTTGTGGTAACCCCAACTAGAGGCTGAAAACCACTGGAACTCAGTGCAGTTGGAGGAATTCTTGTTAGAGATGGGAGGAAGGCAAAATTGGATTAGAAGTCAGATCCCCTCTCTCCCACTCAGCCTGGTAACAACAGAACTTGGACACAGAGACTTCTCATAAATACCGGGAAACCGTATGATATTGTTGAGTATTCTCAGAATGTGTCTGATCACAAACATTCCCTGGGGTGCTTGTCAAAATGCAGGTTCCAAGCCCCCTGCTTCCCCGAGAGGCTGAGTCAGAATCTCTAGAGTAGAGGCCAAGACTCTCTTTTTAAGAAGATTTTTATGACAAGGAAATTAAAGGAAGTTTGGCTAAGAACACAGCATTTGGGGGCAGACAGACCTGGGCTCAAATTCTCCATGTATCAGTAGTTTGACATTGGGAAAATTATTTAATTTCACTAAGCATCAATTTCCTCATATGTAAAAGAGAGATAATTACGCTTAGTACAAAAGGTTACAAGGGGAATAAAATGAGACAAATGTACATAAAAAGCCTAAAACAGTGACTGATGCAGTGAATTCTCAATAATGATAGTTATGAATATTATACAAAAAAGAATAAAACTTTTACAAACTCCATCATTTTGTAAAACTACTATGAATTAAGCTTAAATGCAAACTGCTAAATGCAACCACTATTATTTCTGTCAAATTAAAGTCATTCAGAAATAATGAATTGCAATCTGAAGTGGACAAGAGAATTAATCAATTATCAATGATGAATGTATTTTGAGCACCAGCTGTATACAAGACATTGTGACAAGCTACCCAGAGTCATGACTGATGGTTTTTACAATCAAAGAATGTGTAACTTCTAATAAGATAGAGATGAACGGATCCATCTCTGTATAAGAAAGCATACAAAGGTAAAAGATAGAAGGTGTGGGATGCCCTGGTGGAATCGAAGAGATTTTCTTTCGGAGAGAAGGAGGACAGGGCGTTTTACATGGGGACAGGTGCTGGAGTATCTAAGACAGTAATTGGCCCAAACTGATAAAAAGCAAAATATTCCTGCATAAAAATATGCACATGACACATAGAAAGCATTTGGATAAATACTCAAATGAGAAAGAGAGGGCTGACTGGGAACCAGGAAACCCTGCAAACGCTAAACCTGCTGCTGCTGCTGCTAAGTCGCTTCAGTCGTGTCCAACTCTGTGCGACCCCACAGACGGCAGCCCACCAGGCTCCCCGTCCCCGGGATTCTCCAGGCAAGAACACTGGAGTGGGTTGCCACTTCCTTCTCCAACGCATGATAGTGAAAAGTGAAAGTGAAGTCGCTCAGTCGTGTCCGGCTCTTGGTGACCCCATGGACTGCAGCCCACCAGGCTCCTCCGTCCATGGAATTTTCCAGGCAAGAGTGCTGGAGCAGGGTGCCATCGCCTTCTCCGATGACAAACCTAGAGCTTCATATATTCTGTCGGCAGTGGGGAGCGTGAGCCAAAAATAGGAGGAGGGGAGTAGTCTTTTGAAGGTTTCCTTTAATTAAAACATTAAACTCTTCACTTAGGTTTAATTTCAAAGGCCAGTGCTCAGGCAGTTTATCTTTCTCCAATATGTGTTTTTAAAAATAAAAGGAACATTGCTAAAGAAGAAAAGTAAGTAATTTGATGAAGGGGTTACAATAGGGCCACGTGCGACAGTAATGTAACATAAACACATATTTAAAACTCATTGTCTGAGTCTCATAATAGAAATCAAAATCTTTTCCTTTAAGACTTTTCGAAGCTACTAATTTTAGACGTCTTTCTTAATTGTGGGAGAATGCTCCAAGGAAGATAGCTTTTAGTATTTTAATAAATCTGTAAAATTGTTGGTGACTGGCAGGCTTTTCCGTTTTGCTTCATTATATACAGTGCTGGTTATAGGTTGAAGAAGGACCCCCCGAAAAATGTGTTGAAGTTCTAACGCTTGTTGCCTGTGATTTTGACCTTTTGTAGAAATAGGGTCTTGGCAGATGGTCATACTGGACTCAGGGTGGGCTGCCGTCCTGTCTGACGTCATTATAGGAAGAGAAAATAGAGTTACAGACACACAGAGAAAGAGACAGAAGTTGCCCTCACACAAGGAAAGGAATGTGAGGGATTGTTGGCAACCCCAGAAGCTAAGACAGACATGGAACACATTCAGAAGAACTGTTGGAAAGAACCAACCCTAGCAACACCTGGATTTCAGACTTCTAGTCTCCAGATGACTCAGAGAATAAATCTTTGTGGTTTAAAGCACCCAGGCTGTGACACTTTGTTACAGCAGCCCTGGAAACCTGAACAGAAACTCATTACCTACTCAGAGAAGCATTGTTCAAGTGGTCATGTGCTCCAGGAGGAGCAATCTTTGTTTGTTACATAAAGGATGGCTGAGAACTGTTGAAAGGATAAGGCGAGGTGACCTAAGTTAATGGTGAGTCTACGCCGCACGGAGCAGTTCACTGGAGAGGAGAGAGGTCTCTTCTTAGGAAACCAAGCTCTTCTGTTCTCTTCCTGGTGCTCTTCTGTGTGCAATGGGTACAGCCTACCTGGTACCCTCCTGGGCTAAGGAAGCCTGTGAGTGAAACCCAGGAATGATAGCAGTTCTCAGATAGTAATGATTGTGTAATACTGATTGTAGATAGCATCTGTTAAATATCTACCATGTGGCAGGTGTGATATGACCACTTTACACATGTGACTTATTTAATCCTTCCAGGTATTCTCTGAAGAAGGTTATTCTTGTTGTTCAGTCACTAAGACATGTCTGACTCTGTGACCCCTTGAAATGCAGCACACCAGGCTTCCCCATCCTTCACCATTTCCTGGAGCTTGCTCAAACTCATGTCTATTAAGTCAGCGATGCCTTTTAACCATCTCATACTCTGTCATCCCCTTCTCCTCCTGCCTTCAGTCTTTCCCAGAATCAGGGTGTCTGGGTGTCTTTCCCAGAATCAGGGTGTCTTTTCCAAAGTGTCTGTTCTTTGCATCAGATGGCCAAAGTATTGGAGTCTCAGCTTCAGCATCAGTCCTTTCAATGGATATTCAGGGTTGATTTCCTTTAGGATGGGCTGGTTTGTAGATGGTAATATTATCCTTATTTGACAGATGAGAAAACCAAGACAGACATTTCAGTAATTTTCTTCAGGTCACATAGTAAATGACAGAGCTGGAATCTAACCCAGACTATCTCCGAAGCCATATTCTTAGCATTTGTGGTCTGGTGAGGCTGCACCAGACCCACAGCAGGAAGCCCTCTGTCATCCTTTTCTGTAATAAGAGACATTGCCTGCCCCCATCCAGTGGACACTAGGTTCCCAAGCGCCGTGGAGAGCTGAGGACTTGCACACACATGAACGAGATAATAGCGGTTAGTTTCCTGCGTGTGTGCATGCTAAGTCACTTCAGCCATGTCTGACTCTGCGACCCCATGGACTGTAGCCCACCAGGCTCCTCTGTTCATGGGATTCTCCAGGCAAGAATATTGGAGTGGGTTGCCATGCGCTCCCCTAGAGGATCTTCCCGACCCAGGGATCGACCCCACGTCTCTTCCATCTCCTGCATTGGCAGGCAGGTTCTTTGCCGTTGGCACCACTTGGGAAGCCCGCTGGTTTCCTAGGGCAGTCTTCACAAAATACCAGAGTGGGGGCTGAAACAATAGAATTTTATTCTCTCACAATCCTAGAGCCTGAAAGTCCAAAATCAAGGTGTTGGTAGGGCCACATTCTCTCCAAAGGCTCTGTAGGGGAGATCCTTCCTATCTTTCTAGCTTCTGGTAGCTAGAAGACATTCCTTGGCTTGTGGCAACATAACTCCAATCTCTGTCTCCCTCATCACATGGCTGTCTATCTTCCCTATGCGTCGATGTGTTCTCTTTGGTCTTGTATAAGGACACTGTCCTTAGATTTGGGGCCCACCTTAATTCAGCGTGATATCATAGTTGTCCTTAATTCCATCCACAAAGACCCCATTTCCAAGCACAGTCCTGTTCTGAGATTCTGGAGGAACGTGAATTTGGGGGTGACACTATTCAACCTGCCACAATGGTCAAGAACCATGGAGCTGGTTCAGCAGAGAACACAATCTGCAGCAGAGCCTCGCAGCTCTTTGAGCCCCAGAACCTTGGCCTTTCAGCCGAGTACTCAGCACAGCTCATTACATACAACCTGGGCTCTACACAGTGTTGAACAGAGGTCATGGCAGTGACTCACCCTACCTGGAGCCCCAGGCAACCCACCTGGGGGACCCCATCACATGTGAGGTTCATTATTACTAGCATTCATGTTTTAGCATCTTGTGATCAAGGTGCTTTGAAGTGGAGAAGGACTTGGTGGCTAATGTCACCATCACAGTCTTCAGTCACCAGTTACAGAATGAGTATGATGTAAAAGCATCAGAATTTCTTCTCCTCGAGGCATTTTTGCCTAAAAGTAAAACTGCATTTGTGTTGTAGAAAAGCTAGGCATGAATGTGTTTCTGAATGAGCATTGGCTCTATTTTGATAAGTAACGTATCTGCTAAGCCACCTAGAACCAGTTGTGAGAAAGAGTTTTAAAATAAAGTGTTTTTATCAGAGCAAATGGAAAATTTACAAAATCTTTCTGGAAGATTATCTGACGTATTGTTTTCAATTTGATATTTTTTAATAATTCAGCTGTTAAATAAGTTTCATCCATTAGCTTGTGTTCAGAGATGAGCTTAATTATTCATCAGTTCACACCCTTATAGTCATGGTTTTCCAAATGAATGACATTTTCTACACTTTTTTTATCGTACTTAAGTTATTGTATGCCGCCTAGGAAGTCTACTCCTGAAAAAGATGATTTTGCTACTATTAAAAAAAAAAAAAAGAACAGTGAGTTCACAGATTCTCTTTCTATGATTGATGCTGTCTTTCTGCACTGTAATTAGTGGCTAATGTTGTGCTCTGTGTTCAGTTGTGTCTGATTCTTTGTGACCCCATGGACTGTAGCCCACCAGGCTCCCCTGTTCATAGGATTTCCCAGGCAAGATATAGGAGTGGGTTACTATTTCCTCCTCCAGGGGATCTTCCCAACCCAGGTATCAAACCCACATCTCCTGTGCCTCCTGCATTGCAAGAAGATTCTTTACCTGCTGAGCCATCAGGGAAGTCACTTATTAAAGTATAGTTGATTTAAAATGTTGTGTCAATTTCTGCTACACAGCAAAGTGATTCAATTATACCTGTATATATTCTTTTTTATATTCTATGGCTTATCACAGGATATTCAATATTGTACCTTGTGCCACATCGTAGGACCTTGCTGTTTATCTATGCTATATATAAAAGTCTGCATCTGCTGACCCCAAACTCCCAACCCAAGCATCTCCCAGCCCTCCTTGGCAACCACAAGTCTGTTCCCCATGTCTGTGAGACTGTCTCTGTTTTGTAGAGATGTTCCCTTGTGTCATATTTTAGGTTCCACATATAAATGATGTCATGTGGCATTTGTCTTTCTCCTTCTGACTCACTTCACTTAGTGTGATAATCTCTAGGTCCATCTATGTTGCTGCAAATGGCATTATTTCATTCTTTTTTATGGCTGAGCAGTGTTCCGTTATACACATGCACCACGTCGTCTCTATCCATTCATCTGTCGATGGCCATTTAGGTGGTCTCCATGCCTTAGCTATTGTGAACAGCGCTGCTGTGAGCACAGGAGTACATGTATCTTTTTAAATTAGTTTCACATCCCAGTCATTCTGAAGGGAAGAGGTTAGATAAGGGCTAGACTGGAAAAGTAGGATAAAGGGCTCTTCTCCCAATCCGTAATACTTCCAATCTGCTCGCTAATGCCCAGCTTCTCTCTAACATATAAAAAGTTTTTCATGCTCATATCAGAGAAAAATTGTTTGCCAAAGTATTGACTGAAATTTATTCGCCCTCAGTTTAATCTGAGTACAGGAGTGATTATTCTCCTCTCTAATTCCATTGATGAGAAGAGGTATTGAGGAGCCAAGATTGTGAGAGAAGTACTACTGAGAATTGGCCAGGGCATCAGAGGTTGAGGCTGGGGGAAAAGGCATTCCACTGAACTCAAAAGAACTCATTCCATCTTTCTCTAGGACTGTTCCTGTTGCAGCGCCTTTACATGAGTGTGTGCAGAAACCTTGTGTAATATAGTTTGTTTTACATGACTAGCCAATGTCCTTCACAAAACTTTATAATTTATCAAATGCATGAATAATGACTTTTCCCCTTGGTTGATTAGTTTCCTTAAGAAGAGATTTCATTCTTAGGAGTTTCACTAATTAAGATAAATACTTAGACAATTAGCTTCTTGGCAGCAAAAACTACTTCATATTTATCTCTGAAATCCCAGTACATAGACCAGTGCCTTGCATAAATATTGTGTTTGGTAAGGATTATTACATGCCTATTTCTTGAATGAAGGTAACAAAAAATATCTATTATAAATATAGGTGATTCATTCATCAATTCTAGGAAGGACTTATAATAACTTACAAAAATTCATTCAATGAAAGATAACATCAAATATTAAAACTATTGAAGGACTAAAATAAAAATAAAGCAAAGGTAGTATATATAGCTTTGATGGTATATAGCTTATAAGAAAATTTGTCTTACTTTTGATAAGTAGATCAGATGTCTCTTCATATTCTTTATGCACTCCCAGTTTAATATAAGCACTGCTGTTTTTAATCATGATGAATAAATAGTCCAGTATTCCAAATTCTTCTCCATTATGCCAGCCCTAGAACACAATTTTTAGTATGCGATGTCCTGTACTGTCAAAAGATACTTCTCAATGATTGCTTCATATAAATTGTATAGTTGTGTATTAGAGTCATTACCACAGAAAAACTTCGCTGGTGGCTCAGACGGTAAAGCGTCTGCCTACAGTGTGGGAGACCTGGGTTCGATCCCTGAGTTGGGAAGATCCCCTGGAGAAGGCAGTGGCAACTCACTCCTGTGTTCTGGCCTCGAAAATCCCATGGGTGGAGGAGCCTGGTCGGCTACAGTCCACGGGGATCACAAAGATCATCATTGACACGACTGAGCAACTTCACTTTCACTTTCACTTTACCACAAAATGTTCTTAGCTTTTGATAGAACTAAAATAGCCTTTTAGGTCTTAAAAATATAAGCAAGGAAATCTCCATTATGTGAATACAGCTAACAATATCCCATGTTCCTTCTGGCAGGCAAAGTTTCCAGTGAATATGAGGACCTTTTATGAAATATAAGAAACTTCATTCATTGCCCTTTAGATCCGGATCTCTTAGATTCCTACATCAACTGTTTATTTGTTTTGTTTTGTTTTGTTTTTTATTACTTTTTCATGTGGAACCTCTTCTGGTAAGATTTCATAAGACATCAAATGACCCAGTGGAGTATCCATTTAAAACATAATAAACAAATGGGGCTTCTTTCTTGGCCCCTGTTCTTTAAAATTTAATTAAAATGCTTCATCTTTCATCACAGAAATGTTTTGTGTTCTAACCTCTTAGCCTTGTTATTATTTATAGTCTGGTTAGATTTTGATATAGAACTAACATTTTTCTCAAGGTTTTGGTCAGGAAGAAAGAATATCACATGGGGTACCTGTCAGCCTGTCCCAAGAAATAATTTTTAATTGAACATCTATCTCCTCTTCTTTAGCTAATCCAGGGAGCTTACAAAGCAGCTATATTTGAGTCCCAAAATAATTAAGGAGCTGAATTGTACTTTCTTATATTGAGGAAAATGTTCCCAAGCGGACTGAGTTCTGCTGTTCCTTGGATATATCCCTATATTCCCAATTACAGATTTCTTGGTAACTTAGCATCTTTGTAGCTCCTTGCATTTATTTATGGGAGGACAACTGTTGTGAACGAGCCTGATTCTCCCTCAAGAATCCCTAGACACCAAGGTGGAGAAGAGGGGCTGCTATTCAATCTTCACAACCTTCCTCATTCCTGTAACTGCCATCTTGAAATGTGCAGACATGCAGCCTTCGTGTCTTCCCAAAGTCACGCTGCTCATCCACTGACCTCCCCATGTCTGCTCCAGGCTGGGGAGATGCTGAAGGGGGCTGCCAGAGCTCCACAGCATCAAGAGGAACCTGCAGATGTCATAAACTGGAAAATTGTGGCTAAAGGCAAAGCAGAATCTTACAAATATCTTCCCTCAAAAACTTTAATCTTATTTTAGGAATATATGATCCATGGAGGGCTTTATCATAAATTGATCTGAATGAGCCAGTAAGCTTCAAAATGTTCTCGTTCACCAATAAGCATGGCATCATGCCGCCTCAGTAGTCCAGCACAACTTAGAAATATTTATTGCTTAGTTACTGAAGAGACCTTTGTTTTGACCTAATTGTCCTGCAAAATGGCTTAACTTGAGTCATTGCACTTTGGCATAACCCCAGAGGGGTGTTTTTCCTGGGGTCCCTGGTCCCCTGGGACACCATTGCTTCCAATACATTCTTACAAGAGTTTGTGACCCTTCCAGATAGCACTCATCTAGCATCTTTAGTTCACTTCAATTGCTCAGTTGTTTAGTTTAGTTGTTTAGCTCAGTTGTTTAGTTCACTTCAATTGCTCAATTGCTCAGTTGTGTCCAACTCTTTGCAGCTCCATGGACTGCAACACGCCAGGCCTCCCTGTGCATCACCAACTCCCAGAGCTTGCTCAAACTCATATCCATTGAGTTGGTGATGCCATCCAACCATCTCATCCTCTGTTGTTTCCTTCTCCACCTGTCTTCAATCTTTCCCAACATCAGGATCTTTTCCAACGAGTCAGCTGTTCCCATCAGGGGCCAAAATATTGGGGCTTCAGCTTCGGCAGCAGCCCTTCCAGTGAATATCCAGGTTGACTTCCTTTAGGATTGACTTGTTTGATCTCATTGCAGTCCAAGGGGCTCTCAAAAGTTCTCCAACACCACAGTTCAAAAGCATTAACTCTCGCTTCTTATTGCTCTTAAAAATCCTGTGATCTTGGGAGAAAACAAACAATATAAGACACAAAATTATGAGTGTGTTACTAATGAATCTCTACATATCTGCTGTATTAAAATCACCCTCTCTGAGCACAAAGACTTGTGAAAGCCCAGGATTGGGCCCTGGCACAAAAAAGAACAGTGATACCAACATCTGAAGTGGGAATACTGATGTTGCCAAATAGAAAATATGAAACAAAATTCCATGAGAGATAAACCTGTACTTTATGTCAATAAGCTTAAGAAAACTTGAATGTCCCATGCAAAAAAAAAAAAAAAAAGGCTTGAATTAAGCTTACAGATTTGATACCAGGTGGCTAATGCCACAGAATTTTATTTTTTGTCTTGTTTGTTTGAACACGTGCTCAGAGGAAAAAGAAAAGAATTGATGGGAGAAAATTCTAAATTGCCTTCTGTTCTTTCATGAAAGTGGGCAATTCAAATAATTTCTCTCAATTTTCTAGTAGATGTTCACAGTGATTTGCACATTCAAGAGGGGCTAAACTTCAATGAACACCAGATCCATGGACTCATAAGAATATACAGAACAATCCAGCATATATGTCTTAGGCTGTTATATCTCTGGCTAATTCATTTCTTGGGGCTTCCCTAGCAGCTCATATGGTAAAAGAATCTGCCTGCAGTGCAGAAGTCCCAGGTTCGATCCCTGGGTCAGGAAGATGCCCTGGAGAAGGGAATGGCAACCCACTCCAGTATTCTTGCTTGGAGAATTCCATGGACAGAGGAGACTGGCAGGGTACAGTCAATGGGGTCGCAAAGAGTCAGCATAGGTACATCTGATTTGCCTTGTGTAATCAGAAAGAGAGATTGATTCTGAGAGCAGTTTCCAGAAAACTTATTTGGAAAAGACTAAGCACTAAAGGATTCAGGAGCTCCTGTGGTGGTGGTGGTTTCAGCATCATTCAGTATACTTGCTTTACACGTTTCATCATTTAATCTCTTTTCCTTGAGAGTTTATTGATGGCAAATGGAGCCTTGTCTTCTATTAAGTAAACACATATTTCAGAAGACATATAAGTGCTCTCAACCAAACAGAGCAAATGCTGAAAATATAGGGCTCTTTCATGGGGCTTGGGGGATTACTTCAGTTGCCTCAATAGTCTCCCACGATAGAAATATCATATTTTCTAAAGTTCAGGTAAATAAATTGTCCTGCTTATGGAGAAAGTATGCTATTCTCCACTGTTAAGCAGTCTTTTACATTGACAATATCTGAGAAATAATCTAACTCATTATAAGTTAGACTGAATCTAAAGCCCTGAAACTACAGATTTATGTGTACTTCTGGCTGAAAATAATATTGAAATGTGAAAATGAAACCTTCCACCAAATCTCAGGGAATATAGGTCTGAGATTGGCTTTGGTAACACAGAAAGTTCATTTATTCTCCACTATAGACCAAGGTACTATAAGAACTGACCTTAAGACTTGATTGAGTTTGTGCTCTGGAGTTGATTATATTAGTGGTAGGTATGTGGTAATAGTGATTGTTCTGCTCAAAATACTTTGTCTTAGGGTAAAATTCGAGCTTCCTTTGTGCTATGCTAATTTGCTCCAGTCATGTCCGACTCTTTGCAACCCTATGGACTGTAGCCCACCAGGCTCTCTCTGTCCATGGATTTCCCAGCAAGAATACTAGAGTAGGTTGCCATGCCCTCCTCCAGGGGATCTCCCCAACTCAGGGACTGAACCCACATCTCTCAGGTCTCCTGCATTGACAGGTGTGCTCTTTACCACTAGTGGCACCTGGGAAGCCCAGCTTCCTTTGTTCAGTTCAGTTCAGTCGCTCAGTCATGTCCGACTCTTTGCGACCCCATGAATCGCAGCACGCCAGGCCTCCCTGTCCATCACCAACTCCCGGAGTTCACTCAGACTCACGTCCGTCGAGTCAGTGATGCCATCCAGCCATCTCATCCTCTGTCGTCCCCTTCTCCTCCTGCCCCCAGTCCCTCCCAGCATCAGGGTCTTTTCCAATGAGTCAACTCTTTACATGAGGTGGCCAAAGTACTGGAGTTTCAGCTTTAGCATCATTCCTTCCAAAGAACGCTCAGGACTGATCTCCTTTAGGATGGACTGGTTGGATCTCCTTGCAGTCCAGGGACTCTCAAGAGTCTTCTCCAACACCACAGTTCAAAAGCATCAATTCTTTGGCGCTCAGCCTTCTTCACAGTCCAACTCTCACATCCATACGTGACCACTGGAAAAACCATAGCCTTGACTAGACAGACCTTTGTTGGCACCCCTCAAAAAAAATCTCCAAAGAAAATCTGTGAGAATGATTTCCAGCTCTGAGTTTACTTGCATTCCACACTCATTATTAACATGAAACTGTAAATGCCTGGGTCTTGGGCTGTGATCCTGAATTTCCATACAGCAGCTAAACTGAAAAATACCTATGGTAGGAATAGCACATCCCACCCGAAGACGTATACACCCTCATCTTCAGAGCCTGTGAATGTTACCTTGGCAGAAGGGACTCTGCAGGTGTGAGTGTTACAGATCTTAAAATGGGGAGGTTACCCTGAATCATCTGGGTAGGTCCAATCTAATTATATCTGTCCCTAAAAGTGGAAGAGGGAGGGACTTTCCTGGCAGTCCAATGGTTAAGACTCTGCGATTTCACTGCAGGGAGTGCAGGGTTCGATCCCTGATTGGGGACCTAAAATCCCACATGCTTAAGGGTACAGACAAAATAAAAGTGGAAGAAGTGGGCAGGAGGAGAGAGGCAGAAGGATGTGATGGGGGACTCAATCGACTCTTTTTATAAATTATTTATTTACTTTTTCCTTTGTTGGGTTGTTGTTGCCATGCTCAGGCTTCTTCTAGTTGCAATGAGCTGGGTCTGCTCTTCTTTGTCGTGTGCAGACTTCTCACTGCAGTGGCTTCTCTTGTTGCAGAGCACGGGCTAGGCGCACAGGCTTCAGTTGTTGTGGTGCATGGGCTTAGTTGATCCATGGCTTGTGGGATCTTCCCATGCCAGGGACTGAACCCATGTTCTCTGCATTGGCAGACAGATTTTTAACCACTGGACCACCAGGGAAGTCCCAAGACTCAGTCTACTCTTGCTAGCTTTGAAGGAGGAAAAGGATCCTGAGCCAAAGGAATGCAGAGGTTCTCTAGAAAGTACAAAAGACAAGGAAATGGATACCTCCCCAGAGCCTCCAGAAAGGAATGCAAAACATTGACTTTAGTCTCACAAGATCCACTATGGACTTATGACCTAGATTGTAAGATAATAAACTACAACTAAGTTATTTTCTTGGCTCTAAAATCATATGTGGACAGTGACTGCAATCATGAAATTAAAAGATGCTTGCTCCTTGAAAGAAAAGCTATGACAAACCTAAACAGCATATTAAAAAGCAGAGACATTACTTTGCTTACAAAGGTCTGTCTAGTCAAAGCTATGGTTTTTCCAGTGGTCATGCATGGATGTGAGAGTTGGACCATAAAGAAGGCTGAGCACAGAGGAACTGATACTTTTGAACTGTGGTGTTGGAGAAGACTCTTGAGAGTCCCTTGGACTGCAAGGAGATCAAACCAGTCAATCCTAAAGAAAATCAACCCTGAATATTCATTGGAAGGACTGATGTTGAAGTTGAAACTCTAATACTTTGGCCACCTGACTCAAGAAGTCAACTCATTGGAAAATATCCTGATACTGGGAAAGACTGAAGGCAGGAGGAGAAGGGGACAATAGAGGATGAGATGGTTGGATGGCATCACCGACTCAATGGACATGAGTTTGAGCAAACTCCGGGAGATGGTGAAGCACAGGGAAGCCTGATGTGCTGCAATCTATGGGGTCACAGAGTGGGACATGACTAAGCAACTGAACAACAGCAAAGTTAGTTACAGCAGCATCTTGTCCAACAATTTGTTTTACAAGATTCATAAGAAAAGCGTTAGTTTCTCAGTCATGTCTGACTCTTTGCAACCCCATAGACAGCAGCATGCCAGGCTCCTCTGCCATGGAATTCTCCAGGTAAGAGTACTGGGTAGCCATTCCCTTCTCCAAGGGATCTTCCTGACCTGGGATTGAACCCTAGTCTCCCGCATTGCAGCAGATTCTTTACTGTCTCAAAAGAGCTATCAGATCAGATCAGATCAGTCGATCAGTCGTGTCCGACTCTTTGCAACCCCATGAATCGCAGCACGCCAGGCCTCCCTGTTCATCACCAACTTCCGGAGTTCACTGAGACTCACGTCCATCAGGTCAGTGATGCCATCCAGCCATCTCATCCTCTGTCGTCCCCTTCTCCTCCTGCCCCCAATCCCTCCCAGCATCAGAGTCTTTTCCAATGAGTCAACTCTTTGCATGAGGTGGCCAAAGTACTGGAGTTTCAGCTTTAGCATCATTCCTTCCAAAGAAATCCCAGGGCTGATCTCCTTCAGAATGGACTGGTTGGATCTCCTTGCAGTCCAAGGGACTCTCAAGAGTCTTCTCCAACACCACAGTTCAAAAGCATCAATTCTTTGGCGCTCAGCCTTCTTCACAGTCCAACTCTCACATCCATACATGACCACAGGAAAACCGTAGCCTTGACTAGACGGACCTTTGTTGGCAAAGTAATGTCTCTGCTTTTGAATATGCTGTCTAGGTTGGTCATAACTTTCCTTCCAAAGAGTAAGCGTCTTTTAATTTCATGGCTGCACTCACCATCTGTAGTGATTTTGGAGCCCAGAAAAATAAAGTCTGACACTGTTTCCACTGTTTCCCCATCTATTTCCCATGAAGTGGTGGGACCAGATGCCATGATCTTCGTTTTCTGAATGTTGAGCTTTAAGCCAACTTTTTCACTCTCCACTTTCACTTTCATCAAGAGGCTTTTTAGTTCCTCTTCACCTTCTGCCATAAGGGTGGTGTCATCTGCATATCTGAGGTTATTGATATTTCTCCAGGCAATCTTGATTCCAGTTTGTGTTTCTTCCAATCCAGCATTTCTCACGATGTACTCTGCATAGAAGTTAAATAAACAGGGTGACAGTATACAGCCTTGACGAACTCCTTTTCCTATTTGAAACCAATCTGTTGTTCCATGTTCAGTTCTAACTGTTGCTTCCTGACCTGCATACAAATTTCTCAAGAGGCAGGTCAGGTGGTCTGGTATTCCCATCTCTTTCAGAATTTTCCACAGTTTATTGTGATCCACACAGTCAAAGGCTTTGGCATAGTCAATAAAGCAGAAATAGATGTTTTTCTGGAACTCTCTTGCTTTTTCTATGATCCAGCAGATGTTGGCAATTTGATCTCTGGTTCCTCTGCCTTATAGCTTGAGAGTCCCTTGGACAGCAAGGAGATCCAACCATTCCATCCTAAAGGAGATCAGTC
Source organism: Bos indicus (assembly GCF_029378745.1). NCBI lineage: Eukaryota > Metazoa > Chordata > Mammalia > Artiodactyla > Bovidae > Bos > Bos indicus. Next base: position 111,723,533 of record NC_091763.1, read on the forward strand.
CTGGGTGTTCATTGGAGGGACTGATGTTGAAGCTGAAACTCCAATACTTTGTCCACCTAATGAGGAGAGCTGACTCATTGGAAAAGACCCTGATGCTGGGAAAGATTGAGGGCAGGAGGAGAAGGGGATGACAGAGGATGAGATGATTGGATGGCATCAACAACACAATGGACGTGGTTTTGGGTGGACTCCGGGAGTTGGTGATGGACAGGGAGGCCTGGTGTGCTGCAGTTCATGAGGTCGCAAAGAGTTGAACACGACTGAGCGACTGAACTGAACTGAAAATGCAAGATAATGGGAACTTGCCACCCATAGTACATGAACCATCTGAGAAATTTTAAAGCATAAAGGCATGTTTCTGTTCTCATGTATGATTATTTTGTCATTTTCTTGTGATCTGACAACTTTCCACTGTCCACCCAGGGCATTTTTCCATGGCAAATTTCTTAAGAACTATAAAGTCTGTTTTGAGAGTGCTTCTGAGTTCAGCCTTAGAGTTAGTTCTTGAAATTATAATATTGCCTATAAACTGGATAGAAGAGGCTCGGTGAGCACTTTTATTCCCTCACTATTATCAACTTAGAATCGAAAAAAACAGCAAGCTTTCCAGAAACTCATATTTTCTTAAAGATTTTGCAGTGCATTTCTATGACTGACAGCGCAAATCAAGGGGCTAGTTATATTTTTCAGGATTCCTTACATCTTCTATAAAAACATTATTTATCTTTGGCATGGTTATTATTTCTTTTACTTCTAATAAAAATATTTTAGACTTATAAAAAAATATAAAGTAATAAAATGATTTTCAGATAGCCACCACCAGATAAAACATTGAAAACATTACAAGTGCAGCTGAAGCCCACTGAGTACCTGTCCTTAATCATCTTTTCTCTTTTATATGTTCCAAAGGGAATGTAATATACTGGACTTGTCATTTATCATTCTCTTACTTATCCTTATACTTTTATTTATTTATCATATGTAAGTATATATAGGCAGTGTTTGCTTTCTACAGTTCTGAGATGTCAAAACAAATGTACAGGCTGAAACCATTCAATGCAATATTAGCAGTCAATGACAAAGATTACAATAGTTTCATGGCCTTTAAGCGTTTTGTCAGAAGATTTAAAAACTCTGTTGCAGTCAGTGGTGAATGTATAGGAAAAGAAAAATTCGTGAAACTAATATTTCTTTCATACACTGTAACTTGAAACATTAGAAACATTGCAGGTTACAGCATTTTGTTTCTTTGTAAGAAAACCTTTCAGGAGTAGAGTCAGGACAATCCTTCCCCTCTCTTCTCCTTGTATCACTTGCAACATGGAGCAAGGAATGTCTTGCAGTCGCTCTCCTTTAGATGTTCAAATTTGCTTCTATCATTTACCCTTTGCTCTCTCAGTGTCGTGAAGTCTCTCTGTGAGTTCCTTTAATGTGAAGTTTTGTGCTTCAGTCACTTCCTCTAGAACTTCGTTCATCGCCTCTTTGGTCACAGCCACTTTCGTTGTTTATGTAGAGAAGTTCACTTCAGCGAGTACCTCTGACTGCATAGCTCGAGCCTCCCACACATCTGCAGGGTCATCTACGTCTCCCACAAGTCCATGCACGTCCCGTTCACATCCACTTCCAGCCCTATCGCTCTTCTTTTCCTTGATGCACTTTCACCTTTCTTGGCCAAACCCTCTTTCAACTGTCCATTTTGTAACACTGGCTTTATTGCTGGGAGACGAGGAGGCCACACAACTACATGCGTTGCTGTCTGTGTGCGAGAAGAGCAACAGGTGTGCAGTGACCATCAGTCAGGAACAAACTTTGAGAGAAGTGGCATCGTTGGTTACGATTGACGCACATCTATTACTTGTGTAGGGTTTGTGCACAGGAGAACTAGCAATGAAGCTTAAACATTATGCATGTGCACAATGAAATTTATATATTTTGCAGTTGCTCACACTTACTCGTGTATTCAACTAAACCCTAGTAACTGAAATGTGTGCATCAGGATGCTGCAAAGACTGCCTCTGTGTGTGCTTTGCATAAACTTTAAATAAATGTCATTATATAATACATATCATTTCAGAAACTGACTTTTCATTCAATATGTTTTTTCTGAAAGTTATTTATATTGATATATGCAGATGTATATATCTGCCTTATGATTTTCCATTCACATGACTATATACAGGTTATTTTATATCCTTTTATGAAATTTAGATTGCTTCTAGGTTTTTATTATTACAGGTATCACTCCTCTGAGAATTCACTTACTGTTTCTATATATATACAAGTTTCTCTATGGTAACTAAATCTAAGCATGTTTACAGGGTTTCAAAGAGCTTGGTAGATATTTCCAGATAATTCTATCAATTTACATTCCCAAGTAAGTTTGTAAAAGCTATTATGGAACAAGCAACTTGCTCCATAACAATTTGTATTGACTAATTTAATTATACCAATTTAATCATATAAACTGATGACAAAAAACTAATTTAAATTGGGTTTTCCTGATTAATGGTCAGATTGAGTATATTTTCACTTTTATTCAAATATTAATTGCATGTTTATAGATTTGACAATTATACTGATATCATGTTGCTATAGAGAGAGACCATATACTAATACTTTATGACTCATATGCTGCTGCTGCTGCTGCTGCTGCTGCTGCTGCTGCGTCACTTCAGTCGTGTCTGACTGTGCGACCCTATAGACGGTAGCCCACCAGGCTCTGCTGTCCGTGAGATTCTCCAGGCAAGAACACTGGAGTGGGTTGCCATTTCCTCCTCCAATGCATGAAAGTGAAAAGTGAAAGTGAAGTCGCTCAGATGTGTCCGACTCTTCGCAGCCCCATGGACTGCAGCCTACCAGGCTCCTCCGTCCATGGGATTCTCCAGGCAAGGGTACTGAAGTGGGGTGCCATTGCCTTCTCCGATCACTCATATACATTACAGTTATTATCTTCTAGCCTTGGTCTTGCTTTTCATTTGGATTATGGTACATTTTTATGCGCAGATTTTAATTTGGAAATAGTAGAATACAATAAAATTAATCAATTTTCCTTTTTTAGTTTATGTTTTGTGTCATAAAAGTATTGTCTTTTGTGCTTCATGCGTAGAGAGAATCTATTTTTTCTTTGAAAAGTTTTACCTTTTTCTAGTATTTTGGTCACTGATATATATGGAATTCATTTTTTCACATGGCACAAGGATTGAGTTTCTTATTTTTGGCATACAAGTAGCCAAGTGTTCCATTATCACACATGGGGAAAAAGGCCTTTCTCCGCTGACTTGAAAAGCCACCACTGTCATACATCAAGGGCTGTTGTCATTGTTTTTATGTTTGTTTTGTTTTTGTATTATACTTTGGTTTTCAGAGACGTTTTAGGTTCCCAGCAAAACCTGAGTGGAAGGCACAGAGACTTCCTGTCTGCCTTCCGTCCCCACAGGCACAGCCTGCCCATTGTCAGCACACGTGGGGTTTGTGTAACGGGTCCCTTTTGGGGATTCTCTGTCGTGTTACTTGGTCATATTGTCAGTGGTGCAGGAATCTCATTCTCAGTGGATGCTGCTTTTAAAGGGATTTGACCTCAGATACACACATTGTTGATTTTTTAAAAAAGCTTTTGAAATTTCTAGCTAAAATCTACCACATCTTGCTATTGCAAATAGTATCTCTTTTTTTTCCTTTTCGTCTTTTTTTGACTGTGCTGTTTGGTTTACTGGATCTTAATTCCCCAACCAGGGATTGAACGTGCTGCTTCTGCTGCTAAGTCGCTTCAGTCGTGTCCGACTCTGTGCAACCCCATAGACGGCAGCCCACCAGGCTCCCCCGTCCCTGGGATTCTCCAGGCAAGAACACTGGAGTGGGTTGCCATTTCCTTCTCCAATGCGTGAAAGTGAAAAGTGAAAGTGACGTCGCTCAGTCGTGTCCGACTCTTAGTGACCCCATGGACTGCAGCCCACCAGGCTCCTCCGTCCATGGGATTTTCCAGGCAAGAGTACTGGAGTGGGGTGCCATTGCCTTCTCTGGGGATTGAACCTGGGTCCTCAGCAATTAGAGGGTAGAGTCCTAACCCCTGAACTGCCAGGGGTTACTTCCCAGTAACTTCCTTTAAAAAAAAAAAAGTCCTTTAACAAATTCCATTTTCTAACTATTGCCAGTATATAGAAATGCAAATTTTGACAGTTTATTAAGATATAATTCACGTATAATGTAATTCACCTATTTAAAATATATAAATCAATGGCTTTGATCTGTCTTTTGGAAATGTATAATACATTTAATCGAATAACACAAACTCTGTATCAAGTCTCTTTCAGTGAACATTATATCTGTGAGACTCATACAAGCTGTTATGTGTAGTTGTACCTATTTGTTTTTATTATTGTGAAGTATTTCATTGTATAAATATATTACCATTCATATATCAAGTTTCCAGTTTGGGGCTATCACTGATTATACTTTTTATTTCTAAAACTTCCTTTTGGCTCACCTCAAATTGGCCCAACTATTTAGATACTATTTTCTTACATTTACAATTTTGTCTTACCTTTCTTAAAACCATTCTCTCTCTCTCTCTCTCTCTCTCTATATCTATATATATATATATAGTATCTTGTTTATAATTACTCCATTATTTTGAGGGTTTAGGAGTTTTTTCCTGACACTTTTCATTAAGTGTTTTGCCTCAAGCATTTTGTAATATTCTTGTTATCCTTTGGTTTGTTCTTTGTACTTTGAAGTCTCGGGATGAATATTACCTTGGGTTGATGTGTCCTGAGAAGACCTGAGTTTGCTTCTGGCAGGTGCCTTGATACACAACCTGGGTCATGTTTATGTTCGTTTCTAGGCTTGGCCCTTCCTAGACACTCAAATAACTTCACATTGTGAACCTAAGTGAGGGCAGGCCTGTGGTTGTGAACTTTCAGGAGAGGGTTTTTTTGCTAACGCAGTTTCCTGGTCCAGAAAGATGACTCATCCCCATTTCCTGTTGTTGTTCAGTCCCTAAATCGTGTCTGACTCTTTGCAGCCCCATGGACTGCAGCACACCAGGATCCTCTGTCCTCCACTGTCTCCCGGAGTTTGCTCCAGACCATTGTCGGCAAAGCGATGTCTCTGCTTTTTCATATACTGTCTAGGTTTGTCACAGCTTTGCTTCCAAGGAGCAAGCGTCTTTTAATTTCATGGCTTGCAGTCACTATCTGCAGTGATTTTTGAACCCAAGAAAATAAAATCTGTCACATCTTCGGCTTTTTCCCCTTCTTTTTGCCATGATGGGACTGGGGGCTAGGATCTTACGTGTGTATGTGTGTGTACTAAGTCAGTTCAGTCATGTCCAACTCTGTGCAACCCTACAGACTGTAGCCTTCCAGACTCCTCTGTCCATGGGGTCCTCCAGGCAAGAATTGTTGTTTTTCAGTCACTCAGTCATTTCTGACTCTGACCCTATGGACTGCAGCATAGGCTTCCCTTTCCTTCACCATCTCCCAGAGCTTGCTCAAACTCATGTCCACTGAGTCAGTGATGCCATCCAACCATCTCGTCTTCTGTCGTCCCTTCTCCTCCTGACCCCTCCTCCTATATCAGGCAAGAATACTGGAGGGGTTTGCCATGCTCTCTTCCAGGAGATGTTCCGGACCCAGGGACGGAACCTGCACCTCTCCTGTTTCCTGCACTGGCAGGCAAGTTCTTTACCACTAGCGCCACCTAGGAAGCCACGATGGTCTCAGTTTTCTGAATGCTGAGTTTTAAGCCAGCTTTTCCACTCTCCTCTTTCACCCTTATCAGGAGGCTCTTTGTTCCTCTTTGCTTTCTGCCATTAGGATGGTGTCATGTGCATATCTGAGGCTGTTGATATTTCTCCCAGCAATCTGGATTCCAAGTGAGCTTATCAGTCTGGCATTTCGAATTATATACTCGGCATATACGTTAAATAAACAGAGTGAGAATACACAGCCTTGATGTACTCCTTTCCCAATTTTGAACCAGTCCATTGCTCCATGTCCAATTCTGTTGCTTCTTGACCTGCATATTGGTTTCTCAGGAGACATGTAACATGTCTGGTATTCCTATCTCTTTAAGAATTTTCCACAGTTTTTTGTGATCCACACAGTCAAAGGCTTTAGTGTTGTCAATGAAGCAGGAGTAGATGTTTTTCTGGATCTGCCTTGCTTTCTCTAAGTTCCAACAAATGTTGGCAATTTGATCTCTGGTTCCTCTGCCTCTTCCAAACACAGCTTGTGCATCTGGAGGTTCTTGGCTCACATACTGCTGACACCTAGCTTGAAGGGTATTTGAGCATACCCTTCCTAGCATGTGAAATGACCACATTTGTGCAGTAGTTTGAGCATTCTTTGGCATTGCTCTTCTTTGGGATTGGAATGAAAACTGACCTTTTCCAGTCCTGTGGCCACTGCTGAGTTGTCCAAATTTGCTGACATACTGAGTGCAACATTTTCTGTAGCTGGTGGCTAGATGCTTTCCTAGCCCCAGCGTGCACTGGAGATGCATCCTGGAGGAGCTTCACCTCTGGATGCCAACATTCCACCCTGGGAAAGCTCTAGGCATTTCCTTGTCTCTGGAAAACTGTGCGCCCTCAACCTTCTTGTTTTCCAAGATAAGAAATGTGCCCAGGAGCACACCAGTTCACGATTCTCAGGTTCATCCATCTCTCCTTTGTATGATATCAGGATTTTGTTTACCATCTCCAGTACTCAGCTATGCACTGAAAGAACACGTTATATTTTACGCAGAATTTATAGGAATTATTTTGGAGATTTTTCAGAACCCCTAGTCCGTCATAATACCAGAATGAGAAGTGGTTATATCTTCCTTAAAGAACTGAAGACATTTTTTGAATAAAAACAAAACCTCATAAATGAATTTGTAGTTGCCTAGTGAAGTATGTCATGCTGATAATAAATAGGAGTATAAAACGTTCACTTTCATCAATATAACTTAGTTATCAAGATTTTATTAAGCTGTTATTTCTTTCTTGGATTTCCAAGTTCCTGATCTCTACCTTCGAAAGGTAAAAGTTATATTATTCTTAAACATGACCGTCATAAGCAACTCTCTTGCCATTATTCATAATACTGCGATAATATCATTGTACAGACTTTGTGGATATGAAGAGCCTATCTGTAGGAAACATTCCTGAAAGTGGAATTTCTGGGTTACGTTTAAGAGATATTTTATTTTTCCAAGACTTTTACAAACTACTCCCCAAAAGTCATACCAACTTAGCCTCCAACTGGTAAAATATAGCAATGCCTGTATTCCCACACCCTCACCAGCAAGAGCGACCCAGTTAACTACTGCTAGTGTATAGAAATGCAAATTTTGACAGTTTTATTCAGATATAAATCACACATAATATAATTCATCTATTTAAAATATGTAAATCAATGGCTTTGATTTGTTTTTTGAACTATGTAATATGTTAAATCAAATAGCATGAACTCTGTGTATGAACTTTGACAACCTGATAAGGAGGAAATTGCATCTCACTAAAGTTTAAATTAGCTATTCTCATATCAGGCCCGAGTGATGAGGAGCACCCCCCTCCCAGTAAAATGTACAAATTGCTGATTTTCACAGTGATGAAAGCGGGAAAGCATAGATTCAATTCAGGAGAAGCTTGTAAAATGTAATTTCGCTTTTCCAACCTCCACCCCAACATGCTGACAATAGAAACTCAAGTCTTGAATCAACCTTATTCAGGGTAGAAGAGTTATTGTTCCAGTGTGTTGGTTTCAAGGATTTTCCTCTGTGCAGAATAAATAGTGGAACTAAAATACCAGTAAAGCTCTAAGTAAGCAGATTATGTGCTGTCAGTGGTGAATGCCCCATATACTCACAATGCAAGAACTTCAGAAGAGAGAGATATTAACTACCATGATCCTTGAAAGAAGTAGAGAATCTCAGCACGTTCCTTAAACATCAACTAGGTGGCAACCCCACCCCATACCCACCCTTGCTAAATGTCACCCCAGTTCCAGGCATCACGTGAAGCTGATTCAACATTCAACAGAAAAGATATTGTGACTGGATTTTGTTTCTATGTTTAAAGAGGTGAGGGGCAGCGCTTTCTCAAAAATTACTAAGTGAACCTCTCTCTGTGTTTCACTGACTAGAAGTGAATCCTTGAATCATATGTCAGTCCCTAAGTCAATCAGTTAACAGCCTGAGAAATAGAATTTCCCTAATTACCTTAGATTCATCTATTTGTGTTCATGACTTATAGGCTCTGCAGTAAAAGAAAAGGTGGAAACGGCTATTAGTTAGTGCCTGATGCAGAGTGAATATATGCTTGATGGTGTAATTTGTAATAAAGCTAACTAACATCATGAGTAAAATGGACCTAAGTGGTCCATTTTCAGCTGCAAAATGAAGGACAATGATGATGAAAACAAAACAGTATCAGCTGATGTAGCTCAGAGCCAGGAAATAACCACAGTTTAGTTTGGGGGACTTACATATGACAAGACTCAGAAGTATATATATTGCAGTGCTCCTGAATGACTCCAGTGCTGAATTCTCTGTATGAATTATTATGTTTTCTCTCCATTGGTATTAAAAGTATTAAAGTCCTCGTTTGCAACTCAATCACTATAGCATTTTAAGTAGGTTTCGCAGGTGGTACTAGTGGTAAAGAACCTGCCTGCCAATGAAGGAGACATAAGAGACACAATTCCATCCCTGGGTCAGGAAGATCCCCTGCAGGAGGAAATGGCAATCCAGTCCAGTATTCTTGGCTGGAGAACCCCGTGGACAGAGGAGCCTGGAGGGCTAAATCCATGGGGTAGCAAAGAGTCAGACACAACTAAGGCAGCTTAGCATGCGTGCACACACTGTATAGCATGTATGAGAACATGGGCTCAGAGTTCCAAACAAGTTCACAAACGAACAGTTGTAGCAGAGCCCATTCACCAGCTGGGGGCCGCTCAGTATTGCTACATTTTAATCGTGATCCTTTACATGAGTTTTTAAAAGAAATGAAAGCAAGTAAATGTGAAAGAATCGCACCTCTCTTTGAGGTGATTTTTGAGATGACCCTAAGAATGGAACAGTTTCATTTCACAGCAATAATAAGGAAACTTTGCACTTAGATACCCTGCAAAAGGGCACTTGACCAGAATACTGTCATTCTTCATGTTATTTACTTGACATCCAGCAGAAATCCAAACTACCATTTCACCGTAACTTTGGTCACTTTCCCTAAAAGCATACATCAAATCCTACAGATAAAATAGAAAATTCGAGCAAGGAGTATAGTTCTGATACTTCCCAAATGTCCCCAAAACATCAGAGCAGTCTCCCCCTGTTTCTCTTTCCACCTGCCCCCTCCTTGTAAGTGTAAAGATCAAGGAGAGGTTTTAAAAGCTATTAGTGAAACACTGAGGACCCATTGGCACAGGTTGGAGATCTCAACAGAGGCCCTAATTAAAGAAGGAAAACTCCAGGTTTAAAGAAAGCAAATACTCCCTGGAACCAACCTGGAAATGCCAGCAGCTGCAGGCAGCAGCGATGTGCTGGAATTAGGGCAGACCACCTTGTGATGAAGGTTGCCCAACTGAGGAGGGCTGAGGAAAGAAACCTGGGAAAGGGTTTGTTTTTGGGTGAGGTTCTCTTACGTCGGAATTGAGGACAAGACATTATCTGGTAGTGACTGCTGAAGAGCCCCACGGCCATGCCTTTGAATTTTTATAGCCCAGGTCACTTTTTTTCTCCCCTGAGAGTAAATACTTGCTTTGCAACACCATTGTTCAGGGTTGCTCAAACAGGTCTGATGGAAAATGCCACCCTTTAGCAAGAAGGAAATCCACAATCTTACCCCTTAAATTCTAGAATGTCATTTAGCATGTTTTTTAAATAGATGCAGATATCAGCCTTGCTCTTTGTGATCAAAGAGCTTTAATGGCGTTTCAGCATTTCAGATGCGTGAGCTCCGGGAGTTGGTGATGGACGGGGAGGCCTGGCGTGCTGCAGTCCATGGGGTCACGAAGAGTCAGAGATGACTGAGCGACTGGACTGAATGTAAAGCACCAGTGCCCTCCATCCTCCCTGCTGAGCTGACTCCCTGGTCTCCTAAGGATCCTTTTGTGTTGATTGAACATTCAACTTTACAAACAAGAAACAGCTCTCCCCGCTGAGACCCTGGAACAGTGGGCTCTGCTCATAAACGCCAGGGTTGGGAGGCATTCCCTGGTCAGGATTCCCCAAATCAGGGGAGCATTTGTGAGATCCCATGTCACAAAACTTATGCCCTTTGCAGCGCTGTTCTGTGCCAATAATCACAGATGGATGTCCAACATGATTTGGAAACTGCACACTATTGGGCATCACTTAATTTGTAGCCAGGGTGCTGTGCTAAACTGACCTGGAAACATCATACCCCATTTCCCTTAAATATCCCCAGATCCAAACACACACCTGTTTCATCCTCAGACGGGTGTGTAACATGTCAGAGGCACATGCTCTGCATATACTTTGCCTTGATGCTGGTAGGAAAACTGATTCCCCACCCGCCCCCAGAATTTCTATCTGGAATACTCAGAGATTAATAAGCAGCTTTCAGAATGAAAGTTTCCAGGTGAGAGACTTCGACACTATTTTGTAGATTTGGTGGATTAGACGACATACTTTCAGTACTTTAGGAAACTCAAGTCCAAACCCTTCCCAATTCATCAACTCAGTTTATCCAAAAACACGGTGAAGTGAAGTGAAGTGAAAGTTGCTCAGTCTCGTCCGACTCTTTGCGACCCCATGGACTATACAGGCCATGGAATTCTCCAGACCAGAATACTGGAATGGGTAGCCTTCCCCTTCTTCAGGGGTCAGAGCCTAATGAAAAGGGCCATTGGATTCTGATTTCAAGCTTCCCTTGCCAAGTATGTTCACAAGAAAGCTTTCTGAAGCCAAGAGAATTGACAAGCCTTGTGACTGATGCGTTCAGTTTTACTTACTTTTGGCTCCAAACACTGTCAAAAGCAGAAAACAGCAAAATTCTGTAAAGCAATTGTCTTTCAGTAAAAAGTAAATTAATAAAAAAAAAGCACGTGCCCCTGTGATGAGGGCACCAGGTTAGCATTAAGATGTCCTACAGTTCATGGGATCGCAGAGTCAGACACAGCTGAGCACACGCAAGGGGGGATCCAGTCTCCTGTGCCTGCCTGCATATCCCCACATGCAGAAGAACACAGCAGACTCATCACCTCCCAAGGAAGACTCGGTTTCTACCTCAGACCCCTGACCTCCACCCAGAGTTGGTACCTGCACTGATGTCCGTGTCTGCCCACACCAGCCCTGGAGTGGATCTGTGCCCCAGAACTATTCTGATGGCTCTGGTGTGGCCTTCCTGGGTGAGCCACTTCCCACTGCAACCGTCTGTCACCACCTCTCAATTCCCGAGTCACCCAGACCCTCCAGTGAAGCTGATTCCTTACAGGACCACTCTGTCCCCATGCTCACACCAAACTGTGGATCTGTGTGTGTCAAGTTTGTCCAGGAAAAGCAGCTGGAGGGAAACGGAGGTGGAGAGATGGAAGAGAGCCAAAGATTCAAGGGGACTCGCAAAAGAATGCTTTTTTCTGATTATAAATCACAAAGTGAAAAGTGTTAGTCATTCAGATGTGGCTGACTCTGCAACCCTAAGGACTGTAGCTGGCCAGGCTCCTCTGTCCATGGAGTTATCCAGGCAAGAAAACTGGAGTGGGTTAATGTTCCCTCCTCCAGAGGATCTTCCCGACCCAGGGATCAAACCTGGGTCTTCTGCATTGCAGGCAGATTCTTTACCATCTGAGCCACCTGGCAAGTCCCATAAAAGTCATATATGCCTGTTATAAAAAAGTTTGGAAAAATACAGAGAAGACTAAAGAAAGGAAAAGTTACCATAATCGTAGTCCCCAGCTAAGATTTTGTTGTATATGTAGTAGGGAAGTTTCTGTTTGTCAAGTAAGAAGGTATCTTTTGCCTATCACATAGGTTCTTTAAATAACTTACATCCTAAATTTAGGTCGTATGTGACAGCATTTAAATGGGAGATCTCTGAAAGGAGAGTGTGTCTGGAAATCATCCTTCTCTATCTTCAACAGATCTGTCCACTTGCTCAGGTTTCTTGACTAATACAGCCCAAGTCTCAAAAAGCCTTTCCCAAAACTCTCAAAAAAAAAAAAAAAAAAAGGAAAGTCTTATCCATTTTTTTAATTTGTAGAGAAATATTCAAGAAATTATATTTCCTTAAACTCGATTCACCTATCACACATGGTAGTGATGCCTAGACACAGAGCACAAGACCCCCTGATGGGTGGTCAGGGTAAATTACACTCCTGGCAGGAGTTCAGCAAAGTCTTGCCTTCTCATCTCCATACCATGGCCAACCTTGGTCCCAGAAATATGCAAAAGGAAGATACACATGTTTTCCTTAGTGATTAAATCCTTCCAAAAGTCTATCGCTATGTTCTGAAAGTAACTGCTGTTATCACAGGCCATTTGGTAAACAAAGAAACTGCATGTGTGCATGCTCAGTCGCCTCAGTCGTGTCTGACTCTTTGTGACCTCATGGTCTGTAGCCCACCAGGCTTCTCTGTCCAGGGGATTCTCCAGGCAAGAATACTGGCGTGGATTGCCATGCCCTCCTCCAGCGGATCTTTCGACCCGGTGATCGAACCCAAGTCTCAGCTTCCCAGGTGGTGCTAATGGTAAAGAATCCAATGCCAATGCAGGAGACATCAGAAAGAAAGAAATTACATTTTAGTAAATATTTCAAAGTGAAGCAGACATAATGGAGGTAGTAAAAAGCCTTTGTATTTATATATGTGATTCACAGTTGTTAAATGTTTTCATACCTGTTACATTAAAAGGCTTCCTGTGTTAAAAAATTGATGGTAACTAAATATATAATATTAAAAAATTAATAATACGAATTAAAATAGAATCTTAAGTTGGTCTCATGAACTATAAGATTTGGTTTAAATCTGTTCTATACACATGTTCTAGTTTTAGATCTAAACTAGAACCAGGATCTAAGTTAATATAACTATTAACTTCTATGAGGCTAGAATGATTCTAAAGTCTTGTGACTCTACTCAGAAAACCATTGTCAAGGTTTTCCACCATAGGTGTTAATAGGAAATGCCATCATGTTAGAATGATTCAGAAACTGACCATGGAGGAGTGTCCTTTAGTAAATGATATAACTGTAGCCCATATAAACCCCACCCCCTCAAAATATACCTTCCATTTGTGAAAAACATTGCTTCACAACAGATAAAAGAATGCCTGATCAAAATAAGAGTGGCTACCCACAGTTCTAACAGCCCAAGGGCTTTTTTGGTTTGTGTGTGTGTGTGTGTGAGAGAGAGAGAGAGGCAGTGATGTACATTTTCAATCTTCCTGTGCAAGTTTTCCTAAGACACATATGCTTCCTATTTAAACTCGCTGAAAAGGCAGGAAGGGGAAAGCCTTCCCAGATGCACACAGACCCCAGGAACACTCTTGGAGCATCCCAGGAGCTTTTGTTGCTCCCTAGAAACTATTTTTCATCATATTGTGGAAAATAGCATGATTGGTACCTGCAATTTCTGACACCGATCTCGCATCTAATCTCATTGGCTTTATGAATATCTACAAGAGACCAAAGCCTAATTGCAACCGTGGCTAACTATTGATTTAATGAGCTGTCAGCGCTGGGTACCTTATGAGAACACCATAAATATGGACTGATGATAGTAGTGGTCAGGTTCCCATAATTTGCTAATGTCAGTTTATTTATGTGTAATATTTATGGCTGTAAGATAGAGTTGAGTGATTATCTGTGCTAGGGGGCTTAAAATTCATTTCTGAAGGATGACAGTAAATAGAAGCATGTTCTTGGTTGAATTTTCAGAAACACATTCCTTAGTAGCTAAGGGAGAAAGTCACACAATGAACTAGAATCATACACAATAAGGAACAGATGGAAAATGAGATGACATGAGGATTTGAGGAACTGAAGAAACGTTTGAGACTGTGTTGAGCACGTGGGTACGATGGGAGAGGGAAGCTGAGGCATCTCTTTACTCAGCAGAGACTGTGACCAAAATCAGTAGCCAGCAGGATCCAGGAGCATCCTCCACGTGGTCTCCAACCCAGACCTGTGTCACATTAGCGGGCGTAATACACTCGCCCTCGTGACATGGAGAGAGTACGACTTTCACTATGAAACCACGTCACACTCTGTCAGGGGCTGGGCTTGCATCTAACAAGGGCTTCTTTGTTTACTTAGCTCATTTTCATGAACTGAAAAGTTTGTTGGGAAAAATGGGTCACAGTGTCCTTTTCCCTCTAAATTGGTCCACAGTGCTCAGAAATGTGAATACCAGTGAACTCAAGGTCTCTCAACCACGGGGTTTTATGAAATCACTGTTTGAAATCCTTTGCATCGTTTTGCTGGCAAGTGTCTGTTCTTTCCCGACCCTCCTTCTCTGCCTTCCCCCAGGCTAGCCCAGTCTGAAGCAGGGGTGAACTGTGAATATTACTGGATGGAATCATGGTAATATTTTTATTGGCGTGCAAGTAATTTCCCAAAGACTTCGCAAGGCCTCTTCTTTAGCATGACTTTCACAGTCCTCCTTGACGTGGTCCCATGTCTTCCCCAGGCTTCACCTTCTGGTTTCCTCAGACAGCACCTCCCAGCATCACAATGGGAATTCTTACTTTTCTCAGACCTGGATCCCCTAGCATCCTTCGAACAGGCCTGTGGCTTCCCTGCTTATAGACGTGGGATGTTGCTTCCTCTACTTTCCAACTGAAATCCTACAGGTTCTTCAAACCCTAATTTTGGTCACCCTCATTCAGAGTATTCTTTCCTTACTTCTCTGAGCAACCAAAAACCAAAGGATATTACTGCATCTTTAGCTGTCAAGAAACTGAGGCTTCCGTTATATAATAGGTATGATTATTAATTATAGCTAGTAGTTTATCTGTGAGTTCCCCACCCTGGATTATACTTGAAGGCTAGAGTTACTTTTATTCTTCTTTAACCTTTCAGTTCAGTTCAGTTCAGTTCAGTCACTCAGTCTGACTCTTTGCGACCCCATGAATCGCAGCAGGCCAGCCCTCCCTGTCCATCACCAACTCACAGAGTTCACTCAAACTCATGTCCATCGAGTCAGTGATGCCATCCAGCCATCTCATCCTCTGTTGTCCCCTTCTCCTCCTGCCCCCAATCTCTCCCAGCATCAGAGTCTTTTCCAATGAGTCAACTCTTTGCATGAGGTGGTTAAAGTACTAGAGTTTCAGCCTCAGCATCAATCCTTCCAATGAACACCCAGGACTGGTCTCCTTTAGGATGGACTGGTTGGATCTCCTTGCAGTCCAAGGGACTCTCAAGAGCCTTCTGCAACACCACAGTTCAAAAGCATCAATTCTTCAGCGCTCAGCTTTCTTCACAGTCCAACTCTCACATCCATACATGACCACTGGAAAAACCACAGCCTTGACTAGACGAACCTTTGTTGGCAAAGTAATGTCTCTGCTTTTTAACATGCTGTCTAGTTTGGTCATAACTTTCCTTCCAAGGAGTAAGCGTCTTTTAATTTCATGGCTGCAATCACCATCTGCAGTGATTTTGGAGCCCAAAAAAATAAAGTCTGACACTGTTTCCACTGTTTCCCCATCTATTTCCCGTGAAGTGATGGGACCAGATGCCATGATCTTCGTTTTCTGAATGTTGAGCTTTAAGCCAGCTTTTTTATTCTCCTCTTTCACTTTCACCAAGAGGCTTTTTAGTTCCTCTTCACTTTCTGCCATAAGGGTGGTGTCAACCTTTACTAGGATGCTAAACCAAAAAAAAAAAAAAAGAGAGAGAGAGAGAGAGAAAGTTTTTCTATTATCTGTCCTGGCTATACACCTACACACTCACAATTACGACCTACTTTTCATTTTTTTTTCTTTACCAAAGTAAGAACAATTTATCTTATTTTTATCACTAGTCTCGAATGAACTACATTTTCAAGTTTACTAAATAACCACGCAATCTAAGAAGGCACATTTTCCCAAAAACATATAAAACAGGTGGTGATGGGATGAATGAAGTTATGATTTGCAAAGATAAATGGCTGGATTTATACTATCATATTCTCAGTCTGCTGATAAATCATCTTCACCTGAGAATTCATATTATTTCTGGCCCCAAAATCTACTACTTAAAGGCATTTAGTTAATTTTATCCATTTAGTGTTTGTTGGAGAGACTAAGTGATTCAAAGAGAGAATTTTATGACTGTGAATCCCACAGTTTCAGTAAAATATTTTTCCTTCCATATATTTATTATCTGCCTTAAAATCATGGAATCTGGCTTCAGCTAAAGCAAAGTATATTTTCCTTTTCTACAGTAAACAACTTTAATTACTTTTCTTCAGACCACTTTGTTGAAACACACAATGTGTATTGTCTCCTGAGGTGAGCGTGAAAAAGAAAACCCAGCAGGACTGAATTCTGCCATAATTAAAGGAAAACCAAAAAGGTCAAGTCCCGGGATGGGGTAAATCTCAGGCAACTCCTGGGAACGGGCGCTGCTCTGCAGTGAGACCGTCAGTCCCTGGCTTGGTTATTGAATCATTTCTCACACTTCTTCTTCTCCACCTTGTGCCGTGCAGAACAGGGAAGGCAGCACTTCTTCAGTCAGTACCTGTTCCTACCTCCCTGCCTTCTGTAGATCGTTGCCTGGTTTTCTCATAATTAAGCCAGAAAGAGAATAATGCCAAGACGGTTGGACGGGCAGTTGTAGAATAAAAGCAGGCTGGTGGTTTGGGTTCTCAGTCTCGCATATGTGCGCTCAATGATATTTATCAAATACACATGAAGAACCTGTTAGGCCCCAGTGAGTCAGCTCGGTGTTGGGGACACAAAAGAACAATAAGACATACTCTCCACCTTAAAGGGGCTTATTGCTTAGAAGGAAGACAGCCTTGTAAATAAGAAAGCAGACTAAATTCTGAGCCGGTGCTCAGCTGGAAGTCAGGACAGGGCCCCTGAGGAGATGTGGGCAATCTCTCTAAGTGGGCAGGGCCCCTGAGGAGATGTGGGCAATCTCTCTAAGTGGACAGGGCCCCTGAGGAGATGTGGGCAATCTCTCTAAGTGGGGATGGGCTTCCAGAAGTGGTGCCCCCCAGTTCCAAGTCCTGAAGGCTCAGAGGGACTTCCAGGGGGCCAGTGGCCACGGAAATGCCTGACTTGTGAAGAACTGGCGGCCTCAATTTCATTCAGTTGGACAAAAACTGTTGAACAGCCCTACATGACAGGGAGGGAGTGAGGGGGCCCCTGGGGATGCTGCGGTGGCTGGACAGGATTGCATGCTCTCGGGCTCAGAGGAGGGAAGGCAGACAGGGGCACAGGAGAGTACTCACAGTGCGGGAACACGGAGATGCGCAGAGAAGGCACCTCGCTCAGGCCTGGGATGTCAGGACCATCTTCCTCAAAGACGCAGTGAGCGTCCCAAAGCTGTACAGTCAGGGCTGGGGGACGAGAGGGAAAGGGGTAAAGGAACCACAGAGTGGACACCTGCTTTGGGCTCTTCCCTCTGCTGTTGTCACAGAAGGCAATACTTCACTGTCTCCCTCTCCTCTGTGGGTGTGAACGTTTCCCCTGCTCCAGCCCACCCCTTCTTTTCTATTCCTGCAGCATCTCCATGCTGCTACCTTCCCCTCCCACTTCTCTGCCCCAATCTGACCCATAAGTTGCACATAAACTTGTCACAGTTCAGTTTAGTTCAGTCACTCAGTTGTGTCTGACTCTTTGCAGCCCCATGAATCGCAGCACACCAGGCCTCCCTGTCCATCACCAACTCCCGGAGTTTATCCAAACCTATGTTCATTAAGTCAGTGATGCCATCCAGCCATCTCATCCTCTGTCATCCCCTTCTCCTCCTGCCCTCAATCCCTCCCAGCATCAGAGTCTTTTCCAATGAGTCAGCTCTTCGCATCAGGTGGCCAATGTATTGGAGTTTCAGCTTCAGCATCAGTCCTTCCCATGAAATCCCAGGGCTGATCTCCTTCAGAATGGACTGGTTGGATCTCCTTGCAGTCCAAGGGACTCTCAAGAGTCTTCTCCAACACCACAGTTCAAAAGCAGTCTTCGGTGCTCAGCTTTCTTCACAGTCCGACTCTCACATCCATACATGACCACTGGAAAAACCACAGCCTTGACTAGATGGATCTTTGTTGGCAAAGTAGTATCTCTGCTTTTGAATATGCTATCTAGGTTGGTCATAACTTTCCTTCCAAGCAGTAAGCATCTTTTAATTTCGTGGCTGCAGTCACCATCTGCAGTGATTTTGGAGCCCACAAAATAAAGTCTGACACTGTTTCCCCATCTATTTCCCATGAACTTGTCACAAGGATTCTTTAAATCAGGGCTTCATGATAACAGCAGAGTTTTTGAACTGATGGGTCAAATACTCTAAATAGGAACTACATAAAACTGTTGATGGTTTAAAAAAAGGAAGAATCTATAATGGTAGTCCGTGTTGCTTCTCCCTGTGGAATGAGTAATCACCTCCATGACCATGGCTATGGGAACACGTGGGCCTGTATTACTTCTGTACAGGTTATACTGGTATGAAAGTGAAGTCACTCAGTCATGTCCGACTCTTTGCGACCCCATGGACTGTAGCCTACCAGACTCCTCTATCCATAGGATTTTCCAGGCAAGAATACTGGAGTGGGTTGCCGTTTCCTTCTCCAGGAGATCTTCCCCACCCAGGGATCGAACCCGGGTCTCCCGCATTGTAGAAAGACGCTTTACAATCTGAGCCACCAGGGGAGGCATGCCCATTCATCATTTTCCTTTGCACCCTTATTACTTCTCTTTTGTCTTTCTCCATGAGCTCTGCTGTGAGTGGCTGCCTAACGCTCTCATCTTCCTAACCTGAGCTGTGTGGGTCTGTGGTTTCTCATAGCCATAGCCTCTGCCAGATCATCAGCATTCTGGAAACAGTGACAGGAACAGACCTTTGAAAGCCCTGTTGTCAGAAAGAGCTTCATGCTTGAAACATGAACTTTGAACAGACTCCCTGAAGTGGAGCACCATGGCCCTGCTTATGCAACACTGTTAAATGTCTCATTGGCAGTCACAAAGCAAACCTGTTGTGCCCAGTCATTTCTTTGGGTTTCACTTGTGGCAGCTCCAGCCCTGCTCTCAGCATCACTACTCAGCACCACCCTAATGACTCTTGTAAGGATGTGAGAAATCTGAGACAGAGGTTCCCCATCAAACTTCAGCTCCACGGTTCCTCTGAAATTACCAGCCCCAAGTATTGCAAAGGTGAAGAGAGAAGACAGAAGTCTCTTGAGTCATGCACAGAATCCATCATAAATTTGAGAATCATCAACATTAACCATGATTGCTAGAGCTAGATACACTGTGACTGAGTTTTACTGAATTTTAATGGCATAAATTTTAGCCCAGAAAGCATGCTCATGTGTGCCAGTGATTAATGATAGAGTTTACACAGTTCATTGATCATACTTAAATTAACTTAAATATTCATCTGTTGTTTCATCAGGCTGAATCTCTGTGTTTCTTTTTATTTCTGTTTTCCCTTGAGGGCTTCCTCTTGTCTCACTGGGAGCTATTTCCTTGAACTGGGGAAGAAATGCAAAATGACCCTCTATTCAGCAATGCTCCAAGGCTGCCCGAAGTTAGGAGAGATGAGGCATGAATGAGGCACAAACAAAAGTTCACATTGGAAATGTGCCCAGCAACTTTTTGTGGGTGAGGCGTTGTGGTGAATTCAGCAGTGGCCAGCATAGAGGTTCACTTTTCCAGTTTGTGGGCAATGAAATCTATGGAGAGAGTCAGATGTGGTCTGATGTCCCAGAGACTTCCTTAATCTGCACGTCAGTCTTCTAACACCCCCTTTCATGTTTGTCTGTAATTTAAATTTTGAGTTGGAGGTTCCAGGAACTCTGAATCCTCCTAGAATTGTGTGAATCTTCCTCCCAAATAGGAAACTATCTGCACACTGCAGTCACGTTTGTGGTGAAGAAAGGAACAGGCCAGGAGGGCACCGTTAATGAGATCCTTTTGTAACAGAACTCTCAGGTCTTTTTAAAATAAAGGAGCAGCCTCCCTGAACAGTGTCACAAACATAACAAAACCCAGATGCAGCCAACATTGCCTTTTGAAGCAGTAGCCTTGAAAGTACAGTTGACTGAGTAGTCTACTCCAAACTTTGTCCACTTGCAAAGCATCCTATTTACAGCAACCTATATATAAACCTTTAAAATGTAAGAAATTATTTCATTACAGTCTGAGACTTGATCCTTGGAGAGCTAACTAGATGAACAATGGAAAATTCCAGATACCAAGAATAGCCACCTGATGTGAAGAGCTGACTCATTGGAAAAGACCCTGATCATGCTGGGAAAGATTGAGGGCAGGAAGAGAAGGGGACGACAGAGGATGAGATGGTTGGATGGCATCACTGACTCAATGGACATGAGTTTGGGTGGACTCCGGGAGTTGGTGATGGACAGGGAGGCCTGGCGTGCTGTGGTTCATGGGGTTGCAAATAATCGGACACAAATGAGTGACTGAACTGAAGAATAGTTAGAGCTCAGCTACAGGCATAAATCAGTTTATGACCTCCATATCAGCTGGGCATGAAAACAAAGTGTGTGGTGTACACACCATTAGTTACAAAAGAATCTGTGCCTGATCCTGGAACTAGAGTGTCCAAATTTTCCAAACACGAGGGCCACCCTTTCTACTAATATCTGAATAAAGTACTCCTCCTCCATGACACATTCCTGTAGGAACTCCAGCTCTGTTCCCAGTATTAGTGATGATTCCTGGGAGTGTGCAGAGAGGACATAGCCTCCTAGATGCCAACTCTCCTTCTCTTCCCAACTTCCTCTCACCATTGAATATGTGATCATGACTCCGATGGTTGGCTTTCTTCTATGTTATTGAGCCACAAATGTGGGCACTATTAATCCAACAAGTGTAATTCTATTATAAATTGTTAGAGGTTATCATTGGGCTTCCCTTGTGGCTCAGCCAGTAAGAAATCTGCCTACAATGCGGGAGACCTAGGTTTGATTCCTGGGTTGGGAAGATGCCCTGGAGAAGGGAAAGGCTACCCACTCCAGTATTATGGCCTGGAGAATTCCATGGTCTGTAGTCCATGGGGTCACAAAGAGTCGGACAAGACAGAGCGACTTTCACTTTCACGGGTTATCACTAGGTTGATAATCATGAAATTGCACATGAGATATTATTATTGGAGTTTTTCATCCATCAAGATACAAGAAACCCTTCCAGGCAAGCATCGTTTCCCTTGAGTTGTGTGTCAAACCATGCCATTAAAACTCATGTCCTGCCCCCACCCTTTCCCTAAGTTCCAGGGGTTCAACATTGTGTCATTTTGTTAGTCAAAGGGAGAAGCAACTACTTCCTCTTACCTTATTACTCAAAACAAAAAGGTCATTCTTCTCAACCTCTCCTCTTTCTAGACTCTTTAACCTGTTGCCTTTTATATACTTGCTTGTCATTCTGTTCAGTAACCTCTTTGGTTGTCTCATCCCTGTAATTAAGTTGTGATTGAACCCCCTTAAAAAATCCATTTTATATTATCTTAATTCTAGTGCATGAGAGTTTATAATTATCCATAATGAGAGAAAATAGCAGTGTTCTTTTTATAAAGGGATGTTTGAAAGCAAATATATTTGGAAATGATGTTACATGTATATGTGGCTATATGACAGATTTTATTGTATTGTCCTTCGGTCACTAAGTCGTGACTGACTCTTTGCGACCCCATGGACTGCAGCATTCCAGGCTTCCCTGTCCTTCACTAGCTCCTGGAGCTGGCTCAAACTCGTTTCCATGGAGTTGGTGATGCCATCCAACGATCTTTTCCTCTGTCACCCCCTTCTCCTCCTGCCTTCAATCTTTCCCAGCGTCAGGGTCTTTTTCAATGAGTTGGCTTTTCACATCAAGTGGCCAAAGTACTGGAGCTTCAATACGCGACATCCTCCTTCTTAGAGTTGCTGCACTGTTGTTTGCTTCACCATCGAATATGTAGGACTTTCTGACCTGGGAGGAGGAGGGGAGGCAGGAGCAGAAGTCCACATGCTTGTCCCTTGTCACAAGCAGGCAAGATCCTCCCACTGCCTTCCAGGCAGCTTATCCCACGAAACAGAGAAAATGCTCTCACTCTAGAAAAACCATGCTCAGTATTCCGTGTGGAAGAATAAAGTGGGAGGCAGCCTGAGGAGAGTAATGAGCACTGAGTTTGGAGCACAAAGAGCATGTAGGGTTTTGTCCTGTCTCTGCCGGTCCCTGCATTTAGATTCTTCATTTTTAGAATACTGAGTTTGGAACCAGACGCCCTCCCACCTCTCACGCAGCTCGAAAACTCTGCAAGACTGCTGTTGAAAACTGTTCCATTCTGATGAAATGTAGACCCCTGATCTTCTTGCTACAGACTAACAAGATTCCACGTGTGAAGATAATGACCAAACAGATGAGAACCTGAGGTCTGTGCACGCTGCACACGTCCTCAAAACCAAATCACTGTGGAACCACCTGAAGCCCTCCATGGCCCTCTCCCATCATTCATGTCAAAACCCATCCTCAGAGCAGAGGGGCAGCCATTGTTCCTAGAGCTTTCTCCCATATTAATAGAGGCTTTGATGCAAAACACAAAGCAGTTACTAACCCAAGGGGCTAACTAATTTCACCCTAACCCTAATTTTTTTCTGTTTGGGTTTTCGCAACTCTGTGTGACAAGCAAGAGATTCCAGATCTTAGCAAAGCCCACTGGAAAAACCGACAAGAACATTAGGCATGTGGTCCACAGAAGAGCCTAAATCAGCACTGTCTGAAAAATCACTCTTCCTTTCAAAGGCCTATCTAGGTTAATATCTAATTTTCTCTACATCACAGCATATATGAAGGTTGTCATGGTAACTGGGTGAAAAGTTTAGCCAATAGAGTCTATGTAGCTTTTTAGGCTTTGGGGTTTCTCCAGATAGCTAGAGTTTTTTCTTAATCGTCTTTTCTCTCAAATCCAATCTACCACATTGGGTTTTTGGGGGGGGGGGTTGTCTTGTTTTTTTGTTTTGGACAATCTGTTTACCAATCATGAAAATATTTTTTCTTAATTTATTTTTTTAAGGAAGCATTGGTGTGGACAATGATTATGGGTTCATGAGGTGTTACAACTAGAAGATATTATAAAGGTCATTCTGTCCCTTCTTTCCTGTTTGTCAAATAAAAACAGTTGCTGGGGAAATTATTCAAATACAGATCATTAATTTCCACTCCAAAGTACTGATTCAAAATTCCATCAGGCAAGGACGTCTGTGTTTTAAACAAACATCCCAGCTCATCATTTCGTCAAGCAAGTTTGGGAAACACTGATCTCATTTCATGGTTTCCTTCTGTAGAAGAGGATATTCATTTTGTTATAACGCATGCATGTTAGGTTGCTTCAGTTGTGTCCAACTCTTTGCAACCCCATGGAGTCCGCCAGGCTCCTCTGTCCACGGGATCCTCCAGGCAAGAATACTAGAGTGGGTTGTTGTGCGCTCCTCCAGGGGATCTTCCCGACCCAGGGATCAAACCTGTGTCTCTTCTGTCTCCTGCACTGGCAGGCAGGTGCTTTACCACTAGTGCCGCCAGGAAGGCCATACCCCATATGAAAAAAGAAGAACAGATCCCATAGCCTTGATAGGATTACAGGCCTTAAAGAATTGACAGAAATTAAAGATCGCTTGTAATGTGGCTGAAACTCTGACTTTGGTTCCTTTCAACTTCCAGAACTTTTGATTTTGTTGAGCCCATAAAAGCTGAGATCATGTTACATTAATCATAGGAGTCACCTTCCATCCTCGTCAGATCTCAGTAACACCCTTTGGACAGGCAATCTCTTAAAAGGCTGTGCTCTGCCAATAAGATTTGGATCTCCATTGGGGCCACACACTTACTGTTTTAGGAGATGTTAATCTGAGTGTGTTTTTGTTATTCTACGTATTGCATTTGTCAATTTTCTCTCTTGATTATTCTAGTCAAGTAATGGTGAACTCAGCAAAGTAAGCACGTGTGCAGCTCCAAAGTTCTACACTTAATGTCAGTTATAAATTTCACCAAGTAGCTAGAAAAGCACTACAATAAGGAGTATTCTAATTAGTCTTAGAGGCATTATGCTGCGGGAAATATTGGAATCATTTTCTTTTGCAGAGTTTGCTAATTGCTCCCAACAATAGGTATGAATCTCTCTCGTTATGCTTGCAGAAAATATATGGCTTTGGCTTCCAACTGGGACACTCTGGAGATATGAGGGAAGTTGCAAAAAAAATAATAATATTTTGAACAGCGAGAGAGAATGGTTACATGACTGTTGAAATAAAAATACATAACAGTATTTTTCTCTGTTCATGTATACAGTCTAAAATACTTTCAGAGTCAATGGAAGTACTATTCTCACTCCATAGTTGATGGCTTCCATAAATATCAGTCCAGCATCTGTACTTTAATTATATTTTTAAATATGCAAATGTAATACCTAAGCTGACTGTAATCTCAAGGCAAGCATGGCCATATTTTATTCCAACTGTACATTTGTAGAATAAATTTTGAGTAGTGCTAACCAAAACTACCCAACTACTTGATGATAAAAGTTGAGATGTTGTTCTAGTCACCAAACTATGAAAATAAGACCAGTTATCTGCACATAATGCCCAAGGAATATTTGCTGTGCTGTTTTGTTTGGCTGAATTGTGGTAGGAACAAAGAGGGGGAAGTTCAAAGTGTTTGGAATTATTTTGCATCCATTCTAGGATGTACTCTTGATACCTGTTGACTAGAAATTCTCCTAGGACAGACACCTGGTAAATGGCCTTTAAACTCACTTCTGACCCTGGGTGAGCATGTAAATACACCTTCCAGAATGGAGCCTAGGGCTTTGTACTTGTCTGTATTACCTTCCAGCCACTGTGCCTCAGTCCAATTAACAAGCCCTGCTGATCCTTCTGGAGTTTTTTCTTAATCCCCTCTAGACATCTCTAATTTGAATTATTCTGTGTCATCAACAAAGATTTGACAGTTGGGCCTCCGTGAAGTCAGAAACTAGAATTGCAATTAGAGTTTCTTAATCATTTTGCATTTTGTATTGCTACATTGGGAAAATATTGGAATCTAATTAAAAGAAAGGGGAATTGTTCATTTGCTTAATATGTCACTTTTTTTTTTTTTTTTAATATAAAGTAAAGCTTGATTGTCTTGGAGAGTTGCAGTTATCTACCAGTGGGGACTACTGAATATACATGATACAGAAATTCAATGTCAAGGAATGATACATGCTTGAAGAAAGCATAATTACAGTGAGACTTAGAGGGCAAGGAATTCTCTAAGTTTTTTTTTTTTTAGTTTTAGTTTTTCTGACTCTTGGCCCATTCCTTTGTTTGTGGAGTTATGAAAAACATGATTACTTTGGTGACCTTTCTTTTTTTAAAGCCAGCTCTTTCTCAGCAGGTGGTAAAGCTTATTCTTGTAATTTAATGTGAAATATGCAGTGTAATTTCATTTATATGAAGTTCAAAAAAATAAACTTAACAATTAGATGGTTTAGGGCTACAACGACTTCACTTTCACTTTTCACTTTCATACATTGGAGAAGGAAATGGCAACCCACTCCAGTGTTCTTGCCTGGAGAATCCCAGGGACGGGGGAGCCTGGTGGGCTGCCATCTATGGGGTTGCACAGAGTTGGACACGACTGAAGCGACTTAGCAGCAGTAGCAACAGCAGGGCTACAACATGGAATCATCTATAAGAAGATCAAAGGGCTGATTAAGCCCATATGTGGGAGCCCAGTTTCATGTGAGTTGGAGAAAACATGTGGGGTCAGCTCAGGGCACAGAGCACAAAAGAGAAATTACACCAGATGCTTGGTGAAAGTGACAAGAAGACTTCAGTGAAGACCACTGAGAGGGAGAAGAGAGTGAGCGAGAGACTCAACTGCATTGACCCAAAGGCTGGACGAGCTAGTGGGAAAGTTCTGGAGGCTCTTAGGTTTGCCCACTGCTCTGATGGAAGTCAGTCTGCTACCCTCTCCCTGAGACTGGGAGATAGCAACCCCAGTCTTCTCTCTGGAAGGTTATATTTCAAATGAACAGTTCTCGGGTCCTTGAGAAAGACCTTCAGCATTGAAGATTCATGTCTCAAAGAGGCAGAAAATGTACAATTACAAGTTTCCTGCTTCTGTCTTCTCCAGAGTATATTTTGTCCTTATGAGTTTACTGTCATTTTAGTGGAGGCTGAATTTAAGGGAGAAGACTCAAATTCTCTTAGAAAAGGCAGATGAAGAGACTTGTCTGCTAGAGTTTAGTCAAGCTAAAGGAACTGAGGTAGCACTGAGCTTCTTTTTCCTAAAATTTGGTAGATGCGAAGCTGATCATCAGTGATGGGGGCCTCCATGGGAGCTCATGGTTGAAATGGCTCATTATGTTGACCTTGCAAACCAAGAATGATGTCACAGTGACCCTGGAGACCCTGGAGATATTGCCCAAGCCACATTCTGTTGTCCCACTGGCACCTACCTTCTCGAGGCTACAGGACCACCAGATTCCAGACCCCAGGCTACGTGACCACAAGACCCTAGCTGCAGGCTAAAAATTAACCACCCCCTCAGAGATTTTCCATTGATGGAGTATAAGAAGGACCCCATCAGAAAGAAAGGACACTGGTTCTTCTCAAGGGCCAGTCACCCTCTCTATTTCCCTTTAATAAATCTCTTCTTGCCTGACTGCCTGGCTTGTTCTGTTTTTCTCTGCTCTCATCTTGCATTCATGAGTCTCTGTACTTCTCATATACTTTATAAATTTTCTTCTCTCTTTAGTAAAAGTAGAAATGGAATTGAATGCTCCATCATAGGAGTACAGCTCGCATTTCAGTAGAAGCAGAACCAGCACAATGCTCTGCCCCAGTCAGCAGTGCGGGCACACGGGGCCAGAGCTCACAAGAGCATGGGGGTGCCCGCCTGGCACTGAGCCGCCCGACCTTCCTCCCCATCCTCACTGGCCTGGCTGCACACCATGTCTCTGAAGGAACGGGCAGACTTTTCCCCCTTGATTTACTGATGAGGCAGAGGGGACAGTCATTGTTTCTTTTAAACATCACAATAAACCCACATTCCCTAGGGCTCTGTCCCTCCCTAGGACTTCTTTAGCTGCTTAGGGAAGATCATTCACCACGTCCAGGTCTCCAGGGTCACATCACTGGTTTTATTGTTGAAAGTCGACAAATCACCTCCCATCTGTCTGCATGGACTGTGTTTCTGCAGCGGCAGTGCCCTAGATGAGTCCCTGGTGGACTGAAAGAGCTAACGTGCCTCCCTAAGCATCTCACTTAATGCTGAGGGACTTAGGCGTCAGGAAAAACCTGCCTGGCAAGGATGCACTCCAAGGTAGAAGACACTCTGCCCTGGCCATGGCTTTATCCAGAGGACATTGACAGTCCATCTGCATCTCACTGAAAGACCTGAGTGATACCCACGGGGGCTACTGGGAAGCCAAGGTTTAGAGAAAATAATGATCCAGCAGGCACAGGTGGTGCCCCAGACAGCCCCGCTGCCTGCTATTCAAAGCTTGACATTACCATGTCATGTATGTGGTCAGCACAGAACCGAGGGCAGAAGCCAACCAGAGGGAGCCCCTGTGCTAGAGACCACGTGAGATGCCTGGAGAATTCACAGCTCCTCTGCTCAGATCTCTCAAGATCAGAGGAAGTGCAGAAGAGCCAGCTGAATAGGGGTTAGAGGGGAAGCGACATCTAGGAGGAGACAAAAATTAATTGGTTGATCTAAAAAGGAAATGGAACATTTTATTCAAGCCAAAGTTGAGGATTCTAACCCAGAAAGAGCATCTCAGAAAGCTCTGAGAACCATTCTGCCTGTTTCAAGTCAAGGCACAGTTATATTAGTTTTTTTTTATTCTTTTTGAGACAGAGGGCTGTATATTAAATGATGTATTATTGACAGCTTACACAATCCAGATCATCATGGCCCCTTGAAAGATCAAGAAGGAATGTCATCTTTTAAGCAGCTGTCTTATTGATGCTGGGAGGCTGTTGCCACTTACAGTTGAGCAGGTATTTCTGCTGATTCAGGAGGGGGAAGGTATGGTCCATGCATAATGCAGATACACAACGTGCAGTGTGGGGAGAGAGGAGGCCAAAGAATGGAGAAGTGTGTTTAGGTTTGAACGTTTGTTGTCTTACCACAAAATATGAATTTCATTTCTCAGTCCCAGCATGGCCTCTTACTGGCAGAACATCTCCAAAAACAAAGAATTCTCTGCACCCTCTCTTTCCTTCTCGTCCTAGAGACCTGTAGCAGTCAACCCACAGAAGCAGCAGCATTGGATCCTGAGTCAGGAGAGAACCACTGAGGAACCATCCCTCCTACCGCCAATTATGGGGGCTGCTGTGGGCTTTAGGGAGTTCCCGTGGTGGTGACCACTTTGCCTTGTTCTGGCAAATGCCTCTCTAACAATCTTTAATGAGCTCCCATTTTACTGGCCCCAAAGTTTGACTCTTGGTTCCTTCCCATCATTTGCTTTGGTTTAGTTCATGAGCTCATGGCAGGCACACGGTGGCCCAGCAAAGGATGTTGGCCAAGCTCCTTGCTCCAGGAGCTACTGGGACTACTGAATCCCAATCCCTTAGCGACCCTCCCCTTGACCAAGCTCCCCGCTAGTCTAGAAGGTAGCCGCATCACAGACTCATGGTGGCTCACACATAAAACAATTATATCATCCAGAACTTCTGCAAGTGGTGTGATCTTCATGTCCATACCTGCTGGTTTGCCAGCCTTCCTGCCACCTCTGTCTCATTACTAAAAGAATTTGAAGATATTTCTAAGTCTGCATGCATTATAATAACATGAAATGGGGAATTCTGCACGGTGAAGAAGGAAGATATTCATGTTTGAGAAGGAAGATATTTCCCTCAGCTTTTCTTGCTACTCTCACCTCCAGAAAGACATCTATACCAAGCACTAAGGTTCAGAGCAAGACAGCATCATTCTGGCATGTCTATCTCTCAGAATGTTTTAATGTTAGACTTTTAAAGTGTGCATGTTGGTTTTAAAAATTAGAATGAAATCTTAACATGGTTAGTATGTTTGAGGCATTAGTTTCTCCACTAATTATATCAGATTTCATAAGATCAGATTTTCATAGTGTTTATGTGTGTGCGTGTGTGTGTATATATATATTTATACACCTACACAGAGACAGACTTTGAGTTAAAGATAGTGGATCACCCACATCTGTTTAAGTTCTCCCTCAGCAGCCTCCATTAAAATAGTAATAAAAGAATGTTTAAAAAAAAAAAAAAAAAAAAAAACTATAAACCCGCAAGGACAAACCAAAGTAAATGAGAGAATCTCAGTTCATTTTAGGAAGACGGAAAGCTAATGTAGGAAAGGCAGTTGATTTATCAATAGCAGGATGGAGAAAATCCGCAGCAAGGAAGAGTTAACAGAAAGGGTTACAGAAAAGGAGTCCAGGGAGTTTGGAGGCAGAGTATAGACTGAAGCTGAACAAGGTACTAACTGAAGGTCAGTGTAGAGAACTGTCCGATGCTCAGTATCTTGTCATTCTCACCCAACCAGATAACTGGGCTTCCCCCCAGAAGATGGGACTGTGAAAACTTGAAGAATGTGAATAAGGATACCCAAATCTTAGGGATACTAGAGCCAGCTGAAAATGAGGGGAATTAATGAACGTCTACTTAAGTCTCTTTCACTTCCAGAAAAACAAAAAAACAAACAAGTTAGTTCTCACCTCACCCCTCCCGCTATGCTTCTGCCAAATAGAAAATTAGAGAAGTCTCATGGGGAAACACATAGGCAAGAATTACCAAGCATTAGAGAAAAAATGTTTGCTGTGATTGGGGAAGAAAAAAGAAGAATTTTTTTTTAATTGAAATAAACAAAGATAAAGCAGGAACTGGAAGAAAACTTCTCTCTAGTGAGTCATACTGACATGCTTGCCCCTAACACCATTATTAGTGAAGGAATCAGAACAAGACAATTTAATGTAAATGAGAAATAAAGGAATGAGTCTCAAGTGGTAGAACCTCCTATATGCAGCATCCATAGAGGTCACAAAAGGTTAAAATTTAAATTTCAAATCACCCAGTCTAATGTCCTCAGTTGGTGTTATGTGCTTTGCCATAATCATCTAATTTAATAGCTGTGGAATCAAGTTTAGAATTGTTGTTCAGTTACTCAGTTGTGTCTTACTCTTTGTGACCCCATGGACCACAGAATGCCAGGCTTCCCTGTCCTTCACTATCACCTGGAGTTTGCACTAACTCGTGTCCATCGAGTCGGTGATGCCATCCAACCATCTCATCCTGTCATCTCCTCCTCCTGCCCTCAATCTTTCCTAGCAAAAGGGTCTTTTTCAGTGAGTCAGCTCTTTGCATCAGGTAGCCAAAGTATTGGAGCTTCAACTTTAGTATCAGCCTTTCCAATGAATTTCAGGTTTGATTTCCTTTAGGATTGACTGGTTTGATCTCCTTGCTATCCAAGGGACTCTCAAGAGTCTTCTCCAACACCACAGTTCAAAAGCATCAGTTCTTCAGTGTTCAGCCTTCTTTATGGTCCAACTCTCACATCCATACATGACTACTGGAAAAACCATAGCTTTGACTATATGGACCTTTGTAGGAAAAGTAAAGTCTCTGCTTTTTGATATGCTGTCCAGGTTTGTTATAGCTTTTCTTCCAAGGAGGAACCATCTTTTAATTTCATGGCTGCAGTTGCCATCTGCAGTGATTTTGGAGCCCAAGAAAATAAAGTTTGTCACTGTTTTCATTGTTTCCCCATCTATTTACCATGAAATGATGGGACTGGATGCCATGATCTTCGTTTTTTGAGTTTTTTGTTTTAGGGGGTTTTTTTGAGCCAGCTTTTTCACTCTCCTCTTTCACCTTCATCAAGAGACTATTTAGTTCCTCTTAGCTTTCTGCCATAAGGGTGATGTGTATCTGAGGTTGTTGATATTTCTCCCAGGAATCTTGATTCCAGGTTGAACTTTATCCAGCCCGGCATTTCACATGATGTACTCTGCATAGAAGTTAAGTAAGCAGGGTGACAGTATACAGCCTTGACATACTCCTTTCCCGATTTTGAACCAATTTGTTGTTCCATATCCAGTTCTGACTGTTGCTCCTTGTCCTGCATACAGGTTTCTCAGGAGGTAGGTAGGCAGGTCTGGTATTCCCATCTCTTGAAGAATTTTCCACAGTTTGTTGTGATCCACACAGTCAAAGGCTTTAGCATAGTCAGTGAAGCGGAAGTAGATGTTTTTCTGGAACTCTGTTGCTTTTACTATGATCCGATGGATGTTGGCAATTTGATCTCTGGTTCTATTGCCTTTTCTAAACCCAGCTTGTACATCTGATGGTAAAAATTCTGATCACTTTTTGTTTTCAAATTTGGAAGAGCTATTTTGAGATGATTCACTAGGCTTCTTTGAAAATTTAGCCTATGAAATTTTATTAGGGGCTTTAATTTTCTCTTGATAAATTTTCCTCAGATTCAACATCCAGTGTGGTCCACTGATCATTATATTTTTAAAAATAGATGTGTAGCACGCTAATATTTGAAGATACTACTAAGGCTTTGTCTTGCGAGTGTTTGGAAAACGGAAGTCACGTAACATCTGGCCACCTCTTCCTCTTCCGTCTCCTCAAATTACAAACCATCCACAGTGGCAGCCTT
Organism: Bos indicus; assembly: GCF_029378745.1. Lineage (NCBI taxonomy): Eukaryota > Metazoa > Chordata > Mammalia > Artiodactyla > Bovidae > Bos > Bos indicus. The sequence continues at coordinate 111,755,303 of NC_091763.1, forward strand.
AGTGTCCAGAAGCGAGTTATGCTGCTGACTTGAGATGGTGGGAGCACAGCACAGGTGGTATGTGTACCAGACTGTGTGCCTCGTTCTCTCCTTCCTATTTCAAAATTGAAGAAACCTAGAATTTACCATAAAAGAACCAGCATCTAGCCATCAGTGCCTGACTTGAAATGGGAGGTAACGTGTGTTTGTATACATTTGCACATACCCTTCATGAAACATCCTTTCCCCTGAAGCAACTTTAAACCTTTCCAGGTTGCCCGCTTGTTGCAAACGCTGGGTTTGTGGTCAATTTTAATGGCTTACATTTAGATCAGGGATGCAAAATGAACACAATTATCATTCAACTCACCGAACTCTGAGTCTAGCTAGCAATGCTCCAATTCCTCTGAAAGAGACTTTGACATATAAATACGATTTTAAGGACTTCAATATGTAATTAGGAAAACAGGAAAATGAAAATTAGTCAGTCCTCAAAAACCCAAGGGATCACTGTAGTTCACATATATGAAGACTGAGATGGCGGTTCTGCTTCCCTTGGGGTTTTTACCTATTTAAAATTCACTTGTTGCTTAAGGCAAACGTTTGAATGCCTAAAATGGAACCGTGTGCCCAAAGTAAGCTTAGGGGAAGCAAAAATAAGGTAAGCAAATGGAAAAGCCTCCAAAATAAAAAAAAATTAAAATGATAATGAGCTTTCTGAACTAACTTAAAAATAGCAGATGCTCAAAATGAGCTTAAAACTAGAGTGATGCTCTCATCTGTAAAGCCTTAAGGAAAGAGCAGAAAATTACCTCAGGTGAAGCTTCTTTCTATGTCATTTCTCTTCCCAGGATCCACCCATAGATATCCTGACTTGGTTGGTCAGGAATAGACCCCTGACATCAGTATTTTTTACCTGCCTAGGTGATTTGAATGTGCAGCCAGGAATAAGAGACCCAAACAAATAATGTTTGGAAACTATTCAAGTAGATGTTGTCACCTCCCCTCTCTACAAGCCCTGCTACACAACTTCCCCCTAAAATACACACACACAGCAAATTTAATTCATTTGTATATTCATTTAATTAAGCTGAATTTTGGCTTTGTGTATGGAGCCACGTGTCCATACCCCAGAGCTCCTTGTCTGGATGTGGGGAACGTGAATGGAAGTGGGAACAACTCTTGGGGTGGAGGGAGGGCAAAGGAGATGTAAGCAAATCCTTTTAAAAGAGGTCATTTCCAGTTTGCTCTCAGCCATGACCTTTCTTTACACGGCCGTTACGTACTGGCTTGGCCCATATTTTGTATGGGAGAAAGAAAGATGGAAGCTTGCCTAACAAGTTTAGATAACTGTGCATTCTAGACTCCCGCTTTCCACTATGACTTCTGTTCATAGTTTTGTCCATGTAAGACATCTATCAAGAGAAATAATTTCCAAATAAGCAAAGCCTCTGAAAATACGTGACTGTTCAGCCCCACTGGACTGTCTTATTACCCACTGAAAACAAGGCTGACACCACTAAGGTTATCCTCTAGTTGGAAGGGACATCTACACTTATTTAGCCAACTACTGTGCTTTCAGGCAAACCGGTCCTGGAGAACTCCAGAAAATAGTCATAAATGACTATTGGTCTTTCAGAAAAAGTACCTGGCAGAGGAGATGAGCTGACAACTGCAATTAACGGGAAACAGAGCTGATGCAGTGTGACAGCAAGTCCTCAAACCCTTAATGGAAAGGTTGACCTTTATATGTGTGCAGACGTGGCTAGAGAGGAGACGACATTGGGCTTTGATAGGGCGCCAACCCTAACGATATGAAAAGGTATGATAGACCACAAAAATGGAGACTGTCAGGCATGGATAAAAACAGAGAACTGTGGTTTCACAACTCTAGATTAATTTGGGTTCCCCTTTGCCACCTGTAGCCAACAGGGAAATGTCTAGAGGGTAAGAATGTTTCCTAACATGTAATGTTCTCTCTAGTATTCTCTGGTTTTTTCTATGTATCAGCCTATATTTCCACAAAGTCAGAGCAAATGCATAACTAAACCTATATTATAAGGAATAATAGGATACAATCTATGTTTGGGGAAGGAATATTATCAGCATAGTTTCAAATATGTTATTGTAAATTATCTCAAGTGTAAAATAATCATCCTCTATTGAGAACCCACCTCAGACAAAGTATTATGCTAGGCACCAAGGTTGAACAGATAAAATGAGACAAAAACCCTGCTGAAAATATACAATTAAAAAGTACCCCCCACTCACAGAAATCTGGAATGTACCTTGAGAAGCCCATCCATACAGACATTCTGGAATGAACTGCAGTCTATCCTTCACTCAGAAATATATTCATGTCGTAAACCTTTGACAGGGAAGCCTGGTGTGCTGCAGTCCATGGGGTCACAAAGAGTCAGACTGAGAGCCTGAACTGAAACCTTTGTCCAGCCAAGTGCCAGGCTCTGTGCTTGGGGCTGGCCAAGTTGAAAGATCAGCTTAGGATACAAATGGTCAAGAAGCTATCACAGTTGTGTTCTATAGTTTTGCCTGATTTCTTTTTTTCTAATTTTTAATTGCGGTTTTTAAAACCCACATAACACAAAGTTTACCACCCTAACCATTTTTAAGTGCACAGTTTAGTAGTGGAACCGGTCTCGAGAACTTTTCATCTTGCAAAACAGAAACGCTGTACCCCTTAAATAAAGAGCAACCACTGATATTAGTATCTAAATACTTAAATTAATATTAACAGAATGTGTAACAGTGGTTGCCAAGGGCTGAGGGGAGGGAGAAATGAGAAACTGTTGCCTGATTTCTTCTGAAGTCTCAGTCTTACCTTTGACTCCTAAGTGTGCTGACGTCATGACCATCCGTCACCACCTCTAAGGGCAGACACAGCTCTGCTTCTGGAAGCCCTGCCGTCCCGCTGACTTAGCAGCCCTGCTCCTGCCTGCCTCCAGGTCCTCCTAGCTAGGATCTTCCCCTTGTTCTCCTTTATCCTTTCTGTTTTAGGCACACTTATGACTAGTGTGCCTAACTTGTTTGCTGCTTTTTCCAGGCATTAGAACACACCACCTCTTGGGTATTCATTATCCAGCCTGGCCTTACTTTCCTCTCTCATCCCCGGCTGGATGCAGTTTACCTCATCCCTTTTCAGCCTCCTCAAAATTACTGCCTAATACACACCCATTCCCTCTCCCTCCCAACTTAACAGATACAGTCACTGGGTTTTCAGAAAATGCTTAAAACCCCACCTTCACATTCTGAGAAGCAGGAAACAATGAATGAATTTAAACCAAGAACAACCTCAAAAGTGTTGTGGTCCTGTACCCAATATGTGGGAATCTTGGTCTCCAGCACAGTGCTGTTCATACATCACAAAAATGTTCTGTAAATTATTACTGAGAATTATGTGCAAATTTAAAAGCTCTCAGAGAATTCAAAATACCAGCCCCAATGCAAGACTTTACCTGCTAAAAGCATCTATTTATGGTTTGACACTCTGTCTCTGACATTTTGACGTGATACATATTCCATCAGCCTGATACATTGCCACCTCCCAGTGAGAATTAAACATGTTGCTAAACCACTTTACAGCCCTTGCAAAGCACATAAAGGCTGTTTGACAATTACTCCCAGGAAGGCAAATAATCAGCACACCTCTGATTCCCTTATTATTAACCATTATAAAATCATGTGCTGTGATAAACGTACCTAACAAAGACACTGATTTTCACAAGACTTCCCAAGAAGAGAACACATATATTTGATATAAGAAACTCACAGGGGAGCCCTCCATTTTCCTTTGTGTTTTCAATTTGCTGGAAGCTACTCCTTGTATAGTGCTGGCTTTCACCTGCCAAGCTAAGGCTTTGATGACCTGAGTTACGGAAAAATCATTGCCCATTGCCTCGGCTGCAATACGAAGGGATGTTTTTCAAAGGAAAAGAAAAAACAAATTTTTTTGGCTGCTCTGTAGTTAGAAGATGATTTTTAACCCAAAGATTTCTATTTTCCTATTCTTCCCTTTCTTCCTGTTTAACTGCTGGTTAGACAAATAAGTAGGCACAGGTCCACACCTAAGTGTGGCCCCTGGGAGACCCCAGGAGACCCCTGCTGTTTCATGTTCCTTGGTTTGGTTTCCTTGTGCCACTGAAGCTCTGTGCTCGTTACTCTTTCCTCACTCAAACTAAGGACACAGTCATTCTTTGCCTGTGTCCTTTTTTATTCATTTTTATTTTATATTGGAGTACAGTTGATTAACGATGTTGTGTTTGTTTCGGGTGTAGAGCAGAGCCATTTAGTTATACATATACATGTTATTTTGAATACCCGAAGACAATTTTCCAAAGAAATTTCTAAATATATTCATAATCCCTTTTAAGTGTTGCACAGAGGAGTGTTTCTGTGTCCTGCCTGCTTAAAGCTATGTTTCACCTGACTTTGCATCAGAGACAAGAAAGTGACCCGTTGTAAATTTGCCGTGTTAAACAAACCTGATGAAAAGCATATGGTGATAGCACAGTGAAAAATGAGAAGAGCTCAAGCTTTAAAGCCATGGGAATCTGAGTTCAAATCTAACTCAGCCAGATCCTAATTTACATCATATTACCTTAGGCAGGAAACTGAGCCTCAGTATTCTAACTTAAAACAAGAACTAGAGAGCGGCCAAAGATGATGTTAGAATAAATACCTAAATATACCCTTCTCGGAATAGTTTGACTCTAGCAAAATTTAAATTTATAATAAATCTAAACTATTCTATGGAGAAGGCAATGGCACCCCACTCCAGTACTCTTGCCTGGAAAATCCCATGGACGGAGGAGCCTGGTAGGCTGCAGTCCATGGGGTCGCTTAGAGTCGGACACGACTGAGCGACTTCACTTTCACTTTTCACTTTCATGCATTGGAGAAGGAAATGGCAACACACTCCAGTGTTCTTGCCTTGAGAATCCCAGGGATGGGGGAGCCTGGTGGGCTGCCGTCTATGGGGTCGCACAGAGTCGGACATGACTGAAGCGACTTAGCAGCAGCAGCAGAGAGCGGCCACAATGTAAACTGAGTGTCTACTCTGAAACCAGACCAAGTGCTCTACTCACGGGTCCTTTGATCCTCACAGCCCTCTTTACTGACATTTTCCAAGAAAAAGGAAGTCAAAAAGCAGCTAAGTCTTTTGTTCTCAAGGATGCGAAGCTGGGAAGTCACAGGGCCAGGATTTTGAACATGGGCAATTTGTTTCCAGAGTCTATTTTTTAACCACTAGGTTAAAAACTAGGTTAAAAACTCCCTCCTAAACATCTACCTTGCAATTAAATGAGGTAGCATGTGAAAGTTCATCTCAGGTGTTCAGAAGAGTTAATTCTTCCTTAAAAACAGATAATAGCAATGATTGCACTAAAAAAATAATGTTCTTTATATCACTCAATATGCCTCAAAAGATAGTCACAAAGGTGCAGAAATATAATTAAAAAGCATCATAATTGTCATGGCTACCCTTTATTGAATGTTTTTTATGTGTGTTATTTTGTTAACCTTCCCAACCATCCTACCAAGTGGGTATTATTATCATATCTTTATAAGAGACAAGGACACTGAGGTTCGGAGCCACATGGCTAGTAAGTGATAAATACCAAAACCCACAATAATCTAACTATTACACTATATTCTGTCCTGGATCATCAGAAGGAGAGAGGATGGAAAACATTATCATGTTCGTTCTGAAGCTAAAGTTATGAAATCAATTTCAGAAAATTGTAAGTAAAAATTAACCATTGGTAAATTCCTACTTATTAATGACTCAAGCTGCTGCAACATCTTTATTACTTCGGGGGCCACCAGGAAAGTCACTTGTACCCTTTGGACTTCAGAGTTCTTTTCTAGATCAATGTCTCCATGCTCTATGACCACCAACGTAAGATGTCACCACAGAGTAATGTGACCAAACTGTGTAAGTGTAACCCTGGTATCTCACAGAAAGAGCATTTTTATGGAAAATATAAAGACTCAAGAAATAGTCTCTAAGTTAGGCTTTAGTTTTATAAATTCATTTAATCCTCCCCTTGAAAGTGAAAGTGAAGTTGCTCAGTCATGCCCGACGCTTTGCGACCCCATGGATAGAAGCCTGCACCAAGCTCCTCCGTCCATGGGATTTTCCAGGCAAGAGTGCTGGAGGAGGTTGCCATTTCCTTCTCCAGGGAATCTTCCCAACCCAGGGATTGAACCCAGGTCTCTCACATTGTAGACAGACATTTTACCGTCCAAGCCACCAGGGAAGTCCAATCCTCCCCTTGAAAGTATTCAGTTCTGTTATATAACACTGACTTAAGAACTTCAAGGGCATAATGGCATTTGATTAGATTTTATGAATGGTAGGAGGTTATGCAAGATATGGTCTCTCCCCATTGAAAGCTTAGAGGGTATTAAAGCACGTGAGTATTAAATAATGTATCAGAGTAGGATGTTGAGTAAGTATGAATTGTATAGTTACAAAGATGCTTCCTTTAGAAGACCGATGGAAAGATCATTACAGGCTGACATGATTTGGAAGAAACTGTGTAAGATGTGGGATTTAATTTGGTAGAAGCCATTGTAGTTGGTAAGACTCATCAGGAATATATTCAAGAGACAGTAAAGATATGGAAGTGATTGAATGAAAAATTAATATTATGGAAAATGAGAAATAACTGCAGAAGCTCGTTGATAAAAAAATGTTCTCGGTTCTTCACCTGTGAGTTTTCATCTTCTAATTAGAAGTGTTCTCAATATCTATCAACTGAAAATATTCACTTGCATGTTATGTTACCCTGGGCATATCCAGACTTATACCTGATTCCCAGTGTTCTATCTGTACCCCATCCTTTTCTTTCCCTTTCAAGAAAGTATGTTGGGTAGCTGAGTAAGTAGAAATAGTGATATTACTATACAGACAACTGGTCTAATTTATTAGAGTTGATAACTGGAGGCCTTAATATTTAATGTTTATTAATAATCAATTTCTCATGCATCAGATCACCACCAACCAAGCCAACATATCCCTTCACCAGACCCCTGGACCCAGAAATTCTGGAAGAACAAAGCTAGTTAGATAACTCCTCCTGCTACGATCTAGGCAGGAAGATGAGGAAGAATGAGGAAGGAACCAAAGTGGCAGCCATGCATAAGAAAATAAAATGATTCAAGAAACATTTTAAAGGAAGAATAAATTTCAACAAATATTTATAGAATGACTAGCATGTTTGCAAAACCAAAATGAACACCACTAGAAGGATGACAAAGTAGGGGAAATAAAACAATTACACAATCACACAAGTAGCAATAATCCAAGGTTAGTCATATCAAATTATCCAGCAGATAAACAGTTCATATGTCATTGTTGTTCAGTCACTATGTCCGAATCTTTGTGACCCCATGGACTGCAGCACCCCAGGCCACCCTCTCCTTCACTGTATCCCAGAGTTTGCTCAAGTTCATGCCCACTGAGTCTAACCATTTCATCCCCTCCTCTCCTCTTTCCTTCCTGCCCTCAGTCTTTCCCAGCTTCAGTGTCTTTTCCAATGAGTCTTCTCTTCGCATCAGTTTGTCAAAGTATTGGCGCTTCAGCTTCAGCATCAGTCCTTCCAATGAATATTCAGGGTTGATTTCTTTTAGGATTGACTGGTTTGATCTCTGGTTTGATCTCCTTACTGTCCAAGGGACTCTCAAGAGTCTTGTCTACCCCCACAGTTCAAAAGCATCAATTCTTCAGCACGCAGCCTTGCTTATGGTTTAACTCTCACATCCGTACATGACTGCTGGAAAAACAATAGCTTTGACTAGATGGACCTTTGTCAGCAAAGTAATGTCTCTGCTTTTTAATGTGCTCTCTAGGTTTGTCACAGCTTTTCTTCCAAGGAGCAAGTGTCTTTTAATTTCCTGGCTGCAGTCACTGTCTGCAGTGTTTTGGAGTCCAAGAAAATAAAATCTGTCACCATTTCCACTTTTCCCCCATCTGTTTGCCATGAAGTGATGGGATCTGATGTCATACTCTTAGTTTTTAAATGTTGAGTTTTAAGCCAACTTTTTCCCCTCTCCTCCTTCACTCTCCTCTTTCACCCTCATCAAGAAACTCTTTAGTTCCTCTTCACTTTCTACCATTAGAATGGTATCATCTACATCTGAGGTTGTTTATATGTCTCCTGGCAGTCTTGTTTCCAGCTTGTGCTTCATCCAGCCTGGCATTTCTCATGATGTACCCTGCATATAAGTTAAATAAGCAGGGTGACAGTATATGGCCTTGACATACTCCTTTCCCAATTTTGAATCAGTCTGTTGTCCCATGTCCAGTTAGAATTCCAAAATAAGAAAGATCAGTTTCTCACAAAGTGTTAAAATATGTTTAATACTATTGTCCTCATAAAATCACCAGTTATTTTTTTAAAGTAGTTTTTATAAATGAAAACTATGCAATGTTGGAAATAAGTTTTACCTAAAAATATATTAGTAATTATGCAATAGATTGTGATAAAAGATGATATTGGATTTGGGATCAAGACCTTTTCTCTCCTCTGATTTCTCCTTCAATATTAGTTACCCAATCACAGCACTTGATTTTTTAGTTAACCACAAGTAAAATAGATATTGTGTTAACATCACACATACATATACTTTACATCTAATTTTTTACATGCGGATAAGCAATTTACAGGTTATAATATCTTTAAGCTGTAGCATTCACTTGGTTTAATTTCATATACTGCCCTAGTTTCTCTTTCATCCCTGCTTTATCCTCACACATGGTAGCATCTTAACACAGTTCTTTCTATTTGTTTTCCCAGGTAGACTTGCCACTGCCTCTCTCTGGCCAGCAGACATCTCATGCTGGTCTTGGTAGTTTAATTACTGCCAGGAATTCAGGTTCTTCAACTTGTGAATAATTCAGTTCTAGAGGCCATCCTGCCAAGAACAAATTCCAACAACAAAACCTCTGATTCTAATTTCAAATGTTTTACCACTCTTCCCTTCTTATTTATTAATTTCTCTTTTATTTGCTAGGAATTTTAGTGGACAGCTTTCAGTACCAACCTGCTATTTTTTGTGTGTGTTTTCATTTCCAAGTTCAAATTTATGCTTATGAAGCATTGCACTAAGAACGTAATTGTTTCTCCATAATCAGTGTGAATGCACATCAAGGGAATGTTACATATTTCATCACATGCTTTAACATTAATGGATTTTAATTAATTAGGATTTATAAATTTGAATAAAATTCATAAAATATTTACTCTAATAATATAATCTGTCTAGAATAGTTCTATGATCTTCATTATATAGACCAGCTGCTTCTGTTTCAACTTGTAGTATCCAAACTAGAAGAATATTGTTGAGCTCTACATTTATGAAATTGAATAGTCAGTTCTTAAAGAATATGTGTTAATGGTATTTTTCATCTTCAGAGCCCAAAAGCTGGTACCAAACAATTGTGCTAATCTTCACATAAATATAGTGTACTACTAAATTTTTGTCCAGAATAGCTATTAACCATGGCATTCGGTGAATTGGAAATAGACCTAAATGATGCTTCCTTGAGCACAACGCTGAACATGCCTACCCTCCAGGAAACCTGGCTATTTCTGTGAGAATCTCCTGTTTCTTAACTTCTTCAGTTCATGCTTTGTTTTTGTTGTTTGGTCATTAAGTCATGTCTCACAACTTGTAACCCCATGGACTGTGGCACTCCAGGTTCCTCTGTCTTCCACTATCTCCCTGAGCCTGCTCAAATTCATGGCCATTGAGTTGGTGATGCTATCTAACCATCTCATTTTATGTCACCTCCTTCTCCTTTTGTCTTTCCCAGCATCAGGGTCTTTTCCTGTGAGTCAGTTCTTTGCATCAGGTAGCCAAAATATTGGAGCTTCAACATCAGTCATTCCAGTGAATATTCAGGGTTGATTTCCTTTAGGATGGATTGATTTGATCTCCTTGCAGTACAAGGGACTCTCCAATTCAAAGGCATCAGTTCTGTTTTGCTCAACCTTCTTTATGATCCACCTCTCACATCTATACATGACTACTGGAAAAACCATAGCTTTGTCTGTACGAACCTTTGTCAGCAAAGTGATGTCTCTGCTTTTTAATGTGCTCTCTAGGTTTGTCATAGCTATCCTTCCAAGGAGCAAGTGTCTTTTAATTTCATGGCTGCTGTCACCATCTGCAGTGGTTTTGCAGCCCAGGAAAATAAAATCTGTCACTGCTTCCACTTTTTCCACATCTATTTGGCATGAAGTGATGGGACTGAATGCCATGATCTTAGTTTTTTGAATGTTGAGCTTCAAGCCAGCTTTTTCACTCTCCTCTTTTGATTCATACTACCTGGTAACTATTAGGTTGATGAAAAAGTAATTGAAGTTTTGTACCATGAATTTTAAATCATTCTAACTAAGCTCAAACACATCTTTATTAATCAAAATCGAAACCATTACAATCAATATATTTTTGCCAACAAGGAATATTTTTGTTTATTCCTGTAGCAAAAATATCCATGCTTCAGGATTTGAGGAACTCTTGAAAACATTTTTGCCTCCTGCTAATTGTGGAAGTGTTTCCCTTCAAAAAGTTGTCAAGATGCTTGAAGAAGTGGTAGTCAGTTGGTGAGAGGTCAGGTGAATATGGAGGATGAAGCAAAACTTCGTAGCCCAATTCGTTCAACTTTTTTTTTTTTGAACTTTTGAAGCATTGGTTGTGTGACATGTGGTAAGGTGTTGTCGTGGAGAAGGGTTGGGCCCTTTCTGTTGACCAACGCTGGCTGCAATCATTGCAGGTTTCAGTACATCTCATCAATTTGCTGAGCATACTTCTCAGATGTAATGGTTTCATTGGGATTCAAGAAGTTGTAGTGGATCAGACAGGCAGCAGACCACCAAACAGTGACCATGACCTTTTTTCGGTGCAAGTTTGGCTTTGGGAAGTGCTTTGGAGCTTCTTTTCAGTCGAAGCACTGAGCCGGTTGTCACTGGTTGTCAAATAAAATCCACTTTTCATCGCACATCACAATCCAGTCCAGAAACGGTGCTTGCGTACAATAAGAGAAGGCAACACTTCAAAATGTTTGATTTTTAGTCAGCATATGAGGCACTCACTTATCAAGTTGTTTCACCTTTCCAATTTGCTCCAAATGCCAAGTGACCTTAGAATGGTCAGTGTTGAGTTCTTTGGCAACTTCTCATGTAGTTGTGAGAGGATCGGTTTGGATGATGGCTCTCAACTGGTCATCGTCAGCTTCTGATGACGGGCCACTAAGCTCCTCATCTTCCAGCCTCTCATCTCCTTTGCAAAACTTCCTGAACCACCACTGCACTGTGCATTTGTTAGCAGTTCCTGGGCCCAGTGCACTGTTGAGGTTGCAAGTTGTCTCCACTGCTTTATGACCCATTTTGACTCGAGTAAAAAATGACTCAAATTTTATTTTTGTCTAACATCATTTCTACAGTCTAAAATAAACATAAAACAAACAGCAAGTAATAAGTCACTAGCAAGAAAACATAAAGTGAGAAATGTGTGTTAAAATGATATATAATATAACCCCATTTATTTAAGAGTATTCTGATATCAAACGGCAAAGTTCAGCAATGCAAAACTGCAATTACTTTTGCACCAAACTAATATTCCCATTGGTCATTAATTACAGTTGACTCTCATTATTCACTGCAAGGAGATCCAACCAGTCCATCCTAAATGAAATCAGTCCTGAATATTCATTGGAAGGACTGATGCTGAAGCTGAAACTCCAGTACTTTGGCCACCTGATACAAAGAGCTGACTCATTGGAAAAGCCCTGATGCTGAGAAAGATTGAAGGCAGGAGAAGGGGACAACAGAGAATGAGATGGTTGGATGGCATCACCAACGTGATGGACATGAGTTTGAGTAGGCTCCGGGAGTTGGTGATGGACAGGGAAGCCTGCCGTGCTGTGGTCTGTGGGGTCGCAAAGAGCTGGACACAACTGAGCAACTGAACTGAACTTATGCTCAGGAGTTTTGTTCTATAAAGTCACCACAAACACTGGATTAGCAAATGATGTAGTCTCCATATAAGTTAAATAAGCAGGGTAACAATATACAATACAATATACTGTACACTCTACAATATACTGTATATATTGTAGTCAAGTATATTGTATAAACTACAATATACTTGACAATATAGTGTACAATCTACAGTACTCCTTTCCTGATTTTGAACCAGTTCAATTCGTCCATGTCTGGTTCAAACTGTTGCTTCTTGACCTGCATATAGGTTTCTTAGGAGCAAACTAGAAAAATATACTGACATAAAAGTGATACATGTACTGAATTTTTTTAAACTTTTAACAATAAAAAGTAAAAATAATTAACAACCAGGTCACAAAAAAGACCCAGAATTGTTCTGTAAGTTGGGTTAAAAAAAAAAAAATGTTCTTTCTGTTTTAACTAAGACAAACAAAATAAAAATATAGTATTTTACCATCTCTGAAACTGGTAAGATTTTGCTTTTATTTTTGTTTAAGAAGCAAAAAATGATGGGGCATTTCTGACAGGCAATTTTACAAAACAAGTTAATAATCCTTAAACTGTTCGCAGTTCTTGAAAAAGGATTTTCACTTCTAAAACCATAACCTAAGGAAGTCAGTAGAGATCACACACAAGTTTTTTTTTTGTAGATTGTTCATCCCAAAGTTATATATAATTGTGAAAAATGGGAATCACTGGTATCTGCCCCCTAAAAGAGACAGAAATGACTGAAAATATTTGTCTAGCCATCTAATGGTATTTCCTAAAAATTAATCTCCTAAGAATGTTTTGAAGATGATTTACATAAACACTTGCTAATGGTTTAATTTAGCAAGTCATAGTAGAAAACTGATATAATTCTACCCAGTTTTACAAATAGTATTTTTACATGTATTTGTATAAAGCTGGAAATAAATATAATGAAAGCATTAACAGAGTACTTCTTGTCAATGAGTTCATGGAAAATTTATATTTTCTCTTTTATGGTTTTCTGTGTATTCCAAATAGTATAAAATATTCATTTTTTATATCCTTTTAAAATTCAAACCTTAACTACCACTTTTCATTTAATTTGCAATTTGACTATTTTTAATCCAATAAATTTAAATTTCTCAAAATGGTCAGACTGAAATTTAACATTCTATAGATTAATTTTTTCAATGTTAATTTTCTTCCTAGTAAGAGTATTTATTTTTAAATGCTGGCATATCTTAGCTATGGCTATGCCTATTCAAATCCAAAAATCCTGTCAGTTTTTAAAAACTTGAACTCATTATCTGTATTTGGTTTGTAGAATTATAAATAATTGTTTTGACTTCACTTCATCTGCTTTGGCTAAGAAAGATAACAGACGATGGGACCGATGAAATGATCAGTAAATATAGGAGAAAGTCTGATGCATTTTTCTGGTTTTATTATTGCTCTTTATAACCATTATATTTGTGGATTATTTACGACATTGCTATGAAGAGTATTTTGAGTAAAGTCCCAGGTCTTGCTTCCAAATAATGTGTTGTTTTGTTTTTATCATCCCAAATTTCATGATTATGTTAGGATCATTCAGTTCAGTCAGTTCAGTCACTCAGTCATGTCTGACTCTTGCGACCCCATGGACTGCAGCACGCCAGGCTTCCCTGTCCATCACCAACTCCCAGAGCTTACTCAAACTCATGTCCATTGAGTCGGTGATGCCATCCAACCATCTCATCCTCTGTCATCCCCTTCTCCTCCTACCTTCAATTGTTCCCAGCATCAGGGTCTTTTCCAATGAGTCAGTTCTTCACATCAGGTGGCCTAAGTATTGGAGTTTCAGCTTTAGCATCAGTCCTTCCAATGAATATTCAGGACTGATTTATTTTAGGATGGACTGGTTGGATCTCCTTGCAGTCCAAGGGACTCTCAAGAGTCTTCTCCAACACCACAGTTCAAAAGCATCAGTTCTTCAGTGCTCAGCTTTCTTTATAGTCCAACTCTCACATCCATACATGACTACTAGAAAAATCATAGCTTTGACTAGACATACCTTTGTTGGCATAGTAATGTCTCTGCTTTATAATATGCTGTCTAGGTTGGTCAAAACTTTTCTTCCAAGGAGCAAGTATCTTTTAATTTCATGGCTGCGGTCACCATCTGCAGTGATTTTCGAGCCCCAAAAAATAAAGTCTCTCACTGTTTCCATTGTTTCCCTGTCTATTTGTCATGAAGTGATGGGACCAGATGCCATGATCTTCCTTTTCTGAATGTTGAGTTTTAAGCCAACTTTTCACTCTTATCTTTCACTTTCATCATAGGACAAGATATAATAAGTTTTATGAGTTACCAGATAGTTATGAGGACAATTATGATTTTCTTTAAAACCAATGAAGGCTAAAACATTTAGGCACTGAGGGTGTTTTCCTCTGGCTGCTGTGCCATGTGTCTCTGCAGCAGGATGAGATGGTGGAAACGCTGAGTGGGCAGCCAGGAAGGCTGGGCATGCATCTTTATTTTTGCTTCTCACTAGTGCTGAAACTGTGGGCAGTTTCACAGAGACAGCGTTCTCACCTGTAAAGTAAGAATGAGCCCGTTAGGTGTGTGTTGATAATCTGATTTAATCACAGAATGAGTCTGGAGAATGTAGGCCTTAATGAATCCATCACCACCACTTCTCTCACTAGCTTTTTTTTTCCCCCACTAAACCAGATAATAAAGATGTAAGAATGTTATTTTTAAAAGGAAACAAAAGTGCTAGGCATTCTAAGTTGCTGATAGAGGATATGCATGTAAGCTTTAGCAAACACTTTTCAAAAACACATTTTTGAAAATTAGTATGTGTTTCCTAATTACAACTGTGCTGAAGTAGAGGGCCAACCTTCTTCCTTTAAGAAATGGCCCTGAATCCCTCCAGGATAGGTCCACATGGTCAGTAACATCCATGTGCTAATCATACCCTGAGAAAACTTTCAAAAGTAGGTCTGACAATTTGCAGAACAATGGACAGAAACAGGCAATACCAGTACAACTCTCAAATAATCCCTGGTTTTGATCCTGCCAAGGCTAGTCAGGTGCAAACATACTCCCAAGGATGTACATAAATGAGCATCTGTTTTGATCTCAGTAGACCTCAAGCAACTGGATTTTGTAGGCTATCTGTCAAAGATAATTATTTGAAATTGTAATATTAGTTTAAATATTTTTTCCTGTTAAAATTGATCATTATCTTTTGAAGCTGCTTTAGATTGAAGGCAGTAAAAATCATCTCCTCCAATACTTAATACTGGAATGTATTCTCCTATTGTTCAAGGAGGCTGTGCGTTCCTGTCAACTAAAGGAGCGGGTCCTTACACTACTGTGCTTTTGTAGTGTAGCCTTTACAACTTGGCCATAACCAATCAAATCGGGGCTCTGGGTTCCTTCCTTAGGCATTTCTATGTAGTCTGGGCAAAAACCTCATGCCTTCATATGACAACCCTGCCTAATAGAAAGGTCCATACTGAATAGTAAGGAACCAGCCCAATCCAACTTTCTCTCAGTGACTTTAGGTAAAAGATATGCAGATTCTATAGCATTCTAAGGTGGATTCTGTTCACTTGCAAATGTTGGTACACTTGCTGAGAAGAGAGGGGAGTCTGAGAGAGAAAGGAAAAGAACAGAATTTAACATTGTAGAATACTTCTGTCTTTCCACTTGTGGAATTTTCCAACCATCTTGTGTTTCATAGAGTAGCTTGATATAGTTGGTTTCCAGGATGTATTTTGGTCAACATTACCAAATGGCATGCAGTTTTCCACCTAGAAATCAAATACTTTGTATGGTTCTTTGACCCTAAGAAATGCATTTCTCTTATATCATAGCTTTGGTGGCATTGATATTGCATTTTACCGCATAAATCTTTAACATATTTATGACACTAGGAATGCTCTCCTGCGTGGAACACATTCCCTGAAATTCCAAGTAAACCCAGGGCAGCATGTCTGCTAACTTGAGTCTGTGTTTTCCTACAAGTTCCTCACTGAGCACAAACCCCTCAAAGGAATGGCTCCTGTAGAGTAAGTGAAAGTCTACTGAGCTGAGCGTGCTTTTCATATTTTTGTACAATGTGGTACCTAAACAGAAAACAGCCACTTCCCCTGTAGCCCACCCAAAGATACTTTGATCTATTTTGTACTGCAATGGCATTATCTGTGTTGGAGTTCTCAAGAGGTGGGTGGGTGTGGTACTTTAGAGGTTATTTAAAAGCTCTCTGGTACAATTTTGGCTTTTCTGAATTTTCCAGTTTTGTACTAACTTCAGAACCTACTACCCACATAAGCTATGAATCTGCTAGAATTAAAAGCTCAAACATTATAGCCAGACAGACCTGAGTGTGAATTCTGCTTGCATCACTTGCTTGTGTGGTTTTGGGGAAGTTGCTCAACTTTCTTGGGTCTCCATCTTGTTGTCTGTGTGATTTCTGTGAGCCTTAATTGGCATTCAAAGCTCTCATGGCCATATCTTCTGCGTAGTAAGAGCCACTGTTGTTATTGACATAGTTCAGGCATTGAGATGCACAGAGATCAGGAAGAAATGATAGTCTTAGCCTTGAGGTGATGAGCAGGGAATACCCTGTAGCTGAGAAATGCTGGGTGGTCCAGATTTTCATGCAGCTTGGACAGTCTGCATGTGAACAGCACATTGGCTGGAAATCGAGACTGCATGGTAAAACCGACTTTCAACAATTCTGGTATCAAAAGATCTTAACATGGTGTTTCATTTAATTCAAAACTTTTAATCAGCTCAAGAGGAGTTCTGGGTAAAATAGTTGTAATAATACATGCCTCTATTAACCTGGACATTATAAGATTTAAATGTGTTTATGAATGTGACTTGATTTTGAAATGATAAAGCCTTTTGCAGATATAAGATGGTAGCAGATAAATATTAATAGCATTTTAAAGTCAGGGCTAGTTATTTAGGAATGTGAATAATAAAGAAGAAAACGTCTATGGGCATAACTGTACCTCCTATGCTCAGTTAAATTCAGTTAAAATTTACTAAAAAAACTAAAGATTGCATGATTCTTTATCATTTACCGTTTTATTTCCACAATGTCTTAGACATGTTGCCTTGGGGACAAGCTTCAGTTTTAAACTCACCCGCACTTTAAATCTTAATTTTGTCATTGGCTTTGTGACCTTGGAGAAGTTATGTAATCATTCTGGGCCTCAAATTCCTTATTAAAAATATTTCCCAAGAACTAAATTAGATGACATGGGAAAGCAACCTGGCCCCTATAGGCACTCAGTGAATGGATGCTTGTATCCTACAGTTTTGAAACAAAAGTAACAGACCAAATGGTTACATTAAGACTTTATTAATCCATCTAAATTAAAAATGCAAGACGAAAGGCCCTAAAAGTGTGTTTGTTTCACTTGAGAATATCTTCTGTAGCTTAATATAGATAAAATGCAAAAATAGCAACAATGTGGTCATTGCAGGCATCCCAGAAACCAAGCCCAGGATGCATTTCACGCTGTCCAGATGGATTCTATGTGATCTGTTATCCTGTGTGATGAAAGCAGTGTAATAGTGGAGTCAAGTTTATTAGTATAATCCTGGCGAGGAGTATTTAAAACCAAAGCTAGCCATTTGTAAAGCAACTCCAATGTGCAGTCTCCAGAGTGTGTTGATATTGTATCTTACCACATCAGGAAATAGCAGAGTTAATTGTACTCTGCAGGGGAAAGCAGCCTTTCAAGCCACCTCACTTGCAACGGATTTCCATTAAGAGTTGGCATACTTTCAGCGCTCAGGTTCTCCCAGAGCAGAAAGAACAGGCAGATGCAAATGTGTGCCTGCCCCAGGAGCGTGTGTTTATGCCAAAGGGGAGAAACCAGAGCCTCTGCACACAGATTATACAACTCGGTGGTGTAGCCTCACTCCATGGGGCTTCTCTCTTTGCCTGGAAGTTGTGCTGGTGTCTTGGGGCAGTTCAGAGCCGGGGTATAATTCACGTGCAGTACCCAGCTCTTTATGGCCTGTATTTTCATACCTACCATTCTCTGCACACGGAAAACTTTAGGCAGACATGCAGCACGCACACTCAGCCCTGCATACATGAGTACAGGAGAGAGCGCTCATTTCCTTCCAAAGAGGATCCCTTTGGGTGGGAGGTGGGGTGGCAGGGGTTTGGCTGCAGAGGGATTGTTAGATTTTTGTCTTTTGGTTTTTTTATTTATATATATATATATATATATATATATATATTGAGAGAAGAGGAGAAGGCAATGGCACCCCACTCCAGTACTCTTGCCTGGAAAATCCCATGGACAAAGGAGCCTGATAGGCTGCAGTCCATGGGTCGCTAAGAGTCGGACACGACTAGGCGACTTCACTTTCACTTTTCACTTTCATGCATTGGAGAAGGAAATGGCAACCCACTCCAGTGTTCTTGCCTGGAGAATCCCAGGGACAGGGGAGCCTGGTAGGCTACCGTCTATGGGGTCACACAGAGTCGGACATGACTGAAGTGACTTAGCATAGCATAGCATTGAGAGAAGAATAAAGTTTATTAGAGTGGGAGATGCTGTTAGAACAGTGGGGCAGCTCAAGAGAGAGCCGAACCCTTTCGCAGGCTAGTAGCCAATGTTTATAGCCTCAAGACATAGAAAATTCTTGCTGGAATGGTGGCCAATAGGTAATTGGTTAGGATGCTATTTGTTGTTGCTCAGTCACTCAATCTTGTTCGATTCTTTGTGACCCCATGGACTGCAGCACGCCAGGTCTCCCTATTCTTCACCACCTTCCAGAGCTTGCTCAAACTCATATCCATTGAGTTGGTGATGCCATCCAAATATCTTGTCCTCTGCTGCCCCCTTCTCCTCCTGCCCTCAATCTTTCCCAACATTACCATCTTTTCCAGTGAGTCAGCTCTTCGCATCAGCTGGTCAAAGGATTGGAGCTTCAGCTTTAGCATCAGTCCTTCCAATGAATATCCAGAACTGATTTCCTTTAGGATTGACTGGTTTGATCTCCTTGCAGTCCAAGGGACTCTAAAGAGTCTTCTCCAACACCACAGTTAAAAAGCATCAATTTTTCGGCACTCAGCCTTCTTTAGGATGCTTTAGAGTGGGTATTTTACCTAATATGGGGTCAGGGAACTGGCCAGTTTAGATCCTGAGGTTTATGGCAATAGTTGCTATGGAGCTTGGTCAGTTCCAGAGATTTTTATCTTGTGACCTTGGTACAGGTCTCCACACCTGTGACCTTGGTATAGGGTTTCACATTCCCCCCTCTTTTTATTTATGGGTCAAATCTTTGGCCCATTAACATCCTGCTCATGACTAACTGTCTACCATTCCCTGTCTCCAGCCATGGGGACCCAGGTCACTGGGGAAAGGAGCAATGAGCACTTGGGCTTCTTCAAACTGGAGAGGAGCATTGTGGGGTCCTGGGTCCCAGGGCCTGCTCTCTGTCAGGGTGCATTTACCGAGGGACATGAGAGTCCATGGAATAATAAGGCTTGTCCCAGCATTGTCCGGGTGTTGGCCACTTGGACATTTATTTGTTGTGTGCTAGAAGAAACTTAAAAAGAACGTTAAAGATGCATGGCCCAAAGATTAATAGAAGTAGAGAAGCTGCAAAGGGGCCTAGAGGAGAGGCTAGCCAGGGGAACCAGGACCAGACATAGGTCCATGACGTTAAACTGTTTCTCTAGGTATGAGAACATGCATACCTTTTGGGCTCATAAAAATCTTTACCTGAAAACATGTGGGTCTTTTGGTTTAGATACAACCCAAATGCATGTAAAATAGAAGGAAGGACTGCATGACTACACCCCAAGTTTAATTTCCATAAAACATTTTTCAGTACTATTGTGTGCTTAATTGATAAATGTTGTTCCAAACCAGCCCAGGTATTAGAAGACAAGATAGTAGAGACCCCTGAGAGAGGGTAGTGCACAAAAGGGGCACAAAGGGGGCTTCCTTTGTACAATTAATTTCTGTTTTCTGATGTGGGCTCAAGTCACAACCATGGGTATGTCTGCTTTATGAAAATTCATCAAGGGTTATATTTATGATCTGAGCATTTTCCCTCAGGTTGTTATCCTTCAATTTAAATAACAACAATAAGCAGGAAGGAGAAGAAATATTCTTCTCTCCAAAAAAAAAAGTTGTTTAGTATATATATTTAGATTTAGATAAAGGAAGGAATACATACCATTTGGTATAAGGTCTATACCAACTTAGAATATATTTAATAAAATTAATATTTGAGTGTACAGCACATTAACTTTTTAAAAAAATTGGTCAACCATATGAGTTGCTTTGGAAGTTATAGCCATGTTCCATGGGAAGCGACCATGGCCAAGTTCCATTTTACAATAAACCCAGGAATAATTATTTTTCATATTAATGTGTTTATTTATTTTAGCTGCACTGGGTCTTTACTGCTGCATGGGATTTTCTCTAGTTGTGGGGAGTGAGGGCTACTCTCCAGTTGCTGTACACAGGCTTCTCATCACAGAGGCTTCTTGTATAGTGGAGCATGGGCTCTGGGGTGCACAGGCTCCTCATCACAGAGGCTTCTTATATAGTGGAGCATGGGGTGCACAGGCCTCAGTAGTTGTGGTTCATGGTCTCCGGAGCACAGGCTCAGTAGCTGTGACACATGAGCCCATTTGTCCCACACATGCGGAACCCTCCCAGACCAGGGACTAAACCCATTACCCCCGCATTGGCAGTCAGATTCCCAACCACTGGACCACTAGGGAAGTCTTATTTTTTAATACATTTATCATAACCTTTTCAGCATCATTTGTAGATAACTGTAATCTAAGCTGTCACTATACACGATTACTATAGCACTCACTTTGACTGTTTCAACAAGGTATTTCATCTAAAGCATTACTTGGATCTATCAGCTTGCTTAGTTGTGAAAAAGTATCACTTATACAGCCATGTTGATTTTAAAAGTCATCTAAAATAAACCTGTTATTAAATAAAAATATTTCTAATCTTATCTTAGTATGAAATAATTTCAAATAGGTGTTTTGAATTCATGCCTTAATGCATAACCATAATTTTCCTGCCCCTTGTAGCTCAGTCAGTAAAAAATCTTCCTGCAATTCAGGAGACCTGGGTTTGATTCCTGGGTTGGGAAGATCCCCTGAAGAAGGAAATGGCAACCCACCCCAGTATTCTTGCCTAGAAAATCCCATGGACACAGGAGCCTGGCAGGTTACAGTTTATGGGGTTGAAAGAGTCAGACACGACTGAGCGACTGAGCACACAGCACAGGTTTCCTGTACAGGGTCTGTAGTAGTTGAAAGACAAGTCCATAGAATGATACCTCAAAGAGTTGTGAGAAAGGTAAATAAAAATTGAGAGAGTCTGAGACCAAAATAATGTTATTAAAGTAACTTCTAAAGGATTTAATTCATTAAAAAATAAATAAATGCCAGAGATATAAGCAGTGTTGAAATCAAAGAAATTGATGAACATATAGGTAAAAAATGTGTAAAACTGGCTAACGAAATATCAATGTTTAAATTAGTGTTTTAAAAAAGAGGATTGGATGAAACAATTAAAAATGAAGCCTGTAAGCCATGAAAGTTGATGATGGACAGGGAAGCCTGGAATGCTGCAGTCCATGGGGTCGCACAGAGTCATACATGACTGAACAACTGAACTGAACTGAAGCCATGAAAGAAGTAATCAGTTAGTTTTCTAAGAAGCTTGTATTTGAAAAGGATTTAGAGAGGATTTAAAATACCAATTAACTTTAGGCTTTCTTGAGTTTTGTGTGTGGTAAGATTCCAAATGTGCCCACTTAGTATTAGATAACATATAACTTCAAAACAGAATGGGACAGGAAATTGAATGAGGAAAAATACAAAATAGTCAACCCAAAAAGTTGGAAGGAAAGCAAAAGAATTATTTAAAAATCAGGAAAATGGGAAAAAAAAAAATGTAAAACAGAAGGAACAAGTCTCTCTCTCTCAATCTTGTATATATACACAAGCGCGAGCACACACACACACACACACACACACACACACACACGTATAATTTCATTGGACTAAATGGACTAGCTAAAAGAATTTGTCATATTAGATTAAAAAGAGGCTAAATGTTATTTTCAGACACAAAGACTCAGGCTGCATTTAAAAGGGTGAAAAGATATGCTTTGGCAAATAATAAATAAAAGAAAAACCTGGTAACTATGATAATATCAGGTAATATAATCTTTAAAACAAAAGCCTTTATAGGGATAGAGAAGGTCACTAAACTATGACAAAAGATTTGATTTGCATGGAAAATATAGTAATTCTAAACTTGAATGCACTAAGCAAATATTCTCAAAGTATATAAAGCATATGGATAAATCAAGTCCAATATCATATAATAAAAATTTACATGCTAATTTCAAAGCTGATAATTTTAATTAAGCACATGGAAGTAAATAAAGGAAAAGGAAATGGCAACCCTCTCCAGTATTCTTGCCTGGAGAATTCCATGGACAGAGGAGCCTGGCAGGCTGCAGTCCATGGGGTCACAGAGAGTCAGACATGACTGAGTGGCTAACACACACACACGTAAATAAAAATAGAAGTTTCTAAAAACATAATTAACAAACTTGATTTAATAGGTATAAAGAGTCTGAACAAAAGAAATGAAGAACACATAGTCTTCTAAGATGTAAATGAAAGAGTTGAAACATTTTATCACTTTTTAGGAGGAAAAATCAAAAATAGTTAGAACTGAGTGGTAATAAATAATTGTATAAATGAAAATTCATTAGAGACATCACAAAGGTAGTTATAGTTTATTTTATACTTTAAATGCTTAAATTAGAATTCAGTTAAGACTAGAAACTAATAGCTAACCTCAAATAAGCTAAAAATAATGAGCTTCATGAAGTAGAATTTGAAGACTAGAATATTAATAGAATCCAGAGTAAGTAGAGTCAAAAGTTAGCTCCTTGAAAATAGAAAAATCTCTAACACATTAGATAATAAGCAAAAAAATCACAACAAATAACCAATACAGGAAATGAAAATGGAAAATAATTATAGGCAGCAGAGATTTTAAATGGTAATAAGAGACTGCTATGAATAAACTTTGCCAATGCATTTAAGAACAGATAAAATGGACTAATTTCTAGTATACTATATGTGTGTCAGAAAACCATTTTCATATTGGTTTTTTGAAAGACATTCTCACTGGATATGGAATTCTAGATTGACAGTTTTTTTCCTTTCTCTACATTAAACAAGTTGCTCTGCTGTTTCCTAGAAGAAATCTGCTTTCATTCATACCTTCATATGCAGCCGTGTCCTTTTTCTCTGGCTGCTGTTAAGCAATGTGCTTACAGTGTAACTTATCAGAGTTTCCTTCATGTTTCTTTGGTTTGGGAGGTTATTGTTCCTATTGGATCAGTAGGTTACATCTTTCATCAAATTTGGAAATTTTTAAGCCATTCGTTCTTCAAATCTTTTTGTCCTCTACTTTACCTCTGAGGATTGCCTTTACCTTGGGCAATTGCCTTTATGCATGTTAGACCACTTAAAATTGTCCCACAGTTCACTGATCCTCTCTCCACTTTTTTTCAGTCTTTTTTTCTCTCCCTAATAAATAGTTTCTATTGCTATATCTTCAAGTTGACTAATCTTTTCTTTTGTGTTATCTATTCTGCAGGTAATCCTTTCCCGTGTATTTTCTTTTCCCCTCATTGAGGATTTTATTTTCCTACTTCTTTTCATGCCTGATAATTTTTTATTGGATGCCAGACAGTGTGAATTCCACCCCACCCCACCCCTTATTGGGAGTGGATATTTTTATATTCCTATAGTAGTCTTGAGCTTTATTCAGAGATGTAACAAACTTACTTGAAAGTAGTTGACCCTTTTGAGACTTGCTTTTAAACTTTGTGAACCAAGGAAAGAACCCAGGAAGCCATTCTCTAAGGCTAATTTTTCCCCATTACCAGTGTGATTGCCTTTTGAGTACTTTTCTGCATGCCCTCGAATTACAAGGGTTTTTCACTCTGACTGGTAGGAGCATGAACTATTCTTGGCTTTGTGTGAGACATGGAGATTGTTCCCTCAGATCCTTTCAGGTCATGTTTCCCCTGACCAAGGTAGCTTTCTTGCATGCATGAATGAACTTATTTGTACTCAGCTGAAGATTCAGGAGAGAACCTCCACAGATCCTGAACCTCTCTGCCCGTGCAGGTCTATCTATTCTCTCTGGGATTCTGTGCTGAGGACACTAGCCTACCAACTCTATCTCCTCAAATGAGGGAGTCTGCCAGATTCCTGAGTTCCCCTTCTCTGCACTGAGGCCTGGGTAAATATTATCAGGCAATGATCTGGAGCCATTTGGGGCTCACATTGTATGTGATCTCTCATGCATAACTGTGCTGCAGTGCTTGATGTCAGAAAGCTGCTGTTATAGGATTTTAAAAAGTGCCTATTACCCCATCTTGGCTGCACATAGAATTTTCTTGTGTCTTTTAAGTGTTGTTAATTAATTAAAATGAGAATTTTTTAAGGATTTAATAAATGTATCTATGAGCTCTTAGGCTTCCCTGAATGTCCGTTTAGAATCTTCCTCTTAGAGATTACCTATCAACCAGCAATACTCAGTGGGGCCAGAGAAGAGAAAGGTGAAATTTCTGTCTTCTAAGGAATCCCAATAGCTGACTTCTGGAGAATAGGAGGAAAGAGAGGATAAGAAATCAAAATGAAAGATAATAGGAAAAAGAGAGGCGGTATGCATCAACCCTAAAATTAAGTCTCAAACAGAGAAATCAGTGAGAATTACGTGCTTAATAAAGCCCTTGCTCTAATAGATCCTAAGTGTGACTTCACTCATTATGTGCCAGTCACTCTTCTGAGCACTTTATATCTAGACTTAATTCAGTCTCGGAAAACTCCATGAAGTGAGTTACTATCATCCCCCTTTTGTAGATGAAGAAACATGTTAAGCAAATTGTCCAAGACCCCATAGCTAGAGAATGGCATGGCTCAGCTTTCAACCCAGACTCCTTCAGTATTACTTCATACAACTATCAGTTTTGTCAAGGTTAGTTCTCTGATTTTAAGCCCACAACATACTAAAAAGAACTGGAGATGCTGAGATGAAGCTAAGTAGATGCAAATCCAATGAATACAAGGAAAAATAAACAATGGCAGTTGGTTGAAAGGGGCAGGGACATAGAAACTTCAGAAATAAGCATTACCCTGAGCAGCTTACCACTAGCACATTAAACAGTAAAAGTTCAAATGATGAACTTTAATCCATGTTAAGAATTATTTTTTGTTAAAGCTCTGGTTATACTTGAAACATTCTACTTTTAAAAGATGCATTTTTACATCCAAATGACATTCTAACACCAAAAGAATTTTCACTCTGCAATGCACTGTGTATGGGTTACCTAGTGGAAGTGAACTTCATTGTATTGAAAACTTATTCCTGAACAACGCCAAACAAAAAAGTTAACAGTTGCTTTAAATATCATTAAATAATATGCTCTACCGACAATGTGCTAAGAGCATTTTAAACCCCTACTTAATCATTTCTTTTTTTTTCAAATTTCTTCTCACATTGACTAAAGTAGAATTTTGCCTCTTCTTTTTTAAAATTCAGTTATTTTTTAATTGAAAGATAATTGCTTTACAGATTCTAACAGTGTTCATTGCTAGCATCTCATGTTTCAAAGATAGAACATCTTTTCAGAGGACTTTTCACTCTTCAGTTCAGTTCAGTCGCTCAGTCGTGTCAGACTCTTTGCGATCCCATGAATTGCAGCACGCCAGGCCTCCCTGTCCATCACCAACTCCTGGAGTTTACTCAAACTCACGTCCATCGAGTCAGTGATGCCATCCGGCCATCTCATCCTCTGTCGTCCCCTTCTCCTCCTGCCCCCAATCCCTCCCAGCATCAGAGTCTTTTCCAATGAGTCAACTCTTTGCATGAGGTAGCCAAAGTACTGGAGTTTCAGCTTTAGCATCATTTCTTCCAAAGAACACTCAGGACTGATCTCCTTTAGGATGGACTGGTTGGATCTCTTTGCAGTCCAAGGGACTCTCAAGAGTCTTCTCCAACACCACAGTTCAAAAGCATCAATTCTTTGGCACTCAGCCTTCTTCACAGTCCAACTCTCACACCCATACATGACCACTGGAAAAACCATAGCCTTGACTAGATGGACCTTTGTTAGCAAAGTAATGTCTCTGCTTTTCAATATGCTATCTAGGTTGGTCATAACTCTCCTTCCAAGGAGTAAGCATCTTTTAATTTCATGGCTGCAATCACCATCTGCAGTGATTTTTGAGCCCCAAAAAATAAAGTGTGACACTGTTTCCCCATCTATTTCCCATGAAGTGATGGGACCAGATGCCATGATCTTACCCCCAAAATATCCCAATTTTATGAGACCAATAGTAGATGTCTTCCTGTCATATGTCATCAGGAGAATCTCGCTTCTGCTTAGAACATGGATTATTTCGTGTGATTACAACAGGAGGAACAAGTATCTCCTTGAAGAAGGTGAGGAACATCTGTAATGCTTTACAGAGGAGAGGGATTCCTGTATGGGCAGTTTCACAGGCAGCCTCATTGACAAAGCTCCTAAAGGAAAGGAGTGATGCTGCTGACATCATTTCTGAAGGCATGAATTGTGGATTTTGATTCTTTTCCTATAAATACTCACCTTGTGAAAGCTCCTATGCAATCTCTGCTGTCAATAAGTTTTATAAATGCTGTATACAAGCCTTTAATTCACCAGTGCCTGCTTGAGGCTTATTTATTTTTTAAAGAAGAGAAGCTGGAGAAGTCATTTGAAAATTCACGGGCAGTTCACTCTTCAAGGTTGCGATGTGCTCTTGGAACAGCCGTAAAAACTTCTGAGCGACTACACATGGCCCCTTCCCTTCAGAACAAAGAGCTTTGCTTATTCATTACCTGAATAATGGATTAGGAAATCAAGTAAACAATTACCTTTCTATTCAGATGGCAGAAGAGTAGCCTCTCTCCCCTACCCCTGCATCCCCTGGCCCCACTTGCTTGCTGGTTGTCAGCCTACTTTGTCTTGGTTTTTTGGGATTTCCTCATATCCCTCCTCCTCCTCAAACTCCCACATTGAAAAAATTATAAAAACAGTTTAAATCTCCAAGTAATGCTAGTCTTCCAAGAGTTAAGCTAAAGTCTGTCAAATCACCTTCCTAAATAAATGACAGCTTGTTTGATATGCCTCTATATAAGGTTTGACAGACGTTTCCTGTAAAAGGCCAGATGGTAAATATTTCAGGCTGGTGGGCCATGTGGTCTCGGTCACAACTGCTCAACTCTGCCATGGTTCTGTGAAAGCAGCTAGAGACCACATTTGTAAAGGAATGGCCATGGCTGTGTTCAATAAAACTTTATTTACTGACACTAAAATGTGAATTTCATACAAATGTCACATGTCACAAAATAGCATTCTTTTTTCCCAATCATTTAGAAAGACAAAACCATTGCTTATTCATAGCCCAGACTGCATTTGGTCATGAGCCATGGTGCCAACCCTTCTCTGGAGGATTAGCAGAATGTCTTATAAAGGGTTTCTCACCCATAGTAGTACTTACAATTGAGGTCAGACTCAATAGTAGTACTTACAATTGAGGGAGAACTCTCTTGTGTATTTTAGGATGTTTAGCAACATAGCTGGAATCTAGATGCCAGTAGAACCCCTGGCCCCAAGTTCTGACAGCTGGAATGTCTCTAGATATTGGTGGATGTTCCTAGGGACAAAACCACCCCTGGTTGAGAGCCACTGGCCTAACACACTGAAGGTCAGTGTTCACTGCATGAAATTAGAGCTAATGGGTTCCCTAGTTATATTATCAGATAGTTTCATGTATCACCTAAGAGATATCCCTGGAGTTCTCATGCTACTAAGAGAGAAAGGATGAGGCTCCTCCCAGTTCATAGCCATTGATGAAACCTGAGGCCCAAGGCAACCCATTATGTAACCTGGATGGAGGTGTTAGAGGGTTTGCACAAAAGTACCTGCTTTGGACTTAAAAGTCAGTGTTCTCCACCCCCTGTTATTTATTTCTATATTCATTTTCATTCTTCCCTGTTTTCACCTCCTCACCTCAAATCATATATTATGTACCTGGCTCTGGACTACAAAGATAAATCTAACATTTGATTAAATTATTTCATTTATTTGACCAGAATACCAAGATGTGAGATAGGAGCGTAGGATACATATTTAATATTATATTAAGAACCTAAATTAATTTATTTTTTGTAACTGCAATATAGTTGATTTACAGTATTGTGTTAGTTTCAGGTGTGTTGCAAAGGAATTCAGATATATTTTTCAGATTATTTTTCCATTATAGGCTTTTACAAGATATTGAATATATCAGTAGTTCCCTGTGTTATATAGTAAATCCTTTGTGCTTAAAAGAATTTCTATAAATTATCTTCCTACATAAATTTTTTTTCATTCCAAAGTTTCTTCTACTCTACAAATTGTCAGAGGTATGCTCTTAGCTTTTTGGATAATTATTTAGGCCAAAGGCAAAAAGGTAGGTGATGTGTTACAATAATGACTCTAAAGCAGAGACATCCTTATTCTTCTCTACCTTTTTCATCTCCAGTTTTAAATTATAGGTATAAACAAAATTCTACGTCTCACTTTAGAATATATTTTTACCATTTTTTATAATTTATCAAAGGAAGTTTTTCTGGATTGTGGTGGAAGTTGTAAAGAATGCCAGATTGTATATTCTAAAGAATATAGAATATACAATCTATACCCCTCTTACTTACCTGATAAACAACTTTTGATCCTTCCAGGGTCAATATTGTATCCAAATTATGAACATTTGTGCCTCAACTCTGCAAATTCCTCAGGATACTTAATTATTTGATATCTCAGTGTGAGAAAGAATGAATAATACCTCTTTTGCCTGAAATGTGAGGTTTCTGGTATGTGGAGAACAGCTTGCTCTGCCAACATAAGACCGATTAACTCGTATCTCTCAGTGAGTAGGAAAGTCCTATATGACACTGCTAAAACAATTCACACTGAGATACACATAATAAGAAATGGACCTCCAGCAATGACAAAAAAATTATAACATTTTAAGAGAGAGAACAATGTGTTTTGAAGAGGAATATGAATTTTAGTTTCTGGCTCCTGTAATTGATTGGACAAGTTTTATCTTCTCTGAACCTGTTTTTTTGATCCCCAAAATAAAGGAGTTGAACTGTGTAATTTCTAAATGCCTTGACTTTATGACCTGTTGACAGGTTGCAAGAAGTATCAGACAGGATCACAATTTCTTTCTACAGGTGGTGCCAAAATTCTGAATCAAATATTTGGAAAAGTTTAGTGACAAGTTCAATAGTCCATATGCCTCTGAATCCTTTAATGTTTCTTATTCTTCCCCTCCTGTAGTCTTTGTAGGTATTCATCTGTAAAATGTGAGCCTTCTATAAGAATGGGCTTCCCAGGTGGTTCAGATGATAAAGAGTCTGCCTGGACTGCAGGAGACCTGGGTTCTATTCCCGGGTTGGGAAGATGCCCTGGAGAAGGAAATGGCAACCCACCCCAGTATTTTTGCCTGGAAAATCCTCTGGATAGAGGAGCCTGGTGAGCTACAGTCCACGGGGTTACAAAGAGTCAGACACGACTGAGCGACTTTCACTTTCTTCGTTTTCTGTGAGAATGAATATACATGATTAGTCACATAGTTTGGTGTAATGCAAGATTTAGCTTTTCATAGAAAATGCAGAATTAATTAAAGGCTAAATCAAAAGCAATTTCTTAAGAAATTCAACAGTGGCCAGTCCTCTTATGGTACAGACCAATAGTCCTCAACCTTTAGAATGACCTTCTTCCTCTAGGGGACACTTGGCAGTGACTGGAGACATTTTTGCTAGTCACACTGGGTGTGGCATGGTGGAGACAGGGTGTGTTAATGGTGCTCAGTACGTAGAGGCCAGGGATGCTGTTTGTACCCACAGTGCATAGGACACGGCTCCTACAACAAAGGATCATTGGGCCCCACGTAGTGGCAATGCCAAAGCTGAGAAACCCTGCCGTCAGCTATTACAGATCTGATTTCTAACTGTGGCTGTCAGTCCCATCTCTCCTCTCTTACTTGCCACCATCACAGGAGTCTTTGCTTCCTACCTGCTATTAGTAGATGTCATGAACATTCGTAGAATCGCTAAAATGGGGTTTCTTGGCATAAATCTACCAACATATATAAACTTTTACCACGGAGACTTCATATGAACACAGTTGCTTAGAGCCAACAGGGCGATTAAAGCCATAATGTCTGATTTTCTTCAAGCCTGAGAAATATCACAGTACATGCCAATAAGATACTAATTTATATTTAGTTACAGAAACATGTGGCTCTACATACGTTTCTACCTATGGTTCTAAAAGGTACATTTTAATTTCTCTGGGTAGTAATTTCTGGTCTCTTTTTTTCTTCACCAAGATATTCAGCAACCCGCAGACAATGTAAATGTTGGTTCTCCCCATTTTGAGAAACATTGGGAAAATTCAAATTCAGATGCCCCATCAGAGTCTCTCATAGTGACCTTGGGTGGCCTAGGTCTGCAAAAGCTTGGAGTGGGGCATCGGTTCCCAACCAGAGACTGAGCTGGCTCAAAGCAGTGAAAGCTCCAGACCCTAGCCGCTCGACCAGTGGTCAGTTACAAGGGTTCTGGACCTTCAGCTTTGCAGAAAAGAATTTCCATGAAGACAGAATGTAATAAAGCGAGTAAAGTATTTATAGAAGGAGAAAAATGAATAGACGCACAGGCAGACTCAGGGAGAGTCCCTGAGTTGCTGAGTTGCTCCTCGTGGTAGCATGAATTATTTCTATGGGCCATTTCTACTGAGTTTCTCTGGGCCAGTCATTATGATTTGCCTGCTTCACAGTCCATATTTGGTGCATCTCAGGATCCTCCCACGTGTGCACGTGCATCTCTTAGCCAAGATTCCTACCAAAAAGGCAGTAGAACATCCCTTGACATGACTCTCTTTGGGCCTCCAAGGAGCCTGTTCTGCCCACGTCTGGTCGGGAAGGTCTTCTAACTTTAGAAACTAGAAATATGTGGTCTGTGCAGGGACCAGCCACCTCCCTTAACTGCTCTGCTATTCTTGTCTTGGAGTTTCCGTCAATATAGAATGAATCTCCAATTGCTTTACCCTGGGGAGCCCCATCTGCCTCCGCCTCAATAGGCCAGAACTTTCACACTGTTTGCTTAAAATCTTTCTTTTCTTCAGATGTGAAACTATATTCCCAAAGCTAAATGGAGACAGAGCAATTACACATTTTGCGTGAATTATCTCATCAATAATGGTATCACCTGGCTGATTACGTCTAATTAGAATTGGCCTAAAATAGATAATTAAACAAGTGCCTTAGCCAACCATTTTAATTTATGTTACATACTCTATAAGGTCCTGGTTTGTTCACCACACACTTACTTATTTAAAAATAAAATTCAACTAGCTTTAGATGATTTATTCTGACCCTGCCTTTCATGTAAGTTTTATCAGCAAAGTAATTCTTTCTCATAGAAAGCCTGGGATCATATCACAGAGTTACAACAGTTGGATTCAATTACCTTAATAAATATGGTTTTGGGTATACAAAAGATCAATGTACTTTAAAACATAATAACTGATTCTTTCACTTGGTGATCTTCCTGTCCTCCATTTCATCCTATCTAAAGTGATAAAGAAAAGCTGTTAAATACTTATTTTTGACATTCTTTCCTTGATTTTCCAAGAAGAAAAACTTACACACAATGATAAATGCATTGAAATCTAGATTTCAAAATGTTTGCTTTCAAGAAAATACAGCAAATCTCATTGCTTGTAGAAGGGAAGAATGAGGAGCAGGACAAATTTTCCTAGTGACTGCAGGCATGTGCGCTAAGTCACTTTAGTTGTGTCCAACTCATTGTGACCCTATGGACTATAGCCCACCAGGCTCCTCTGTCGATGGGATTCTCCAGGCAAGAATATTGGAGTGGGTTGCCATGCCCTCCTCCAGGGGATCTTCCCAACCCAGGGATCGAACCCACATCTCTTATGTCTCCTGCAATGGCAGGTGGGCTCTTTACCACTAGCACCACCTGGGAAGCCCTTCCTAGTGATTAAATGGTAGTATCTACATTTTGAGTATTTCTCACTGAATTTGCATCTGCGATCCTGTTCCCCAGTACTCTGGTTTTCCTCCTTCCAAGCACATGGTTGGATTGCATTTTTCCTCTGGCCTAAATTGAAGTTCATTGTGGTCACATGTGGCTTGCTTTGGACTATGATACAGGAGCTCAGGTAATGTGTAACTTTAACCTCAAAGTCTTGAAGAGCCAGCATGTGATTCACCATGTCTTCCTTCTACCATCAATCCAAATGGTTGAGCCTGCCCCCAGAGTGAGGGTGACATCGAGCAGAGCCTGTCTGCAATGAAGCTAGAGCAGATGCAAGAAATGAGCATTTGCTGGGTTAAGCCACTGAGAGATCAGAGTTGTTTGTTCGGCAACAAACCCCATTTCAGGCTGACTAATGAACTTGTCCATTCAAGTCATCGGTTTTTTATATAAATGCCCCCAAGGAATCAGGTAATGCCTGAGAAGGTAGTTTTGAATAACTCTCCACCTATGCCTCCCCAAAGAATAGTAGTAATCCAAGAGTATTTAATTTAAATCTTCACTATGCAGAGTGTATTTTGTCTAGGAAAAATCTTTATTGATATTAGTGATGAAAATTATAGAGCAGGAAAAAAAATAAGAAGAAAACAAATCTCGAATGTCAGCATTTGTAGGGATCTTGGTTGTCCTCTCTTTGCAAATGAGGAAGCAAGTTCCCAAAAGGCTATGTGAATTGCCTTCAACAAGGTGTGTGTAAGGTATGTGTTAGACCAGAGGCCATGAGAAGAAAGTAGACTGAAATGCATGTTTTCCTCACCAGTGAGGGGAATAGCGTCTTCTTCCACCAAAGACAGAAGCAGTCAAAGGTTCTTTGTATCCTTTCCCTTAGGCAAGTATGAAAGAAAATACTTGCATTTGAAGGAAAAGGTTGATTATGTCTATTTCTTAAAACATTCATCCTTCATGATTATGTGACTGTTATCTTTTCTTGTTGTTCATTCACTCAGTCGTGTCTGACTCTTTGCGACCCCATGAACTCCAGCACACCAGGCTTCCCTGTCCTTCACTGTCTCCCAGGGCTTGCTCAAACTCACGCCCATTGAGTCGATTATCTCTGGAGACTCTCAAAGGACTTCTGCAAAAGTGCAAAAGGAATGAACACCAACTGTGTGCTCAGCACATCACTGGTCACCTGTGTTTAGGTCTAGAAATTATATAACTAAGAGTCACTCTTTCTCTAAAAAGAGAAAAAACAGTGGCCATCTTTCCTTAACGTATCCCTGAAGCCGGCACCTTTTCCATGGAAAGGGGTAGTTCGCTCGATGACTGTAGACATGATATCACAGATCCACAGATTTCTTAAATGCTGTGTTCTCATCTTACGATAACCTGAAAGGCGAAATTTCTCATGTGCTGCAACAACACACAGTTGAGAAACATTTTCATGGAAGAAGACTGTATTTTCTTGAGGCAGTGTTCCTTAATATAAATTCTCACAGGACTCAGAATTTATTTTTCCTTTAATACATTCATTACTCTAGACCAGGACGGCAGTTTGCACACAAACCTTGTTTCCTGCTGCCATCTGGTGGAAACCACAGAGGAATCTTGCCCGAGCCTCAGCGCTGCTGGCAGGGGGGCCAGGCTCTCCCTCAGTCGCAGGAACCCACGTGGTGATCAAAAGGCAGGCCTTTCTATTAAACTCCCTGGCAGGGCGATGGCAAAGGCTGGGCTCCCTGCCCTGGGGACTGTGCAGACTGTCTCGTTTTGGACGCCCAGAGCATTTTTCTCTTCTTTTATCTTTAGACTTCCATGGCTCTCAGGCCTTGAATATAATTCTTTCCCAAAGATCCTTTAAAACCACTATTTGTTCTTTCTTTGCTCTTTCTTCCTTATTTTTCCCTTCTTTCTCTTTGTGTGGTGTGGTAGAGGGGAGGAGGCAGGGGGTGGGTGCTTTAATGTAAGGAGGATTGCACTAAAATTATACAAATTGCTTGGTTTCATCAACTTGCTGCAATAACAGTTGGATATGACAGGTCATTTACATGTCACTCATCTGAGTCTCTTGTGCAGAGAAATCACGAGCCAAGGGCTGGGAAGTGCTTTGAGTATGATTATAAATGGTCCACAATCACTTAGAGGAGTGACATAGACAGAAAAGAGATTGTTTTGTCATAAAGTCTCCTTCTAGGCGATTGGGCTGCTTCTCTATCAAGTATAATGGGAAAACAAGCCAGTCCTGATATTAAATACCCCAATGATCCCTCAAGCTTTTTATTTCCTAATAAGTCAGTGCTCAATTTTACAGCAATATGTGTTACCCATGACAGTCATTTAGTCGGTCAATTTCAGGCTAGTGATAAAACTCTGAGTAATAGGACAGTAATGGTGATGCTCCATATTCTCCAAGGAGATGTCTATAAATTAAAGTGCCCAGGTACACACTCAACTTATATTTAACAGCCATTACTAAATGTAATATCTAAGTAAAACTGGATTATGACCTACATATATGAGAAACTAATTAAAACTGTTGGAAACAACCCATTTCTCTTTGGATTATTTATATAAACACATGGAGATCTGAAAATTTAGTGCATATCAGATGTGTCCCTGCCTATAGCTATTACAGAAAGCAAAGAACATTTTATGAGGAAAATGGTGATTCTCAAAGACTGAGCTCCAAATGGAAATGTTCATACTTTTGTAAGGATACAGGTTGGATTATTAAACATCAGTGCTTTTTGAAATAGCTTTCTGCTCTCACAAGATAAGTCTTATAAAAATCTCTTCTATCAAAAAAATAATAATCTTTGCTAATTGATTAACACCTCTGCTCTAAGTGCTGCATCTGAACTCATTTTTAGAGAATACCAGTGCTTTCTCGGCTCCAAAATGAACGACTGTTAGTTAGTACTATAATTTCTCACCTTATAATCAAATTTGCATTCACTTTGTAATGTTAAAATTTTTGACAGTAATATGAAGTGTACTTTTTTCCTTAAAACTTTTGAAGATTAAGCATACTGTCTCATAAAAGTTTCTAGATGGGATAACATTGCTCTGAGCCACCTCTGGTGTGTACCACCTCTGACACACAGGAGAGAGACTGCACTCTGCATTTTATGGGGAGGCAGGTGTGACTGGTGGTGATGGGGAGAGATGAAAGCAAAGTGCGAACAGTCACGGAGCCCAACAAAGCAGATGAAGGCAGTGGGTGAAGCGGTGGGGGGAGGCAGGGGGTGTTGATGCCGGCGCTTGTGTTCTAGGCTTGGCCAGGTGTTCAGTCGTGACACAGAGCAACCTGTGAGGTAGCTTGTGAGTGATGGATGCACCAGAGTGATGACAAGGAGGAGTGAACGTAGGCACTGACCTGCCTTCAATGTTAACATTCCTACCAGAAATTTCTGCTTTATTTACACAGTTTTTCTGGTAGTTTCTGAATGTAATGAAGTCTGGTTAGCTCCCACCCACTAAAGTTGGCAGAACATCCAAGTGCAGCCATTTCAGCATGTTGAATTTAGAGTTCAAGGGGGAGGAAAAGTACCAGGAAGAGATGTACAGGGTCTAAGAGAATTGAGGGGTCCCTTACCTGCTTATCACTGTCACTAGTCACCCCTCTGACTCTCTTTGAGCTGGGAGAGTTGGGAAGCATAGTTGGCAAATGGTTGCACAAAATTGAGAAAATATGAGTTGACAGTATCCCAGATGTGCACATCCGCACTAATACCCCAGAGGGGCCAGGCCACCCCTACATTAATTCACAGTACCAACTCCATCCTCTCACCCTCTGAAAAATCCAGTGGATTTAGGCAGTGTTCCTGTCACTCTTTTAAGAAAGTAGATGACACAGCCAGACTCTTTTCAATCATATTGTTCTACTATATAAGTCCAGTTCAGTCGCTCAGTCATGTCTGACTGTGACCCCATGGACTGCAGCACACCAGGCTTCCCTGTCCATCACGAACTCCCAGAGCTTGCTCAAACTCATGTCCATTGAGTCAGTGATGCCATCCAACCATCTCATCCTTTTGTTGGCTCCTTCTCCTCCTGCCTTCAATCTTGCCCAGCATCAGGGTCTTGTCCAATGAGTCAGTTCTTTGCATCAGGTGGCCAAAGTACTGGAGTTTTGGCTTCAGCATCAGTCCTTCCAATGAATTTCAGGGTTGATTTCTTTTAGGACAGACTGATTGGATCTCCTTGCTCCAAGGGACTCTTAAGAGACTTCTCCAACATCACAGTTCAAAAGCATCAATTCTTTGGTGCTCAGCTTTCTTTCCATACATGACTACTGGAAAAACCATAGCTTTGACTAGACAGACCTTTGTTGGCAAAGTAATGTCTTTGCTTTTTAATATGCTGTCTAGGTTGGTCATAACTTTTCTTCCAAGGAGCAAGCATCTTTTAATTTCATAGTTGCAGTCGCCATCTGCAGTGATTGTGGAGTCCCCAAAAAATAAAGTCTGTCACTGTTTCCATTGTTTCCCCATCTATTTGCCGTGAAGTCTACCATGTTAAATCTTCAATAAATTGACTTTCTCATACTGCATGTATTGAGTTTCTGCTGGATTTCAGTCCTAAGCATGGTCTGCCCCTATTAAATCATTAAATGTCTCATTTAATCATGAAATAACTGTCAGATCCAACGTTGAAAAGGGAATAATTGCAGGGAGCTTAATTTGGCCAACCAGTAATCTTTTAAACTCAGTTTCTTGCTCAGTGCTCAGTCGCTCAGTTGTGTCCAACTCTTTGTGACCCCATGAACTGTAACCCACCAGGCTCCTCTATCCATGGGATTCTCCAGGCAAGAAAGTGGGTTGCCATTTCCTTCTCCAGGGACTTGGTTTCTTAAGGAAGATTTGAAACTGTGTCTTTAAGAGGATTAATGCTTTAGAGTCCAAGGGATTTTAGAAAGATCCTTTCTGGCTTAGTCTGCTCAGGCTGCTCTAACAGAATATGATAGACTTAGGTGGCTTATAAACAATAGAAATGTATTTCTCATAGTCCTGGGGCTGAGAAGTCTAATATCAAGGCACTGGCTGATTCAGTGCATGGTGGGGACTTGCTCCCTGGTTCATAGATGGCCATCCTCTTGCTGTGTCCTCACAGGGCCTCTTTTGCAAGGGCACTAATCTCATTCACAAAAGGAGAAGAGGGCAGCAGAGGACAAGATGTTTAGATAGCATCACTGACTCAATGGACATGAATCTGAGCAAACTCCAAGAGATAGTGAAGGACAAGGAAGCCTGGCGTGCTGCCATCCAGGGGGCTGCAGAGTCAGATACGACTTAGCAACTGAACAACAAAATCCCATTCATGAGGGCTCCATTCCTCAAGACCTGAGCACCTCCTAAAGGTTCCACTTCTCAATCCCACCATGTGGCATGTTAGGATTTAGTATGTGAATTGGAGGGGACAAACATTCAGTCTACAGCCCTTTCTTTAGAATGAAATACTTTTCTTTGTTCTTTCTTTAATGTCCATTTATTAGTTTTATGAATTAAACAGTATCCATTTATTTCAACAAAGTTATCAACATTTCCCAAATATTGATAGATTACTTGTTTACTTATACAACTAACAATTAAAACTTAGAGATTTAACAAATTAAATTTCCCACATACTAAAAACATTAATTGCAAACTTAAACAAGTTTTTATAAGCAATACATTTAAATAAAAATTCTGCTATGTCCAATTTTCCTAATTATGCTAAATACCTGAAAAATATATAAAACTCTCACAACTTTACACAATATAAATGTTATATAATTTTATACAATATAAATTGTATATACAATTTTATATACAAAAGTATATAAAACTCTCACAAAATTGTTATAAGTACAAAGGTAATCAGTAATTCTAGATTAAAATCAGTTATAAACATGCAAATATAGTGAATTTAATTTTTTCCTTAGTCTTTATCCTGATTTATATTTCTGTTGCTAGGCTACATTACTAACACATAAGCTATTTTACTAGTGCTGTGGCTTCCTAGAGCTCAAAAATATTGGCATATCCCAATGAAAACAAAAGAGTAACTGTCTCAGAGCAGCCAAGGGTTTAAGTTGTGAACCAGTTGATTCTTGGTAAAGACAAAGGCCCTGGTTTCTAAGGAGGTTTAAACCCTAGCCCATGATCATTAGATTACATTTCACTTAAATCTGCAGATGTCAAGCTAGCTTGTTTTTTCTTTGTGCTGCGTCTTCCTTACTGTGCCAGGGCTTCCTCTAGCTGGGGCAAGGGGGCCATCCTTCGCTGCAGCGTGCATGGCCTTCTCACGGTGGGAGCTTCTCTTGTTGTGAGCATGGGCTCTAGGAGCAGGCTCAGTAGTTGTGGCAAAGAGACGTTGTTGCTCCATGGCATGTGTAATCTTCACAGACCAGGGATCGAACCCATGCTCCCTGCATTAGCAAACAGATTCCTAACCACTGGACCACATGGGAAGTCCCTGGTTTTAGCTATAAACGATCCTTCTTGACAAATGATTTGACCAACATCACATAACCTAATTGTATGATCCTATCATCGCAATGTGTTGACTTGTGTTGATCTGTTAGAATATCATGTTGGGAAAATTTTAAGTAATTTTATTAAGATTATTAGAACCATATAGGAGCATTACTCCTAGTAGACAACACCTTGAGTCCACATTTGGCTCTCCTCTTCAAGACACTGGCTCAGATGATAATTTTCTGAAGTCACTGTTGATTTCTGCTCAGTAGGGTCACTGATGCTAATGAATGACGAGCTTTGGTTTTGTTCAGTTTTCATGTTTGACTCCAGCTACTGGCTGGTCCTTTCTGGTTTCATTACAATAACTACTTCTCTTAGGGTTATTTGTCTTGCTGATTCTGTACCTGCCAAGCATATACTATATAATTAACAGTCAGGAATATAATTAACAGAGGAAATAGACTATTAACCCTCTATTTTATTTACCTTTATTTTACTTACTATTTTATTTACCCTTCTTTGTATTATAAGTGTCTTTGATATGCCTTATATTGACTTTTGTAAGTATCATTATAAGCAAATGGCTGTTCACAGACTAAACTCAACTTGTTTTAGTCAACTGTAACTCATGCTCACTTGCATTCCACCAACCCCCCCACTTCGACTCATCAATATTTTGCTGACAGGAATCTCTTTACCTTGATTCCATTCTTTTATTATTCTACTACTACTCCCAGGATTCTTAAAAACATGCTTGAAAAAAAAAGAAAAAAAATGCTTGGTTTCTGGCAACACGATGCACCAGAGACGTGAATCCACACCCCTACCAGAAATAGTAGAGAATAAAAAAATCCAAAATCTGGGCACCAGGTATAACCAGGAAAGTGAATGGTAGGTAAACACGCTGCAACTGGGCCACAGTAAATCATGACAGAGAAGGAATATACATGTGGTTTTAAGGTCCTAAGTTCACAGTGATTTTCTGATATAAAATTATAGATTGCTGTGATCTTCCTTTCTCAGGGCATCTGATTTTGTTAAGGCTGACTTTTTTTTACATTGAAACATTTGGTCCTCATTCTTTCATGCTTAGACAAAATGCACTGAAATAGTTCTTATGCCTGGTTCTGTAAGGATTCCAAACCATATATACCTTCACAGAATTGCATTTAGAATTGTGTGTGTGTGTGTGTGAATGTCAAGACTGTGGATCTATTTCTAGCAGCAGGTAGTATCTTTTTATCACGGACCTGTGGCAAATACATGTTGCATTTTGCTTTCCCGCTCCCCAATGAATTAACGTAAACCACAACCTTTGTTTAAATTCTTTTGTTTCTATACCTGTCCATATCAGCTTCTTCATACCCTCCCATAACAATCTATATTTTCCTTTTGGAATAATATACTTATCCCAGTTCTCAAAATTGACAAGTAATTAATTTAAAAATGTGTTTAGTCACTCAGTCATGTCTGAGTCTTTGTGACCCCACGAACTGTAGCTCACCAGACTCCACTATCCATGGGATTCTCCAGGCAAGAATACTGGAGTGGGTAACTATTCCCTTCTCCAGGGGATCTTCCTGACCCAGGGATCGAACCAGGGTTTCTTGCATTGCAGGCAGGTTCTTTACCATCTGAGCCACTGGAGAAGCCCAAATTAAAAAATAAAGTGACTTAATTTTACTTATATAGGTTTGAGAGAAGCCAATGAACACAGGTCAAAATCAGAATAGGAAAATGCAATTTTCTTAAGATTAAAATAATGTCTACAAATAGCAATTTGTTCTTCTAAGACACCATTAAAGGAAACCAAAGGTTGGGAAGAGTTCTGTCTTCACACTTTTTTCCATATATAGTCTTCATCTTCAGTGGCTTCAACCCATCTCATGATATCTGCTATATCCTCCATTGCACTGTCCCCCTGATATCTGCTCCATCCTCCATTGCACTTTCCCCATGACATCCACTGCATCCTCCATTGACTGTCCCCATGACATCCGCTGCATCTTCCATTGCACTGCATCCATGTTATCTGTTGCATCCTCCATTGCACTGTCCCCACGACATCCGCTGCATCCTCCATTGACTGTCCCCATGACATCCGCTGCATCCTCCATTGCATTGCGTCCATGCTATCTGCTGCATCCTACATTGCACTTTCCCCACGACATCCGCTGCATCCTCTGTTGACTGTCCCCATGACATCCGCTGCATCCTCCATTGCACTGCATCCATGCTATCTGCTGCATCGTCCATTGCACTGTCCCCACGACATCCGCTGCATCCTCCGTTGCACTGTGTCCATGATATCCGCTGCATCCTCCATTGCACTGTCTCCATGACATCTGCTACATCCTCCATTGCACTGTCTCCATGACATTTGCTGCATCCTCCATTGCACTATCCCCATGACATCCACTGCATCCTCCATTGCACTGTCTCCATGACATCCGCTGCATCCTCCATTTAACAGTCTCCATGACATCTGCTGCATCCTGCATTGCACTGCCCCCATGATGTCCACTGCATCCTCCATTGCACTGTCTCCACTGATGTTGTCATAGGTCAGGTGTAACCTCAAAGGCACCACAAGCCAAAGAGAAGCCAGCAGTGTAGCAGGAGAAGGAAGGAAAGGAACTCCTCCCTACCCGGCTGGGAGTCGATGCCTATGTGGATGCAGGGATGTTAGAAGACAGGCCTGAAGCACAGGGTCCAGATCAGACAGCTTCCCTCAAGTTCGAGAGACACAAAGTGAAGGGTTTATGACCCTCAGTAGGAGGTTATTTGCTGAAATTCTCATCACAGAACCAAAAAGAAAGAAGGATGCAGACATAATTTAATAACACTAAAGTGGCCTGGGAGCTGTCTTATTCTACCAGTTGTTGTTCAGTCACTCAGTCGTGTCCAACTCTTTGCGACCCCAGGGACTGCAGCACATCAGGCTTCCCTGTCCTTCACTATCTCCTTGAATTTGCCAAACTCATGTCAATTGTGTCGGTGATGCTATCTAACCATTTCATCCTCTGCCACCCTCTTCTCCTTTTGCCTTCAATCTTCCCCAGAATCAAAGTCTTTTCCAATGCATTGTTGTTGTTCAGTCATCAAGTCATGTCCAACTCTTCCCAACCCCAGGGACTGCAGCACACCAGCCTTC
Source organism: Bos indicus (assembly GCF_029378745.1). Lineage (NCBI taxonomy): Eukaryota > Metazoa > Chordata > Mammalia > Artiodactyla > Bovidae > Bos > Bos indicus. The sequence goes on from NC_091763.1 coordinate 111,797,061, forward strand.
ACTGTCCTTCAGTATCTCCAGGAATTTGTTCAGACTCATGTGCATTGAGTCAGTGATTCCATCCAACCATCTCATCCTCTGTCGTCCCCTTCTCCTCCTGCCCTCAGTGTTTCCCAGCATCAGGGTCTTTTCCAATGAGTTAGCTCTTCTCAGTGATTTTACTAAAAGTTATTTTGCCAATGACTTAACTAAAAAGAACTCACAAAAGGAAAACAGAGTAAACTCATGGAGGCTCTGGTCTGGATCTTAAGACCCCATCTGTTTCATTTCCTTGGGGAAGCAGGTACCTAATTCTTAGAGCCATTTGGGTTAAATGTAGACCAACAGAAGCAGATGTTATATCCTGTTTGATGGGCAAAGTCCTTATTTTCTGTGTAGTCTGGTGAGGAGCATCAATCCACACAGAAATATTCATGAGGTGTTTCCACCTTGAGGCATGGCATGATTCCAGAAGGGCAATGAGCCAGGAGAGCTCTGAAGCCTCCCAGAGAAAATGGAGAAGCTCATTACATGTTATGCTTGGCTGGCACAGATGGAGGGATGGGGCACGCAGGTCCACCAGGACTGCAGATCCACTGCTTCCTGGAACCTGGATCATAAGTAAGAAAAGAGCTTTGAAAACATTTTACTGTGGCTTTAAAACCCTTCGGGCTTCTCTGGTGATGCGGGTTTGATCCCTGGATCAGGAAGATCCCCTGGAGAAGGAAATGGCAACCCACTCCAGTATTGTTGCCTGGAGAATCCCACGGACAGAGGAGCCTGGGGGGCTACAGTCCACGGGGTCACAAAGAGTCGGACACAGCGTAGCGACTAAACAACCATAGCCACAAAAGCCCCTCACTGCCGCTATGCCCAGCTGTCATTCTTTCAGCGTGCCTCCCATTTCTCAAGCATCTCCCGGCACTGGGGTTGCCACATCCACAAATGCCTTGACTACCATTAGGGGAGAGAAGCAGCAGAAAACAGGTCTGATCCCCCATCACCTATCACAGAGCTCGTTTAAGAGTGCATGAATCTTTATGAGATACACAAGAAGAGTTGCCGTGAAGAAAGGACCTACAGTCTCAGTTTTTAAAAAAACCTCTCAGGCGTTGGCTTATGTGCCCGCCTCCTGACGACATGGATCAGCAGTTTAATCGATAGCTCTCCACATCTTCACAAGCAGTGATCTGTCCCAGTTATCACGATTTCTAAACCGAATAAAACATGCTGATGTTCTTTAATAATATCTACGGGGCTCAAAATAAAAATAAACAGCACAGTCTATATACTTATAAATACAAAGACCATTGATATTTCAGAATTCTGAAATTAGCGGTCTGTTGAATATATTTGGAAAATGCTGAACTAACCAATCTATTTATGGTGGAAGGAATTACAGAGTTCCTCAGCCATTAACAGTGAACACATTTGAAATCTATGAGCATAAAAGTAAAGCATGAATTTAAGAAGCTGTGGCCATGGAGTTCATCCTCTAAGACGTATGTTTGTTTTATAGGCAGTATAGTGACAAGCTCACCCTGAGCCAACTGAGTGACTAAACCCATCACTGTTCTCCACCCACCATAGAATAGAAATTATTTTATATGCATATAGTAAAAATACTCTGCACCGTATTTATTCAAGGACAATGAAAATAGGCAGTGAATAATAGGAATTATAGATGTTGGATTCAGTCAGACTTACTCTGAGGTCCCTCTTACTACCCATGTGAACTTGAGCAGGTTAGTTAATCTCTGAGTCTCTACTGCCTCATCTGCAAAGGGGAATAAAAGCAGCATCTGTGTTTTAGGGTTTCGTGACTCAAGTGGGATTGTGCATATCAATACCTGGCAGAGGGAAGGACACGTACAGTGAACTGTCACTAAAGATTAGTGTGATCATTATCTCTACAATTCACAGCCTTTGTGTAAACCAAGATGAAGAAAAGAAGGAAAACAAAAATGAAATGTCATCACAGATAGAGGGGGTTGAATCTGCGGGTTGGATTCATGACCTGTGTGGCTAATTTGGTCTGTGTCAGAAAGCGGTCCTGCTGGCCCAGTGGAGGATGGCAGGATGGCTCGGAGTGGGAAGGATGGTAACCAGGGAGACAAACACGATGGGGAGAGAGAGCAGGAGATGCCTGGAGACGCGCCTCAGAGGTAGAAGTGACAGAATTTGGCATCTGATTTAGTGAGTTGGGAGAACTGTGCCTCGGGCTAGACAGCGAAGCTACCTATTCGTGGGGGACTCCGAGCACAGCAATCCTTGAGATGCAGACCCCAGAGGGCCTCATCGGGGGATGAGGGCAGTCAGTTTGGTTTTACACTTGCTCTTTTAAGCTTCTGGTAGGAAGTCAGAAAAATGGGCATGCCCTGCTAGGATTTTGGCACTTCATCCTGGAACTCTGATTTGAGTCTGTGCAGGGGACATGGATGGCAGTCATCAGAGGCAGGAAGGTGGCGGTCACAGCTGGGGTGGGGGGTTGAGGGGGGGTAAGAGGCTGGAGAGAGAAGAGTTGAGGGCCTGAGTGCAGCCTAGGGAGGACAAGTACTTAAGAGATGTGTGGAGGCCGCAGAAGCAATGAATGGCCCAGGAGTGACTTGGTGGGGAGAGAACCAGGATGAACAACATCCTGAGCGTCAAATGAATTCAAGTAAACAAGCAGGGAACTGCAGGAGGAAGGCTGGGTGCCCAGTCTCTGAGCTTCTTCCAGGGACCCCCAGAGCAGCCCAGTCTGGCTCCCAGTGTGAGATCTCTCTGGCGAAGGAAGCAACATGCTTGTGCATCAAAGCTGATGAACCTGCGCTCTCAGGGTCTGGGAGATTTCCAGGCTGTTCCTGCTGGCTGAAGCCTGAGTCAGGAGTGAAGGCGATTTCTTGGCAGACTTTCCTCATGTCCTGGTCCAGTTGCATCAACAACAGGAAGGAATGGCACGTTTGCCCTTCACAACATTCAAAATAATGATATTCACACTAAGACAGGCTTATAGAAAGGTACCAAGACTCCAAAGCCATGTTTCCAGTGCTTCTGTAGAAAACATCGCCCACATCAGAAGCAGCTGAGGTTCTGATTAAAAGGGCAGATCCTGGACCCGGGCCTGAGTGATGCTGAAGAACTGAGATTGAGGCTCGGAAAGCTGCATGTTTAGCAAGCCCCTCAGATTATTCCAATGCACACTGAAGCTTGTGAGCTGTTGATTATAAAAGGATAAAATACCAGGTTGAGAGATGCACAAAGAGTTGTACCTGGGAAATTTATCTGGAGGGAACACTATGCTTCACTCATGGGAAATAATCCTTCGCAGAATGGTGATACCTTGTTAAAACTAATCAGGCCTAGTCTCTCACCTTCCAAATGATTTCCGTGAAAATTTGCTCCCTTTCTGCTCTGAGTTCTCTGATTAATACACAGTAGACTGCTTTAGAGTTTTTCAAGCATGTGAAATAGAGCAGAAGGAAATTTTCCCATCTATTTTCTTCAAAAAGAAAGATATTTTGAAGTTTAGTGTTAAAAGGAAAAATCATGAAATGGTTTAACCTTCATCCCTGGAGTGGGGTAAGTTTTGTTCACTGCATTATTTTTATTAAGCATTTTTCAATGTAAACTTCATTTTCTAAAGTTGTTGTTCAGTCACTGCCTTGTCCACCTCTTTGTGACCTCATGGACTGCAGCATGCCAGGCTTCCCTGTCCTCCAGCATCTCCTGGAGCTTGCTCAAACTCATGCCCTGCAACCATCTCATCCTCTCTTGGCTCCTTCTCCTCCTACCCTCCTGCCCTTTTTATTCTATTTTTATTTAGAAAAATACTTTTTATAATTTAGAAATACTTTTTCTAAAGTATTGATGTCCAAGTTCATTGTCATAGGTCAACTTTGGAAGGCTTTACTTGATTCTTCTTAGTGAAGAAAATTAGAATTGTATGGTCCACTTTTTATTCTAATGTTTTCCCCTCATTTGTCACGATTGTTAAGTCAAATGTTTTTCTGAGGGTCTATAGGTATGCTGGCACCGAAACATAGATCATGAATGCAAGGCAACTATTAATACTAGATAATTATTATCGGTATAAGTATAGACCATGGGATATTGAAATATTTATTCCCTACCCTGTGTTGATACTTGAAATCATGCCATTGAACATTAGTTTGAATCCTAAAGGCATTTCAATCTTCAAGAATCACTTATTAAAGTAATTTTTTTAATAGGATGAGTAATTGTTAAGCCATCAGCAGCCACCACTTTATGAATGTCTCAAGGACCTTATTCTTTCTCCGGATCAGGAAGAATGGCCCCTTTCTTGCTGCAGCTCCAGTATGGCTTTAGAGTAAGGTCCAGAGACCCACTATCCAGATGCAAACCTGAGGCTTCCTCTACCCCCACTGCTCAGTCCCATCATGGGATTTCTTCTGGAAAATATAATCCAGTGACTAAAGGTAATGGGAAGATAATCCGACCTTTATTTGCATATTTGACCTTGGAACATCCAAGGTCATGGAATTCTTAGCACAGAGCACGTGTATGTTCTTCGGCCCACTCTGTGCACCACGTTTCTCTATCACTCTCCATTCATGCTCAACCCCACCCTAAGTTCCTCCCCTAGCTCCCTTTCTTGCAGCCTTGCTTCCTCTTCCGCTTAACTTTCTCTTTTCTTTTTTCCTCTCTCACACAAACACACAATCTCAGTCCTTCCCAATACAAATCCTCCATCCATTACCATCCACAAAGGTAACCAAACAGTGTTAAAGTTTGATGTGCATTCTTCTAGACTTTTGCCTTTCACTCTGTGCTTAAAGGAATGTACACACCCTTGCAAGTATCAAGGTGTATGTATTCTGATTTTTTGTTGTTCAGTTGCTAGTGAAAGTCGCTCAGTCATGTCTGACTCTTTGCAACCCCATGGACCATAGCCTGCTGGGCTCCTCTGTCCATGGAATTCTCCAGTTCAGAATACTGGAGTGGGTAGCCTTTCTGTCCAATTCTTTGCAGCCCCACGGACTACATTATGCCAGGCTCCTCTGTCCTCTGTCTCCCAGAATTTGCTCAAATTCATGTCCATTGCACTGGTGATGCTATCTAACCATCTCATCCTCTGTCATCCCCTTTTCCTCCTGCCTTCAAGCTTTCCCAGCATCAGGGTCTTTTCTAATGAGTTGACTCTTCACATCAGGTGGCCAAAGTATTGGAGCTTCAGCCTCAACATCAGTCCTTCCAATGAATATTCAGGGTTGATTTCCTTTAGGACTGACTGGAATATTCAATATGTATTCAGTCAATTTTGACTGATATATTGACGGGTATATTTAGGATTGACTGGTATATTCTATATATATGTGTATATACCTGTATATAAGGCTTCCCTGGTGGCTCAGACAATAAAGAATCCGCCTGCAAGGCAGGAGACCTGGATTTGATCCTTGGGTTGGGAAGGTCCCCTGGAGAAGGAAATGGCAACCCACTCCATTATTCCTGCCTGGAGAATCCCATGGACAGAGGAGCCTGGTGGGCTACAGTCCATGGAGTTCAAAAGTCAGACAGAACTTAGTAACATATGCTTATTCTTAGGCTTACACATGTATATGGCTTCCCTGGTGGCTCATACGGTAAAGAATCTGCTTACAATGCAGGAGACCTGGGTTTGATCCCTGGGTTGGAAAGATCCCCTGGAGAAGGGAATGGTTACCCACTCCAGTATTCTAGCCTGGAAAACCCCATGGACAGAAGAGTCTGACAGGCACAGGACATGGGGTCACAAGCAGTCTGACACAACTGAACGACTGACACTTTCACTTCACATGTGTATGTATGTGTATAAGGCACTACACATCCACTTTTTATCAAAATGGAACTATCGTATGCATTTCACTCCACAAATTGCATGCCATGTCACAATATACAATTGACCGTTTGCTTGGGTCTATTTTACTATTTATGCCACATTGTATTATATTTTTAAATGTACCGTAATAGATTTACACATTGTGGTTGTTTGCATTTTTTTTTTTTTTTTACTATGAAAAGCACCTTGAAAATTTTACAAACCAATGAAGCATCAGACTAAAACTGTGTGTCTGTGTGTGTGTGTGTGTGTGTGTGTGTGTGTGTGTGTGTGTGTGTGTGTGTTCAGCTCAAGGTAGAGTGTGGAAGATTAAGGGGAAAGTCAAGTGGATTGAAATCAGCAATAAAGCGACCATTCTCCAATACTAAATGTACTTGAAATTTATTCCCCCGCATCTGTAGGTAAATGTCCTTCTGTTCTTGAAACAATAAATCCCCATAAACTTCCCATAAAGTTTTGCAGAGGTGAAATGTGAGATTGGTTCCATCAGCATCCATTCGGGGCTCTGTTTGTGCACCTTCCAATCTGAATTTTAAAGCCTTTGTTCTTCCTCCCAAGCCTGAGACTGAGAAAAGGTCAGAATGCAGCATGTTTCAAAGCCAGTGTGCTCTGGGTGCTGCCAGGCTGTTGGAAATCATTGCTTTCAAACCCCAGATTATGGCACCATCTACTCAGTTTCAAATTAGCATAACCCACAGCAGTAGGTAGTGGCAGTTAGAACTCTTGACTTTTGCTTTGTGTTATAATCTAAATTCACTTTAAAAATATTGAGATTCCTGAGCAGCTGGATTCTGGGCAGCCAGCCTTCACATTGTTCTCAGTAATGTCAAAGGCAAGAATGAGAACGGAACGTCCATGTTACGTGGACATTTTGAAGTAGGAAGTGTTAAGTCTGATCATAGAGTGGCATGTCACACTGAATTTCATTGTAATGACTTCTTTAATAGTTCATTATCCAGGCATGTACTTTGGTACAACATTTTGCTCAATAAATATGGAGTGAGGCTCCACTGCGTGGGGCTGTGGCAGTGCCTCTGCCTTCAGTGAAAATCTTTTACACTGAAATCCAGTCGGCCCGAAGGTGCAGCTGGCACGTGCCCTGGGGTCTGCAGTGGTGTGATAATGTACCAGCTGCACCAAGTGTGTGATAACTGCACACTCAGCAGCATCTGCTATGGATCCTGCTCTTCACGCTTGAAGCCGCTTCAGCATCTGGTCACCACTCAAGCCATCCATCCTGCCCTCTGACAAATTCCCAGATTCCCTTAACATTAGGTCTAAATCAGCACATAGGGGCTTCCCTGGTCAGTCAGTTCAGCCGCTCAGTCGTGTCTGATTCTTTGCGACCCCATGGACTGCAGCATGCCAGGCTTTCCTGTCCATCACAAACTCCCAGACCTTACTCAAACTCATGTCTGTTGAGTCGGTGATGCCATCCAACCATTTCATCCTCTGTCATCCACTTCTCCTCCTGCCTTCAATCTTTCCCAGCATCAGGGTCTTTTCCAATGAGTCAGTTCTTCGCATCAGGTGGCCAAAGTATTAGAGTTTCAGCTTCAACATCAGTCTTTCCAATGAATATCCAGGACTGATTTCCTTTAGGATAGACTGGTTGGATTTCCTTGCAGTCCAAGGGATTCTCAAAAGTCTTCTTCAACACAGCGGTTCAAAAGCATCAATTCTTCAGCACTCAGCTTTCTTTCTAGTCCAACTCATGTATGTGAATCCATACATGACTACTGGAAAAACCATAGCATTGATTAGACAGACCTTTGTTGGCAAAGTAATGTCTCTGCTTTTTAATATGCTGTCTCAGTCGGTCATAGCTTTTCTTCCAAGGAACAAGTGTCTTTTAATTACATAGCTGCAATCACCATCTGCAGTGATTTTGGAGCCCAAGAAAATAAAGGCTTCTCTGGTGGCTCAGTGGTAAAGGGTCTGCCTGCAAAGCAGGAGACCTGGGTTCCATCCCTAGGTCAAGAAGATCCCCTGCAGTAGGAAATGGCAACTCTCTCCAGTATTCTTGCCTGGGAAACCCCTTGGACAGAGGAGCCTGGCAGGCTATAGTCCGCAGGGTCTCAAAAGAGTCAGACACAACTTAGCGACTAAACAAACAAGTCACATATTGGATGCCATCGCACTCACTTTATTATCTGTTTTAACTATGTGACACAAAGTTCTAAACTCCTGTGGTCTTACATCATCACAGATTGACATATGTCCTCTGCAGTCAGCTTTAATTCCACTTTGCAATCCTCATCCCTGTGATCAGACCAAAGCTCAGTGTCTACACACCCCAGCCTCACACTGTGAAACCAATAGCAGAGACTCACAATC